>NC_141063.1:19933785-20311285 GCF_041138505.1 Cibotium barometz | reverse complement strand
ACAGGTGCAATACATCACGATCAAAAATATGTTTAAGGCTACGCTTCTGTTTTTAAAAGTTCGGCGATTAATCTACTATTTTCTTAACCCGGACATGTTGGTTAGAACACACACACCCACCATCCAGCAAGTTACAAGGACGTCTTCACCCCCAACACGATTTGAACCGACGACCTTGGGGAATAACACAACCACTCTTATCCACTGAACTATTGCCGTGCCACCCATCCAAATATTCTCTTGCATTCCGAGACACACTTTTATATACAAGTAGTCCCATTGTGTAGCCTCTATTAATCTCCCTTTCATGAATTTTGAGGACAAAATCTAGGTTTGGGAGAGAGGTAATTGGTTACAGGCAATGATGATCATGATTGAAGAAGTCAAGCCAGTGACAATGTTTCGCTACCCCAGTCTCACAACCATCACTCTGTCTGTTCATCTCAGGCAAGGAGGTGCATCACAGATTTGGATCACTCCTTGGATGCCTCGAAACAAACAAACAAGAAAACTACTCGTGAACCATTCCGCACATTAACGAAAGGTCATATGTAGCCGATTGTGACCTAAAAACCATGATGGATTCTGACGATTTGGGTCACAATAGCATATTCCTCTTTTGAAATACAATCCCACCTCTTCTGTGTGTTTGCAATTAAGTGATTAGGCCATGTGATTAATGTTTAACGACACTACAAGCAGGTAACACTCTCAAGCTGCGTCCTCAGAAGTCACGCCATCATATCAATCACACGTGGTCCATTGATCCCTCATTGCACTTGTTTTTTCTGATGCGAAGGTACTGAATTACATACAACACTTGGGTTCGGACTCTGTACCTCCCCTTCTGAGAGGCAACAGCACAATTGTTGGACTAAAGCCCCGTTGCACTTGGGTGTGCTTCAGCACCGTCACATCATATGTAGTGCAAATCTTCGGCTCTGGTCTACTGACTTGGCCAAATCTTTTTACACAGGAATTCATTACAGCTTGGGTATAAGAGCTTGTCATGTACAAGGTTTTTAACCTAGTGATACTTTTTGACCTAGCTTGGGTGTAAGGCAACCAGCAACCATACGGAAACATATGACATAAATAAGCATATGCGTCAATTGAGGCACTTAAATCCCTACCATCAGCATACATCGCTCTGCACATATGGCACTTCCACACATACACCCCCAGCACGCATGCACATGAATGCCTCAATTTTCATCATGCATCATAAGTGTTGTATACCTGGTCAGAATAATACTTGCATCACATTACTAACATTGCCAAAAACAAGGCTTGTTCACACAATGATACAGTGCAGCTTCTTTGCTGCCACTTGAAGCATGTGCAACGGCAAAAGATTGGGATGGGGAAAAACTACCAAACAGCCCCACGTTTGGAATTCTTCAAGTAGCAACATCCAACAAAGGTTCACCAAGCTGAACCTCCCTCACAGATGCCTTTCTTTGCAGCTGGCCAGCCTTGGCTTTCCAACCCCCCTGTGCTTCTCGACAGCTGTCAATCCGGTACAGGAATCTCCTGCAAAAGACTTCCAAAGCTTACGGACTGTCCACAAAGAGAGAACATTAATTTGACCAGACATGGACCCGTCCATGTCGGTTCCCTGTGTAAATCTCATTCTTCTCTTCATCATAGAAGAGGGCAGTGATATCCTCTAAAGCTTCTCGTACAGTACTGCTCCCAATTGATGCGTTCTCTCTCTTTCTTGGGCTGATCCTCACATTCGAATCAGTCACACAAATTTTGGCCAGGCATTTACCAGTTAGAATGTTGCTGATATTGATTGACCCAACTGCAAGAAGCCAGCACTAAAAAAGGTCATTATAAATCAAGATGTTAAATCAAGATGTAGCTGACCTCTGACATTGTAAAGATTCCATGCATACGTGCCCTTCACCAAGATAATCCCATCAGAACATACCTCTATCTTCCTCCGTACATTCATGGGGATGAGATTTGCAATAAGATATAATCAAGTCCTGGTCACTGGTGATATATATGTTATTTGTATTACAGTCTGGATGCCATAGAAGATGGTCCTCAAACGACGTCACCAGCTCCCCGCGGAAGTTCCAAACCACCACCGTCCTGTTCCTGAACGTCAGAAACAGCTGATTCTCATACAGAAAGATGAAAGCTGACGGAGTCATAAACTCCGTCCTACTCACTTCTGTCAGCTGAGAATTTCTTACCTGCCCACATCCCCATAGAAAATATCAGTCAGCACCAGGTCAGGGATTCCCAATACAGCATTCAAACCCCCCACAGAAAAAAATGAAAGGACTCACATCAAGGATTTGGAGGTTTTCGTTCTCTTGTTTCACAAGCAGCTTTTCATTGAACTGCTCAATAAAATCAACCTTCTTATTTCTGTGAAGAAGATGCCTGAAATCTTTGAGCACAGTGCCATCCTCTATGGATAAGATTTTCAAAGGGACATGACCGGCAGTTCTTTCATAAATCAGTAGCATTATTCCTGGACTGAAAATGTCAGACAAAACCAAAGAAAAATCTCAGTAAGAGTCATTAAGGGTGGCTTTACAACACCCACCTGGCCAGCTTCTCATTCCATTGCTATGACAGATCTGAAGCCAATATAAAAAACAGTACATAGGAATGGAAAAAACTGGCACGCAATCATACCTTATCTTGATTTCCGAGACATGTTCATCTGGAATGGAATACAAAAGTGTGTAATTCTTCAGGTCAAACACTTTATAGATTCTGCAACCCATTTCCTTGTCAGTTTCCAACGAATTAAGAAAGTATGCTTTATAGGGAAGGCATCCTTAACTACTTCATAGGTCAAGGAGTAGAAAGTGATCATGCAAACACCCATTCGACATGATGGGCAACCGCCGGCATTTCCAAATGCGCATCGTGCAGAATGGGAGGACATAAAGCCACTCCATTCCATCATGATGGGGAGGTGCCACATCAGCCAGGTCTGCAAATCACTGTCGGGTACAACAGTCCTCTGATCAACGCAACAACCCTTCAAGAAGACTTGACCCAGATCCTTTGACCTGTTAGCTAAAATGGCACCATGACACGTAGTTATTGTTGCAGCCAAATGCTTACCCATCCTGGGCTGAGTATGTGAGAACCTTGCCATTCACATCATCAAACTCAACAAATCCAGGCCACTTTAGTGACTCTGATCCAAAGAGACCAAAGCCTGCATCTGGCTGTCCTCTGCGGATGTATCTGTAGTAAACACACCCACAAACCATGATAAGCCAACATCCATGCTAGCACGAACAGAGATTTGAATCTGAACAGAGAGAACATACTGTATGGGTGTTGTTCTGCATTTCAGAGTGCTGAAATTATCAGATGCATAGACTGAGACAGTAATAAGAGAGTCATTATTTTTGTTGTAGAATAGACTCCTAATGACTTCATCTGGGCTGATATTAAGGTAACAAATTTTCTTATTGGTCTCTGCAAAACCACCAGAAACATCAGATCAACCAACAGCTGCACACAGTAGCCTGTCAAATTTGGATAGGCATGCTGGGACCGACCACACACACAGCAGATTGATATTAAACCAGGTTCTACTTACCCCTGCTAAAGGCAGCACAGACTCCAGATTGAGCCAACGCCAAAACTATATCTCTGGCAGCAACAATTTCGATGATCTTTGACCGCCTCTTCAAGAAATTGAGCTGAAGAAACCAATTTCCTTTGGGGTCATATGTATCAAACTCTTGCTATAAAAACAACCACAAGGTACGGTTCTTGTTAGGGAAGAAGACAGAGATGAATATTTGACACACCACCAGTAATATAAATACCAGCTTACAAATACCAAGGTGAAGTTTCCTTTGAAAACCACCTCCTATGATTTAGCATAAGAAGCAATAGAAGCAGCAGCATGATCATACAGAAAGAGAATGAATTTGATTAGATCCGCCTTGGCAGCATCATACAGCATACAACACAGTTTCAAGCCCAAAACTCCACCAAATGAGTATTAGAGTTCTTCCAACAACACTTGCACCAGACTTACCACCCACATAGACATCAAGATGATCCATTGCACTTTGAAGAGGCCACATGGCCTTTTCTTTCTTTCTATCAATTGAGACTTTAATGCTTAGCCCATCACAACATGACTGGATAATGCCAGGGCCATCACATGGAATGCAGTTAAGGGCGATATGAATGGCCAGTCGTAAATGGAAGTGAAGACAAAAGGATCAATAGGCTTTGTCCACGGGTGCTCTGCATGACACTGTGATGGCATGTGGATGCACACACAAACTCATGTACCAATCACGATGATGAGCATAAAATCCCTTAAATGGAAACAAGAAACCTAGTCCAAAAAAAACACAAGGGGTTTCTAGTTCAGTGAAGACCATATTAGTTAGGCTGCTGAGGAAGGACCTGATGCTAACTCTTCTGCTCAGAATCTAGGATTTCTGATACTGTCCTAGGGTTTAGAAAAGGTTCATCTAGGGTTTAGAAGGGCCTGCCCACTACGGTTTCTGCTTCTGAGAAAGAAGCTGCCAATAAGGATTCCTGGTTCAAAGGAAAAGAGACGAGGAGTGTAGGGAAAGAACCTGCAGCTCGAAGTTGCGGAACTTCTCCTGGGCGTTAGTGCAGTTGAAGGCGCGGTTACCACTGGCGCTGATCTCGCGCTTGAGGAGCTTCTTGACGCAGTTAGATGAAGAATCGAAAGGGCACGCACGCTTCCCCGCCACGACGCGCCGGCTGCACGAAGGACGAGGGCTGCTGGGGATGTTCTTCTTGGTCTCCATTTGTACTTGGCAGACAAAAGGTTTCTCTGTATAGGGCAAAATCTCACGGTAGAAACCGTCTGAGAAAATGCCAATGGCGAGCTCTCTCTCTGCTTTATGATGAATAGGGCAAGATCGGGGCTCCTGTAAAGAGCTTGAAGAGGCGAGATGGGGACATGGGACAATGTGAAGAGAAGAAGCTCCTGCAGCAAACTGGCGATGGCGAGCAGTCCCTACTGAAAGGTACTTTCTGAGAAAAGGCGATGGCTATGGCTATGGCTATGGGTATAGCAATGGCGATAGCGGACTCTCCCGTAACAGAAGAAGTCCGGCACAACGGCAGCAGTGAAAAAGAAGAAACAGAAGACATGACGGGTCTCGTTTTTATTTATCAGATTTTGAAACGCCGATTACCTGACACGGACTTCAAATTGACCCTTACCTCAAATGCATTCTTCGCCTATACGCCCGCCGTTACTTCCCCGTCAAGCCGCCGTCAGGCAAAATGCAACCGTTGGAACTTGGACTTTTGAATTTCGTGAATGTCTGTGTAGTTATTGTTTTTTTTGTGAGTCGGGTTACGTGTAAATAGAAGACCATTTTAAATAATGTTCTCTCACTAAATAAATAGAAAAAACCCTTTTGCACAACCCATTCCTTCTTTTGACAAAAAATGGCTCAGTAAAGATTCTCTCGCCTACACACCCTCGTGACCTTCAGAGGAATTCACACAACATCAATTCTCAAACTAGCCCCCTTTGAACAATATGAGGAATACCCCATAACTACTAGGCCACAACAAAAAGCACTTTATGCTACCAGCTAGACACTGAAGCATAGACCTAGAGCCCCCCACAAAAAAGTACATACATTGAAGACCCTTCCCAAAACAAACAACAAGTAACCAATTACAAGAAACATCATCAGAACTCCCAAAATAACTGGTTTCCATGCCCAGCCTGTAAACAAGCATCCTCCAATGAGGAGCAAGCCACCCATATGGACTCCATAAAAGTATGATGTGACTAATAGACATTAGACTTCCTTGATATACCCATTTCTCACTTAGGGTTGTACCAAAGCTATACTTGAAGGTCTTTTACAGAGCTCCCCTACCATGTATCAAACAATATGAAGCTTAGCTAATAGGGGCGGATAACGAGTGAGAAATGCTTTTTCATTAATTTGTGTAAGAGACATAATACGAAAACCTTAGAAGCTCTATGGATATTATTAGGTTTTTTCAACCTTATTTAATGAAGGTTTTTATAACCGTCATCTCATATATGCGACGCTGCATGTCCTCTTCGTTCGTTGCGAACACTGCACTACCGCATGCTATCTGGATCCGTCTCCAAGAAGCGCTGAGGCCAAGAACTCCGAGTGTGTGCGATCTTGCATTACATCGTCAAGGTAGGGTATGATCACGCTAAATACACGTACATTCACAGTTCATATAATGTTTGCCAAGTAGAATAGTAAACCCCTCTAATGTCCATCCATTAATCAGCACCAAAAACTCTATGTTAGTTTTACATAGAACTTTAAGATGATTAGAGTCCACCCCTTGGGATTCATCCTAACTAAACCTTGGGGCATTCATGGTGATCCAAAGTCTCCTATAAAGACATGTAACAGAAGGGGGGGGGGCTTCCATGTAAAGGGGGGTAGGGAGAAAACCTTGTCCAGCAACCATTAACATAAAGTCATAGGTCTAGAAAAGAGAGCCTTGCTAGATAGTAATGTGAGAAGAATTTATTCACTTTAAGATGATTAGAGTCCACCCCTAACTAAACCTTGGGGCATTCATGGTGATCCAAAGTCTCCTATAAAGACATGTAACAAAAGGGGGGGCCCTTCCATGTAAAGGGGGGTAGGGAGAAAACCTTGTCCAGCAACCATTAACATAAAGTCATAGGTCTAGAAAAGAGAGCCTTGTTAGATAGTAATGTGAGAAGAATTTATTCACTAAAGAGGTCTCATAAGTGTTGAAATATCATCATACTCATGTGACCATATAAATTTCAATGAGAGAGAACATAAAGATGTGAAACACCACAAAGCAAGAATCACACTTATCTGAGTGTCTGCCAAGCTCCATAACTCAACATAAGCATAACCTAGTGTGAGACTATGTATTTTATGCCATGGGCACTTTTGTCCCACCGGTTTTTTCTCCATGGCTATCCAAGTGTGAACGGATACCTTAGATCCTGCAAATGCACTAGGTATCATAAACCAAAGTGCCCTCCATGGCGTCAGTGCATCTAGCCTTCCAAATGTGCCGCGTTGTGATCCTAGCAATTATCTCACATGAAGTGGTACGTAGCCTAACTTTGGCATGTCTTGAAGAAGACACCGTCGAACCACTCCCTAGGCAACCTGCATGATCATATTTGTTTCATTCCCTTCAAACATAATTTGCAGGCCCGACTGTGTCAGCCAAACAATAGCACCAAAACAAATGTAGGCGTCTCTCCTCATCCTTCCAAAAAGGTGTGCTATTGTCGTCCAAATCCTTTGTGCCTCCCTACACTCCCATAAGCAATGGTAAACTGTCTTTGAAGCTCCTGCACATCTAGGACAGGCTAGGCTAGCACCAATGACTGATCTCCATTGGTTGGTGGCAAGTCCACCATGTAGAGAAATCCAAATAAAAGAGGAAATATTTGTTTCCCTGTATGAGTGTCATAACCTCTGCCAAAAAGCTCCATGAATGTCAAGAATGATCCCGTAAACCTCCCAATGCAGTCTAGAAGTAGGGACTCTCTGAATTTGTCCCAAACCAAGTGTTTGGCATTCCGCACAGTGTAACTAGGGTGTGCTTTTCTCCCTCCACTCCCACTCACTAGGGTCCCAGTGCAAGTATCTAATAGGACACCCATCATATAACTAGAGGCTCCAAGAGTCCGTTCTCACCAGACGGACCACTAGACCCTCAATGATATCCTGCTCAACACTTCCCTCCAAGAGCCATCTATCCTAAATGGAGTAGAAGACTGGTACATCATCCTCACCCAAAGTGGGGAGGCACATGAATAGGTACCCCTGCTCCTAAGAATACCCCAAACCATAACTGATGAGGACCTTCCACAAAGTTCCCTATGATCTAGTGGTTAGGTATGGCTACATTCACCTACATAATCCTCTGACTAATCCCTCTCAAGTGCTACGTACGAAGCATTATTTCATCCTCCGTGAGACTCATGAGCCTTTTCCAATCCAACACTGAGGGGAGAAGAGTCGCACGACAGCCCCTGGATATGCATGGCTACTCCAAGAGGTCTACCAAATTCATCCAAGATTAAGTCATTCCACATAATGGGCTACTTGTTAGCCTCCTCAACTGACCGTGGAGGAATATGAACCAAGAAACTCCTCATGCAATCCTAGGCTCATAGAAGAGATCTCACCAACAAGAGCAAAGAAGGAGGTTGGTGCTCTGCATGTGAGAAGATAAAACGTAGGCTATGTGATCCAAAACCTAATGGCCAAGATATGTGGTTTGAAAGCACTACCACAATTGATATCTTGTGCGATTCCAAACCTTTTACGCGCCGAACATTGATTTCACTTTCCCCTCTCACTGGAATCGATAAAGTAAACCCCACATCCAAACCCCAATGTGTCTGTGAAGAGTCACTAATCCAAAATCCTACTGATTTGTGCCAATTAATGAAGGTGCCTATTTTGCTAGACAAAACATATACAAAGCAATGTAGAAAGCACATAGGCAAGCCTCCGAAGCCTCCAAAAACATAGCACTATCATCTACTAACTTAGAGTCCAATAACTCCTGCTTTGTGCGAAGAGGCAGCCTAAGGCCCGAGACCCTTGGGGTAGCTCTAAGAAACCTGCTAATAGCCTCTGCTACTAAAAGGTAGAGTAGTGGACATAAGGGGCATCCCTGCCTCACCATGCCCCCCACACGCTAACACTATGTTGTGGGCCTCCCTATACATACATGAGACCCCTCTAATCCACTCCTAAGAGAAACCCATCCATGCCATCGTGCCTTCCGAGAAGTCCCAATACATACATGAGACCCCTCTAATCCACCCCCACACGCTAACACTATGTTGTGGGCCTCCCTATACATACATGAGACCCCTCTAATCCACTCCTAAGAGAAACCCATCCATGCCATCGTGCCTTCCGAGAAGTCCCAATCCACTCTATCATAAGCTTTTTCAAAGTCTAGCAATGTCAAGGGGTTGTTTAGCCCACTCCACGACTTCGCAGAATGAAAAGATATTATCAAAGATACTCCTTCCTTGGTGGAAACCACTATGTGTATAATGAATAACTCTCTGAAAAGATATTATCAAAGATACTCCTTCCTTGGTGGAAACCACTATGTGTATAATGAATAACTCTCTGAAAAGATATTATCAAAGATACTCCTTCCTTGGAGGAAACCACTATGTGTATCATGAATAACTCTCTTAAAAACAGGTTGAAGCCTCATGCTAGCTGCCTTTGCTTAAAAAAATTAAGTAGAACCAAGCAAAGTAATGGGCCTAATATTGCTTTTCTCCCCACCTTTCAACCACTTTTTCAGTAGATATTGTTGAGTTTACATTTCTTAGTTCTCTACATGATGTAGATGAGCTTGAGACTTTTAAAGAGGCTCAAGAAGATCCAAATTGGGTGAAAGCCATGTAGGATGAGTTTACATTTCTTAGTTCTCTACATGATGTAGATGAGCTTGAGTCTTTCAAGGCTCAAGAAGATCCAAATTGGGTGAAAGCCATGTAGGATGAAATTTATGCCATTTTTTTAAAATGGTACTTGGGATTTAGTGAATCTACCACTTGGTAAGAAAGCTATTGGTACTAAGTGGGTTTTCAAAACTAAAAGAAAGGCAAATGGATCCTTTGGCAGATTCAAGGCGCGACTTGTTTTGCAAAAGGTTATGCTAAGTAGAAAGGGATTGATTATAAGATGAAACTTTTGCTTCCACTTCCCATATAACCATTATTCGATTTGTTATTACCTTTGGTAATACATCATGGATGGAAAGTGCACCCAAAACAATGTTCTTGAATGGTGATTTGCAGGATAAGTTTATGCAAGTCAAAGAGCTAGTTTCACCCAACCTGATCAAAAATAGAAGGTCTACAAGCTTAATAAAGCTTTATATGGTTTGAAACAAGCTCTAAGAGCTTGGTACCAAAAGATTCATGCATATTTTACTAGATAGGGATCTCAAAATAGTCCTATAGAAAGCACTTTATATGTGAAAAAGGACAAGCAGGATTTGCTTATTGTCATTCTCTATGTAGGTAATATGCTAGTGATATGCACCAATGAGGATTTCATTACAGCTTTCAAGGCTAACCTTGCCTCAAATTTCAAGATATCGGATCTTGGGCCTTTGCACTACTACTTGGGCATGTCATTAAGTAGTCAAAGTACATCAAGGCAATGCTCAAGAGGTTCAATATGGAAAGTTAAAAACCAATCTCTACACCAATGAAACATGGAGTAAAGCTTAGCCTATAGGATGTTGATAAACTACGTATGGTCAAGCTATTGGATACCTACCATTTGAGATAACCACTTATGATCACGCTATTGGTGGATGCCTAATATATTTGTGCAACTCATGAGACTAGGCATCTAGTATGGTGTGTCACAACTCTCAAAATTCATGCATTGCCCAGGCACTAAGCATTGGCATGCAATTAAACACATCGTTTAATACTTGTAAGGCACTCAAGATCTTGGATTGTTCTATGTCAAGGGGTTGATTTAGAACTAAAGGCCTTCAATGATTCTGATTGGGTAGGTGATTATGATCCACATGTGACTTCTTTCTCTGACAATTCATGCATATCTTAGCTAAGTAAGAAGTAACCAATTGTGGCAATACCATCCTGTGAAGTTGATTACGTAGCAGTGTTCATCATTGTGATAGTTGAATGTGTATGGTTGAGAAGATTGATGAAGGATCTTTGTCTCCCTTTAGACACCCCTACTCCTATTCTCACTACTAATAGAGCAGTGTTCATCACTATGATAATTGAATGTGTATGGTTGAGAAGATTGATAACGGATCTTTGTCTCCCTTTAGATACCTCTACTCCTATTCACACTGACAGTTAGAGCACAATGAAAGCTACAAAAAACCATGCCTTTCATGCCAAGACCAAGTGCATTACTACTATATGAGAGAGAGGCTCCATGCAAGAGAGATCAATATGATCTATAGTACACATGAGAATGTGGTAGATCTTTTAACTAAAGTCTTATCACATTAAAATTTTGAGGCCTTCAGGCGGGCCTCTTCCCTTTCAGTATCTAATACGCAATCTCTGTAAACCTCACATTTGTACTATAGGGGTACTACAATGTGAGGATATGTACTTATGCCATGGGCCTTGTCCTCGGTTTAAAGTTGCTGCTCATTTATCATTTCTCTTTGTACTTGTAGAGAGCTTCGTGTCTCTCCTTTGAGCTTACCAGTCTCTCTCACACTCTACACCCTTATGTTCTTATCTTTTAGCATTGTTTTTGTGTGTGTGAGTCCAGCTCTAAATTCTATGTGAGTTGACATTCACACTCTCCCCATTATTGTTGGAATTAGGGTTGCAGGAATGCACACACAACTTCAAGAAGATGAGGAAGCTTGAGCACAACACCGTAGTGTATTATGAGTGCCAAAAATGAAAGATAACAAGCCCTAGAAGATAATGGGCGTATATACAATGCACGGGGGAAAAAACCTCCTAGTGAGGGAAAAAGTGCCCCGGCGGTCCTAAGTGTGTTCACACACATCACTACTATAATATGGTAACAAATCCCCCCTGGAGTGATGCGGTGAACAAGAGCTAGCACTCATGTATAGGGAAGTGTCTAGCTATGTGGACGAATCCACAAAAGGGAGTAAGCCCAAAGCTTTGCGAAAAGCTTCGAACTTCTCACGAGGCAGAGCCTTTGTGAGAAGGTCTGCAAGGTTATCCTGTGTTGGCACATAAGCCAAACTGATCTCTCCTGCAGAGAGTCTCTCCCTGACATAATGGTAGTGCACCTCAATGTGCTTCGTACGAGCATGGAACACTGGGTTCCGCGCAACTGCCAATGCGCTCTGACTGTCAGTGAAGATGGTGGTGGCAGATGGCTGCCCAACACCCAAATCAGCCACACACAAGGCGTCTGAGCCACACACACTCAACCGTAGCTGTGAAAGCTGCCCTGTACTCAGCTTCACAACTAGAAGTGGCCACAGTAGGCTGCTTCTTGCTCAACCATGATATGCATGAGCTTCCAAGCATGAAGCAAAAACCACTCGTGGACACGCGTGTGTCATAACAACCAGCCCAGTCAGAATCTGAAAAAACATGTAAATCTGGCGGCAATGATCCCCCCTTGGGATAAAACAACCCAAGATGCCGAGTACCACTCAAATAGCGAAAGATACGCTTCACTGCCTGGCTGCCAATGCTTAATGCCTGGGCTATGCATAAATCTGCTCACCTGTGAGACTGCAAACTGAATGTCTGGCCTCGTAATGCATACATAAATGAGGCAACCAACAGCTGTCTGATAGAGTGTGACATCAAAGTGATCTCCAGCATCATGAAGACTCAACTTCAAACCTGTCTCCATTGGAGTAGCAATAGGCTTGCAGTCTTCAAGGCCAAATCTCCGCAACAATGTTTCAATATACTTTGTCTGACACAAAGCAATACCTCCATCACACTGCTTAAATTGTATCCCCAAATAATGATGCAAATGCCCCAAATCTGACATCTCAAAAGAGGCATTCAAATCAGCCTTAAAATCAGCAATATGACTCTCATTTGGTCCTGTAAGCAGCATGTCATCGACATAGAGAGCAATGATTAGATGTACACCATCCACACGTTTAACATACAAAGTGCTTTCTGTTGGACTATTCTGAAACCCATGTGCAGTCAAATATGCATGTATTTTTTCATACCAAGCTCGTGGAGCTTGCTTTAAACCATATAAAGCCTTTTTTAACCTGCACACTTTGTTTTCCTGCCCTCTTTGAACAAAACCACGAGGCTGCGATACATACACCTCCTCATGCAAATCTCCATTTAAGAACGCAGTCTTTATGTCCAGCTGATATACATTCCAACCATTATGAGCTGCTAATGCACAGATGCTACGAACAGTGGTCATACGACATGTGGGAGCAAAAGTCTCATCAAAATCAATGCCCTTCTCTTGAGCATAACCTTTTGCAACAAGCCTAGCCTTATGGCGATCCACTGTGCCATCAGGCTTACGCTTCAATTTGTATACCCACTTAGTGCCAATGGCCTTCTTGCCAGGGGGCAAGTCACATAAAGACCATGTACTATTCTTCATAATAGCATCGTATTCTGCTTGCATAGCAGCCATCCAATTTTCTGAACTTTGTGCCTCATCAAATGAAACAGGCTCACTTTCATCGCACATACTAGAAACAGCCAATGCATAACAATCTGACGCATAAGAGGCACAATGAGAGCCAGAACGAGTGCGACTAGACAAAGGGGCATCCAACTTGCTGTCACGCAAAGTCTGCACCAGCCATCTAGGCATGTTCCTAGAGCCCTCAATGTCTTGTCTCTCATCCTCAAGTGCATCATGCACATCTGCATCAGATATAGGCTGATCTGTGCCATCATTTAAAACTTGCATAGGCTGAAAAACTGCCTCATGAGGTATTGCACTTGACTGTGCACCACTGAAAAGAGGCAACAATGTATCATAGACATCACGTGAGCTGATATCTGTCTCCTTAGTACATGAAACCAAGGGCTGAACTGCATCTTCCACAAATACAACATCACGGCTAACCAAAATGCGCTTTGTCTGTGGATGATACAAACGATAGCCTTTGCTCTCAGCACTATATCCAACAAAAATACATTTGACAGCTTTGTCATCCAATTTTCTGCGATGTTGCACAGGCACTAATGCATATGCCAGGCAACCAAAAACACGTAAATGGCCAACAGATGGCTTGCGGCTATGCCAAGCCTCATATGGAGTGACAACCTGTAATGCTTTGGTGGGACACCTGTTTAGTACATAAGTGGCACACATGACAGCCTCAAGCCAAAAACCATGTGGTAGACTTTGACTCTTAACCATACATCTTGCCATTTCCATGAGAGACCTGTTTTTCTCTCAGCCACACCATTTTGCTGTGGTGTATACGGCACTGTACATTGGTGTTTTATCCCACGCTCAGCCAGAAATGCATTAAATTCTGAAGACATATACTCCCCCCTCGATCTGAACGGAGGGTGCCCATCTTACTTTCTGACACATTTTCAGCCATAACCAAAAACTGTTTGAAGCACAAAAACACTTCGGACTTTGCCTTCAAAGGATATACCCATGCATGCCTGGTAAAATCATCAATGAAAGTCACGAAGTAAAGGTAGTTTCCAAATGATGGAGTTTGCATGGGACCACAAACATCACTGTGAACAAGCTGCAATCTGCGTTCAGCTCTCACTGATCCATCTTTGGGAAAGGAAGCACGCTGCATTTTACCCAATATGCAGCCCTCACAAACATGCTTGACAGGTGCCTCAAGCTTAGGCAAAGAAGACACCATTTCAGATTTCTGCAGGCGCAGCAAACTTGCAAAATTCAGATGACCAAAACGTGCATGCCACAGTTTTGCATTTGAAATAGCCTGCGTATCCATAATAGCACATGCTGAATCCTCTACACATTTGCCATCCATATTGAGCTTATACAGCCCTCGACATAGTGAACCAGATGCTACAATGATGTCACCACAAGAGAGATCATGAACAGTACATCTGTCATCCACAAATTTTACAACCAAACCTGTTTTGGCAAATGCGGATACTGACAGCAGATTCTTTTTGATCCCTGGCACATACAATGCATCAAAAAGTGTAAAGGTGTTGCAATTTGCAACATTCAGCACAATCTGTCCAACTCCTTTAACGGGATAAGAGGAGTTATTGGCACAAGTGACAGTATTCCCTGTGGGAGCAGACTCAAGGAAAGTGAATAAACTGCGCTGCGAGGTGATATGCTTAGTGGCACCACTGTCAAAGTACCATACATCTGAATCTACTGCAGACATACATGTGTCATGCAAAGATGGGTCATAACTGCACTGCGCATTGAATGCCCATTCTGTATCTTGAACAACATTAGCAGATTCATTGTTAGAAGGAGAGGCATCTGCAACAGCCATACCAGCCTCTTTCTTCTTAGCCTCTTTCGCAGCCAGCTTAGGACATGCTTTGATGACATGATCATTTCCCTTACAGTACTTGCAAAATGTCTTCTGTTTGTCACCCTTCTTCTCATCTTTGTCTTCCTTCTTTGGTTGCGCAGCATTTGCAGATTTCTGCTTACTAGAAGAAAAGCCAGCTTTACCTTTCCCGCTTCTCTGACTAGCAACGAAAGCTTGATCTGCGACACGCATAATATTCCTGTTTTGCCTTGACTGGTCTTCTTGCAGCAAAACAGAAACTAACTCCTCAAATGATAAGGCATTGGGATTGCCTTTCATCATCAAGCGAAGAGTGGAAGCAAAACCCTGATAAGAATCTGGTAGACCATTCAAAACAGTCTGCACAAGTGAACTGTCTGACAGGATTTCATCTGCAGAAATGAGCTGCTCTTTGAAATCCTTGATCTTTGTCAAAAAGCTATCCATAGAATCACCTTCGTTCATATGCTCACTCTCCAACTGTTTTCGGAGGTAAGCAACACGAGCCTCATTTCTTGCCTGATACAATGTGGCAAGTACATCCCAAGCATCCTTAGAAGTCCTGCAGGAGCGAATATGTGGGATAATGGTACGTTTGACAGACAGCGCAATCAAGGCATGAGCCTGCGCATCTCTACCATCCCAACGAATCTGCTCTGCTGAAAGTGGTGGTTCTCGAACAGCTGCTACAGCACTTGTGCCTGCACCATCATCAACAGTACCTGTTTCTGATGTGTTTGCAGCATTCCCAGCCACAATAGGACGTGCATCAATACCCTGCACAATGTTCCATAACCCCTTTGCTACCAATACATGTCGCATCATATATGCCCACAATGGATAGTTGGTGCCATCCAACTTATCCTCAGCAGCCAACATGCGGAATACATCATTGTTGTCAGCCATGGCCAATGACTGTACTACTAGATGTAAATGCTGTCTGTAAGAGGTAAACCTGTATAAAATCGACCTGTGCTATGTAGCACAGCCCAAAACAGACGAATGAGCACCTGTCCTGCAGATTTTAATCTTGACAGAAAATCTGCACAGTAGGACGATTTTGCCTGCGCAGTACTTGGAATGCAAAAACGGAGGGCGAAATGACTTCAGATCAAAATTCTGAAACGAACAAGCCCTACAGGCTTTCCCACGGCATATACTAACCTGCAGACGCTCGTGAAACCTCGTCGCAATCGGAGGAGATGAAGCGGCAGGTGCCGGTGATGCTGCCCGGGAGGAGGAAGCCTGCTCTGATACCAATTGTTGGAATTAGGGTTGCAGGAATGCACACACAACTTCAAGAAGATGAGGAAGCTTGAGCACAACACCGTAGTGTATTATGAGTGCCAAAAATGAAAGATAACAAGCCCTAGAAGATAATGGGCATATATACAATGCACGGGGGAAAAAACCTCCTAGTGAGGGAAAAAGTGCCCCGGCGGTCCTAAGTGTGTTCACACACATCACTACTATAATATGGTAACAATTATGTCTAGACATGGGACATAACACTCTCCCCCCCAAACAAGAGGAAGTGTGGGAGATAAAATATGGAAACTACTTTGAAAAGTGAATCAACATTCTCCCAAGTGTTGTCTTCATTTGCAAATCTCTCTTTTTAATCAAATCGCTTAAAACCAAACTATTTCTAAGGGTTCACTCCCTATGATCAATAGTCTCATTTGGTTCATGGGAAACATAAACAAATAAATTTTAAGTCTTGTAAGCTCCTATTCATACACTAAGTTATCTCCTCCACCCGATACCTCTTTTAGTCTATTGACATGAAAAGTCTATCTAGAAGACACAACCGCTAAGCCACCTTGTTGATTTCTCTGGAGGTGCAAATCTTGTGTAGATATAGTGGGGATGGCAAGACAACAAAGAAATGCCCCACATGCAAAGGCATTGTGAAAGATGAAAGGGTATATATAGTCCAAAGGGACCCCTCCTATCTTCAACTCCCCCAAGATTTTCTTTTGTGGAATACTAGAAGGGTGATTAGGCTAAATGGGGACTAACGTAGCATGTCAAAGCCTCCATATGCGCTTCCAAGGGTGTTAGCATGCCATAGCATTTCATAGGGCCATGCAAATACGTGTGCCTTCATATTATATGCCTAGACACTAATCTACATATTAGGCCCATGCAAATATGTGTGCCTTCATATTATATGCCTTGACACTAATATAGCGACCTAATCCAGTGGGGCTAGGGAGCCTCAAATCAAGGATGAGTAGGCACTTGGCTAAGGCTTAATGGTTATCTATAGCAACAGGCTTAATGGTTATCTATAGCAACAGGCTTAATGGTTATCTATAGGGAGCCTCAAATCAAGGATGAGTAGGCACTTGGCTAAGGCACTTGATAAAACAGGCTTAATGGTTATCTATTAGGCCCATGAATGCAAATGTGTGTGCCTTCATATTATATGCCTGGACACTAATCTACATATTAGGACCTAATCTAGTGGGGCTAGGGAGCCTTAAATCAAGGATGAGTAGGCACTTGATAAAACAGGCTTAATGGTTATCTATAGTAACAGGTTAGCTATTTTATGATAGCCTTAAATCAAGGATGAGTAGGCACTTGATAAAACAGGCTTAATGGTTATCTATAGTAACAGGTTAGCTATTTTATGATAGCATGGTTATCACAATATAAGAGTGAGGACATGGATTATTATGAGACATAGTTGTGCAGATGCACCACTGAAGGTCTTGCGCTTGGACTAGGAGAGTAGACATGCTTATGCCGTGTACACAGTGAGTACATAGGTTGGCATGTCGAAGACCTTTGAGCAACCTTCGGTGGTATGGGACATGTGAGTTAGATATGGACCGATAGGATTGTGTGCAGGAGCCTAGCCGTAGCCTTGGCTCATGCAAGATCGATGGTGGATGTCGATCGTGGTTGGGAGGTGAGATCTAGCCTACCACCTCATGACATGACCGTGTTTTCAGTTGTGATTAGGGTAGATTTTGGGAAGGATTGTATAGTTGGTATTAGAACCACCCCAACACAAAGGCTGACAAATGTCTAGGCATAGATGTCAAAATTCTAGGTATTTCTCTCATTGCCTCTCTTTCCTTAAAATGATTGCTATGTTGAAGTTTGTATTTACAAGGATTTGTTAGCATCAAGGAATGTGTGGCGTGCAAGAAAGAAGCGTTGTTTTTATGTGTTTGGGATTAGAGCGAGTACCAAGCAAGTGAGGCTTGAGAAGAGGGTGGTTGTTGGATGAGGGTGGAGTAGGCTGGCAGCACAGCCACCGCCAAGAAGCCAATGTAGCCTATCTCAAATCGGTGCACAGATTAGTAGCAAAGATGCCTAGAACAGGCCGAGTAGGGCGTAAATCTAAGGTAGAGCAGCCCGTATGCATAGAAAAGCAACAGTAGATATGCACAAAAAAATAGGCTGCATTAAAAAAAAAAGCTTGTGTTTTTTGGGTATGAAAAAGAAGATATTATTTTTGCAAAAGAGAAATGATGGTTTTTTTTAATTCTCAAAAGAGGGGAAAGCTACAAGACAAGCTCATGAGTTTTTTTAGAAAAAAATAAAAATATGAGAGGGCCTAAATTTTGAGTATAAAAAGAGGGGATTGCTCATTACTTCTCCACACAGAAAGTGCAAATCTTCTTAGCTAAGAGGGCTAAAATATCTTGGCTAGAGCTTCCAAGAGAGCAGGATTTGTACTTGTGATCATGGGAAAGTGGGATTTAGCAGCATTTCATCTCCACGCTTGGCACACGAGATTTTTCTTACACAATTGATTAGCTTAGGATTATCATGGCTAATGAAGCACATAGTGATCATGGGAGGGATGAGAATGTTCATATTGACGATGACCATCAAGATGATGATGTGATGGTCAATGAGTTGATCACTAGAGTAGACTTTGATGCAAGGGTGACCTTGCTGGAGTAGTAGATTTTGAACCTTACCAATACTATTGTTATTATGCAATCAACATTGGTAGGCTTGGTAACTATAGGGGGAGCTTGGACAACTTGGGAAAATATTAGTTGCACCTTCACCTTCCTTACAGAGCCCTACATGGGGGTACACATTTTGTGTTCCATCTTTTCCCTGGGGAAAAATGGTACAATGAATTCTGATAGGAGAAGCCCTTACCTAGGGCAAAGAGTTATGTGCGTGAAGCCCACGACATGAGTAGATTTTGAGAGACTTTACACTCTCATGGTAGTCTAGTCAACCCATCCAAAAGTCCTCTCTCAATACGTTAGTATAGTTGAAAGAGGTTTAATTATGTACCACCTAGGGATCCCCTTCCACCGCTCCCTATGGTAGCTAACCTTGGTAATCCCACTCTTAGTAATAATGCTAGAGGCCAAGCCAACCTCCTAGTCCAGTCAATCCTCCTGGCATAGAGCCCCTTTCCATGGTGTTGGGCTGAGTCAATGTCAAGCTCTCAACTTCAAAGGTTCTTTCACCAAAGATGTGGATGACCACATTCGGCAATTCATCTCCATATGCAAGAGCCACGGCTTGAGTAGGAGGATGATTTCTTGGTACTCTTTCCGTCCACTCTCTAAGGCTCTGCATATATAAGTGGTTCAATCAATTTCCAACTAAGCACTTTGCAAACTAGACCACCTTGAAGAACACCTTCCTCTGCACCTTCCGTCTTAGTAAATTATGAGGACCACATTCTCTAGGTCAGTTGTAGTGGGAGTATTACTTTGGTCAACCTTACCAACCCATGTACATGTGGATAAATTAGTGGAATGAAGATGAAGATAAAATTATTGTGGAGATAGATATAGAGTAATTTTCATAGATATAGAGTAATTTTCATTTTATGCTTCAAACTTGAGTTTAACCATGATTATGTGGAAATCTTGAATTTTATAAAGGAATATAGGATTCATGGTAGAAGTCTCTTTACCTAGGACGAATACTGGCTTAACCATCTTAGCCTATATCTTCCCCGTATAAAAATTATAATCATAACGATAGATATAGTAATTTTCATTTTATGCTTCAAACTTGAGTTTAACCATGATTATGTGGAAATCCTGAATTTTATAAAGGAATGTAGGATTCATGGTAGAAGTCTCTTTACCTAGGATGAATACTGGCTTAACCATCTTAGCCTATATCTTCCCCATATAAAAATTATAATCATAGGCTAGTACCAATGTTTTCGACTTTTTGAATCAAGGGTTTGAGAATTTCCCCACGCAATGTAATAAACGTTGATGAAATAAAAGAAGTATTTTCTTGACTTCAAGAAATTATACTTAATTGTTGTAAAGATTTTGATACAAAAAGAGTCTTGATTTTGATATAAAAAGACTCTTTTCTTTGATGAAATAAAAGAAGCATTTTCTTGTCTTCAAGAAATTTTATTACTCAATTGTTATAAAGACTGATACAAAAGGAGTCTTTATTTTGATATAAAAATGGTCTTTTCTTTTAGAATGAAAGAAAAGAGATGTGTGTTGAGGTGGACGTGAGACATGCAAGGCTCCTCCGGTCTCATCTCATGATAGTCAAGGAGTGTTCAAGCTCATTGGTGCATACCATCCTAGTCTAAGGATCACGGTTGTGGGGTACGAGGAGATTTATGAATTCACATGACACTATTGTGTTACTTGTAATATGTGATATGGATATATGATATATGCATGGATAGAAAGAACTATATGATGTATGTTTTTCTTTTATAAAAGGACTCTTTTCAAAGAAGTACATTTGTGAACTTATCTTAAGTGGTTTGTGTGAGTAAAGAGGAAATTTCAATTATGGGTGCATGAGTTCACATCGGCTTCATAGGTCTAATCATTCACCTTTCTTGCATAAGGATTGTTCTATTCCTATTTTGTCAGATTAAAAGGAGTTGACAAAAATTTAGAGGAGCTGACAAAATAGTCAAGCGTTAGGATATTATGACATGAGGCCCCGAGTGAATTGTTACCCTTAGTGTGATTCTGCTACCATAGATAGAAGGGAGGGGTCTCGCATGTATTTAAAAATCCACAATGTCTTCCATGTTAGTCTGCTAAAGAGGAATGTCCTAAATCTTGGTCAGATAATGGATGATGGACGTTAAAGAAATGGAACCATAAGCAATTTTGGACGTTAAAGAAAAGTCTCTTATAAGCAGGATCTTAAAGGACTATCTAGTTAAGTGGAAAATTTTACCAACTAAAGATGCCACTTGGGAGAAAAAGAAAGGATGATCCCATGTTCTTGAGATGAGGACATCTCGTATCTTTAAGTAGGGAAGAATATAAGATCCCTCTTCTCATGTAATTTATTTACATGAGGTATTATTTTCTACAATGCACATTCTAGTGAGAGAATGCAAATTTAAAAACAAAAGGTATACATTTAAATAAGAAAAACTTTAGAGTCTGAGAAAAATAAGATTTGGATAAATAATTTAATTTAATTTAGCCAAGCTAGTGTGTGCACAAATTTATTGGGGCCTCCCCATGTGCACGTATGTACTTGTACACCCCTTACACACATTAGGGTTAAAAGAGAGAAAAATGTTATAGGAAAATATTGTGAAATAAATAAATGAATTAATCTAAGAAAATTAATAACTTAAAATGATCCCTATGCAAATAAAAATAAAAGCATGTGCTTGGGTGTGATGGTTTAGCCTTCACATGTAAATGGAAAAGTGCATGTTATTTGGGCTAAGGTTGGATGGTAAGGTGCGAGACCTTAGGTTTAATTTTTGGAGTGTAAAATAACTAGAAAAGGATGAGATAAGCTTTGGAACTGATATAGAACTTAATCCATTGCATGAGAGAGTGAGTTAACTTAGCCTAAGGTCTAGATGCATGTGGGAGTGGTTGATTGCATCATGAAAAATGAGAGGTTGCAAGGATATTAAGGTTTAGTTGCATAGATTTTGGTGGGGTATGTGTATGAGGAGTCATGTAGGAGTGTATTAATAGTCCCCAGCCATGCCATTTTCCAATATAAAAAGTAAGCCCAAATGCATTATGAATACACAAGTTTTTCTAGCTTTCTGGAGAGTACATTCTACATAAATTTTAGTGCTTAGACTAGGTCTATACAAACTTATAACATAGAGTACCTACAGAGTGCTTTAAATCACATCAAAGTTTGTGCATTGGAGTTTGTGGCTACACAATTGGAGGCTCAAAAAGTAGGCATGCATTTTTGAAGAGGAGGGAGCATCAACTTCACCCAAATTAGCATTTACATTAACCCTGAAGCTAGCAATCAAGTTATTTCAACCCTTTGTACTTAATTCCTACAATTTTTCTCATTTCCTTGTAAATGGTTAGGCATATTTATGGGAATGAAAGCTTAGAAAAAATGTAATTAGAGGTCTTGTATTTACTGCACTGTACAATTTGAATACACTTTATGCTAGATTAGGATACTTGACTAGGTATTAGAGGATTAAGATAATTTTTAAGGTAGAATTAAGGTTTAGAGATGGCTTATTTGTAGAGAGAGAAAGAGATAATATCTTACATGTGATTGTGCATCATAGGTTAAGTTACAAATCTCAAATTGGTTTTAAAATATTAAAGATTAAATTGTAGAATTCAGGATAAATTTGTAAGAGATAAAAACACCTATATTCTAGAAAAAAAATACCTAGGACATAGAGAGAAAGTTTAAATAGGAGTAGTAAAAATAGTTATAATAAATTCTTAAATAAACTAGCCATACTAAATGTATAACGTCTTTCTCTTTTAGGTAAAAGAAGGAGGGAAATTGACCCCTATGAAAGTGGGGAAACCCTAGTAATTTTTCATTAAGAATATTACATTCTCTCACTAGGGTAATTGTCTAAAAATGACTAAGACTTGGTTAAAAGATTAGGAAAAGATAGAAAAAATGGAACCGAATAAAAGAGGATACGAATTTTGTCATATGCATATAGAATTCTAAGAGGTAATCCTTAAAAAGAAATATGATTAAGGCCGAGTAAGACTATGGTGAATCTCGGTATATACATATCATGAGAATGAGTCCTTAGAGTAGAAAACTTGAATGAAATTAAGGGTGAGTAGTTTAAAACAAAAGATACTATCCAAGATATTATCCATCTCCACTCATGGGATCTGCATAAGCTTGGCATTCATGAAGTTGTGAGTAGTTCGAGGGTAAAAGAGAATGTGTATAATTTTCCCCACAACTGACCCATACATCCATTAGATCTATGAGAGTGAAAACTTTCATTTTAAAGCTACAACCCTTGCCAGAACTATGATTTAAGACAATTGTGTATGAGGGAAGTAATTTTACCTTTAGCCTTGGTTGCATGGGCTCCCTTTTGACTTTGACTTTTCCTTTGATTATGGGAAGTTCATCCTCATGTGCCCTTACTGACTACAAGTGAAGCACCTACCCTCCTTAGTGTGTTGAAGTTCATCCTCATATGCCCTTACTAACCACAAGTAAAGCACCGACCCTCCTTAATGTACTGAAGTTCATCCTCATATGCCCTTAGTGACCACAAAGTAAAGCCTCGACCCTTACTGAAGTTCATCCTCATTTACAGACCATAAGTGAAGCAACAACCTCATGTGTGCTTTTACTGACCACCACAAAGTGAAGCATTGACCCTTACTGAAGTTCATCCTCATTATTGACCACAAGTGAAGCACCCACCCTCCTCAATGTACCAAAGTTTCTACTTTGCTTTCTTTGATTTCTTCAAGTTGGGGTCTTCCATTAATTTGTGATTAAATTTTGGTCTCTATTGGAGCCTGTGAAATTTTCCTATGCTTAAATTTCCATTTATGTTGGGATCTTTCTTGGTCTATCAAAGAGGATTGTTGGGGTTTCTTTGCCACATTCTTATCATAGATCTTAGCATATCATTATGGCATCATCCAATGTTTTGCTTCGATTGTTGTTCTTGATCTAGATTTGATATCCATCACATAATCCATCCACAAAGATTCCCAAAATGGTGATAGGATTCATGTGAGTTTCCCAAGTTTGCAACTCTCTAAATTTATGTAGAAAGGTGTCAAAAGCTCATCCTTGGTTTACACGATATCTTCCCAAAAGAACTCTCTCAAAATCTACTCATGTTGTGGGCTTCATGTGTAGCTCTTTCCACTAAGTAAGGGCATTTCCTATCAAAAACACCTATACCATTTTTATCTTCTTGTGGAAAAGGATGGAACTCAAAATGTGTACCCCACTTATGGAGCCAAGAGTTAATTGTCTCTTGAGGTCTATGGAGTGAAAGAAGGTGCATCGTGCACATCCTTGGTCTATAAGAACTCTTTCCCAAAAAAACTTGTAGCATGATTAGTTGCTTGGCACACTAAGTGGTGGCTCTTCTCTGGATAGTATGTTCAGAGTCCTCAATGCTCACAATGTAGCAGCACACACAACACACATACCAGTAGACAGTATGGAGCAGAACATAACACAATTGAAAATATTGCAAGAGGAACAAGAAGCTGGATGACACTTGATATAGATGTCAATATCTACGTTGATATATGCATCGATAAAAAGTTGATATATACACTGCTATGCACCTCAATAAAAGCGACAATATATGCGTTGATACCTAGAAAAAGTAAAAAAAATATGTTTTAGCATCAAATTTTTTGAGAAAATATCATTAAAATTTTGATTTACATAAATTTCACGACTGTTCATCTTCCATAAGATCCATTGCTATGAAGAGATCAATCTCTAATGTTATCTTTATATTCCCTACATCTTTGGTGGGCCAACATATGATTAAAAGGTAATTCATGGCCATTGCTCTATTATTGGCCATATGATCGAATGTACGATGAGGGCTAGAAGCAAAAAAATTATATCTTTCTTGGAAAAAAACCATCGGTAAAGGACCAAGAGCTTGTAGTAGTATAATGTCCCAATAGGCATTCTAAGTTTTGCGTATAGAAAAGCCTGGTAGCAAAAAATCCTATCTTTTTTGAAAACAATCATCGAGATAAAGGACCAAGTGCTTGTAGTGTAATGTCCCAATAGTGCTTGTAGTGTAATCGTCGACGATAAAGGACCAAGTGCTTGTGATGAGTTATCTTCCTCAAGATTTATAACTGTGGGTTTCTGACGCTGGTTTAACAGCAATGTTATCACCAAAAACATTTGGTTGTACGTGCATTGGTGTGCCATTCATTGCTTTTATACCAATCTGCTATAGTGCTTGATGGACTTGGAGCTTTTGATGTTTTTGCCTTCTCCATCAACTTTGTTATCGTAGGGCCTGCTCCATGATATTTGCCTTGCATGAATGTATTCTTCTTTGTGGATTGCAAGAGGACATTAGCGAGGTCTGAAATAGCTACATCATATAAAGAAATAGTTCCCTTGAAACCATCTCTTGCTAACCAACTTACATGCTTCGTTTTCTGCTAGATTGGTGGTCGGCATGTGCGGCACACAAGCATCGTCGATATCCTACAACAGGAAATTAAGTTAATTGCATCCTCTAACCGCACTCTATAACCAGATAGCTAAGTTAAAAATTTAGATTCAAAATACAAGCTATTCTTTTTAAGAACCAAGAAAATAATACTTATCCCTACAAGATGTTTCCTCTAATGGGGATATTTAGTATGCCACCAACTAAGCTGATAATCTATGGCTGCTCTAGTAAGTTTGCATCAGTGACTTTACCATTCATCCACCACAATCTAATGTGTCTGTATTTTAAAAGTGCCTCTTCCTTAGTCAATGCACAATACCACTGATGACATAGTCGCTTGTGCTCTTTCTGAAAGTTCTTAACTACATATTGTACTGTATGGATGTTTAAGCTTTGTTCCCAATGAAAAAGACATGAACACTCAAGAACTTCCAATATATTCCTTGGTCCATTATTATTAGGCAGTCCTAACTGCCCTCCAGTTGGCTCCAACCTCATTAGCCCATGAAGCCAAAAAAATATGGCTCGGAGAAGCCTTTTTGGACCACAACATTGTTAATCATCTCCCAGAAAAGCACTTGTGCCACTATGCCTCCTCACAAGTTGTAATTGTCACTCATGAGCTCTTGTGGGCTGCATGCCATCATACGACGATTGGAAAAGTACTAAAAACAAGATCAATTTTTTGCAAGAACTTAACAAGACCAAACTCTACCTTGGTTCATATACATGTGCAACCATTGTTGTCCATCCTTGCACATGCTTGACGTGATCAAAACAAATCCAAGCCTTCCTCAAATCCTCGTCTCCTATTTTGGGCATATGGTTCACCAGGTCTAAACCCGATGCAAGCCCTTTGGTTGACATTTTAAACACATAACACCGGTCTGACTCATCCAAAGCTTGCCCAAGAAAACGACTACCATAGAAGAACTCAAAAGCACATTGTCTCTTCAAGTCTATGGTACACTTGACTCTGCTCCTTGCACTGAACTATTAATCCTAGAAGCACGCATCATCCTTTTGAATCTACAAGACAATTGGACCACTTAACAAACTATGTAAACGTTCATTCATAAGAATTACCAAACAATTAAAATCAATATGGAAAGAACATTATCTTTGACATTGAATTAGGGGACGCATGTGTTCCAATAATAACGACAACTCCATGTTGCTAATATTTGATTCATTCTTCATATGCTTCTTGACAACTGCATCCAATAATACGAGTTGTTTGGTGATATCCATTTTTACCTTCCTTGTAGGCATTGCAAAAGATAAGAGAACTTGTGCAAGAGGCAGTTCCTCCATGTTGCTAATAGTTGATTCATTCTCCGTATACTTCCTGACAACTGCATCCAATATGAGTTGTTTGGTGATATCCATTTGTACCTTCCTTGGACCACTTGTAGCAACCTCTGAAACTACCTCTTGCACAAGTTCTCTTATCTTTTGCAATGCCTGCCTTGGGATGTGCCCTTTGTACCTCATGCAAAATGTTCCCCCTTGATGTATCTTCAATCTCGACGTATGTGGATTAGTAGGCATACAATAGTACATCGTAGCACTACACATTCTTCTATATACAGGTTTGTTCTTGCAGCAGAAACAAGCTAGTGATCCATATCCATCCGTTGTTAAGCCTAGAGAGGGAAGTTTCTGTGTGAGCTTGCCTATTATGTGAAAAATTATAAAGTTCCAATAAATACTCTTATAATTAAAGTTTATTAAAATTAAGCCAAGAAAATAAGTTTACCAATCCATGATGTTGTATTTTGTGTGCCGTTCATAGTTTAGCTTCCACACAAGGCATAAGTACACTCAAATAAGCCTCCACAAGAACTCTTTCATACAACTCCGGGAAACTTCACATAACTCTCTGCAAGTTTCACCCAACAATGGCCATCATGTGCTTGCTCCATTCCTTGCATTAGAGAGGTTGAAGGATCATGTACATTTAGAAACTCAAAAGCCACATTACCATTATAGATTTGAGGAATCTCTTCTACTTTCTCAATATGTGTGCTTGCTAATAACAATTTACGAAGAACACTAACATGTGATTCCTCAGACAATAAGTATTTGAGCACACTCTTCTGAAGTGGTGTACATATGGGAGAATCTCCTATTGTAAGGTCAATAATTACTTCTTTTGGGGTGCTTATTGTAATGTTGCTTGACTCTCCTATTATTGGAATAACAAGGTATTCTGTTGTTATATCTTATCAAATATATAACATGGTTCCTCTCCAGTGGGTCTAGCTGGCTGGATAGGTATAAAAACTTGTGGTTTGATTATAAAAACTTCCAATCTAGAGTGAGGACATAATATTCCATCAAAATCATCAGCTTTAGTAATATAATAACGACCCTGTACAGTTCTAACAATAGGATCACTCTCCAAACCTCCCATAAAAATGTGAAAAGAAGTGCTCTCCGTGGTAAGAAAAGCTCTTAAAAAACCAGCTCAGAAACACACAAGCTCTCAAAAAACCATCTCACAAACATACAACAAACTAATGACAATAAATTCAAAGTCTAAATACGAATTCTATACATATTAGAATTAAAAAAAATTATACTTATTTTATAAAAATAATCATTATAATTAATGTCATTAATACACAAAATATAAAATTTATTTTTAATAATTATACTATATAATAAATGCATGCATAACTACCTCTCATTTAATGATTATTCCATAACTAACTTCTATAGAATGATTATTCCATAACTAACTACTGTATAATGATTATTCCATAACTAACTACTGTATAATGATTATTCCATAACTAACTACTGTATAATGATTATTCCAAAACTACCTCTCATATAATGATTGCATAACTTTTATATATCTGTCATGATCCCAATTTAAGTTTTAAACTTTTTCTCATCTCTTTTATGATTCCATCCATTTTTATTTCAAATAAAGAGTACATCCTTGTATTGCCCAACAATGTATGGGAGAATTTGAAAAGATTCAAAATGCAACATATGAACATCTATCATCATCGTGGTCATTGTCATCGTCATCTTAATAAAGGTCTCTCCTTTAGGTTTAGCCACAATTTTTATTTAGGTAGCAGCGGTTTGCTTTTAAGGAGGGGGAGAGGAAAGAAAGGCGCATTTTGTTTTAGAGGGAAAGAAAATCGCCGCTTTGAGGGGGGACACGTTTTGTTTCGTTTTGGGGTTGCCCACTAAGGGTGACGATCGCCCTTAGTGGGCTTGTCGCCCTTAGTGGGGCTTGCAGACCCATCGCCCTTAGTGGGGCTTGCAGACCCATCGCCCTTAGTGGGCAAGTCTACCCCGAAAACAAAATGCTCTCTCTCTCTCTCTCTCTCTCTCTCTCTCTCTCTCTCTCCCCCCTAAACAAAACGTTTTTTTTTCCTTTCCCTCTCTTTAAAAGCAAAATGCCTTTTCTTCCCCCCTCCCCCCCCTTAAAAGCAAAATGCCTTCTTCTTCTCTCTTTCCTCCTAATAGCAAAACACTTCTTCCCTTTCTTTAAAAACAAAACTCTCACATACCCTTGTCCTCTCTCTCTCATAGATTCTCTACTTCCCTAAATCCTAAAAAGATAGCTCTCAAGATAGTTCTCTTCCTCGCTTTCTCTCACCAACTCTTTCTTCACTCTCTTTTTTCCTCTCTATACCTTTTCCTCTCCTCTTTTTTCTTCATTGTTTTTTCTCTTCTTTCAAAACCCTAATTTTTTAATTTAATCTTTTTTTCTCTATTTATATCACCTCTATTTATATCTATTGCTTTTTTGTTCTATTTTTATCTTTTTCTTTCTTATATCTTTTAGGACTCTTTCTTCCTTTTTCATTCTCCTTCTTCTCGTGTTACTCCTCATGGCGTCTCCCCAATTCCAAAGAGGGACACAAGTATCCTTGATGTTCAGTGATACCAAGGTAGCTACTGGGACCGTTTTGCATGTAGACCCCACCGTGGATACTGTCCATGGAATTGCATTGTCGCATGGTCATGTTGGCATGTCGATAGAAGATGTTGAAGTGGGAGAAGTTCCTCTTTCTTTTCCCCTCGAAGATGGTGATATCAAAAAGTTAAATCAAACCAAAGGGTATATCATTGTGTGGCTAGCCAGAGATTGTGCAAGTCTTATTTTATCTCTCTCCACCTTTCCAATTATGCTCTTTTTTAGTGATTTTTTTAAGAGCAATCTGTCTTGTATATGTCGATGTGTTTAGATTGTTACAAATACATCAAAGGAAACCCCACATCCAAAGCGTGCAAAATGTGTAAAGAGCACACCTGCCAAAAGCAACAAAGCCAAGAAGTGACAAGTACCAAGAAGAAGAAGAAAGTGCAAGAGGAAGATGATGATTGGAGTCCTCCTCGAAGGAATCCAAGTCAAGTTGATAAGTCTTTGAAGAAAGATGCTTCTTCAAAAACCGTTAAAGAAACTAAGGAAGTAGGAGAGGTGGATGAGAGAATTGAAAAAGAAGGCGAGAATGAAGAGTTTCATGGTGACTCTTGCAACTCGCTTGCGATTAGAACTCCTACAAGACAGTCTTAAAACAGAGTGAAAGTAATTGTTAACCACTTTTTTTTAATCAAATCTTAGATAAGGTATCTTTTGGATTACCAAGTATAACATGTGTGTGTGTATGTGTGTGTGTGTGCATTGCAGGTGGTAAAATCCAATTTTTTGCCACCTATTCCCTTGTGCAGATTTGTGCCTAACCCCTCTATACGAAGAGTATAGTTTAGGTACAAGAAGCTGGCAAAGGAAATTTTATACGAATGGCTATGTTGCCGATAAGTGTAGGTTCATTTTCTCCATCTCCTCATCCCATAATCTTGTTAGAGAAATGACTCAAGATGATGTTATTGCATGGGATGACATCTGGCGATTGAAAAACGAGGAGTTCGAGAATATGATCAAAGGCATAGAGTGGGATATCATAAGTAAGAAGATGTTGTATGTATCGGACGACAATCATCAAGTTGTGGCATGGATGGAGGAGATTAATAAATGTGAGTCTACTTAAATTGCCTACTTTTTTGAATGCAGCCTTTTGTTTTATAAAATAGTTTTGGGACTAATTAGATTTGCACTATCTAACTATAGCATTCAAGAATGTCGCATCAAGACATCCTTGTCTTGACGTTATCCTTATTGAATTCAATGAGGATAGTGAGGGGAAGTTCTCACAGCAATGATCGCTCGCTTAAACAGGTTAGAGAATATATGTTTTAAGACTCTTTGAATTAGGGCTATGTTTCTTCTTCCCTTGTGGACAAAGTGTGCCTCATTAGGGCACTTGGGTTGGCAAACAAAGAAACAATTATGAAGCACATTAGAGAGATGAACAAGGCATGGATGAACAAGTATGCATTGACACAGAAAAAAAGGGCCACCCATCTTGGTATAACTGTAAGCTTTCAAAACTTTCCCAAATAGTATTCCAGGTAAACCTTCAATCTTTAGACAGTTGCAATATATGATAAGCATTTGCATATCATCCACTAATGTTGCAATTCATAAATAATAGGATGAGTACCTTGCAGCAGCCACCTGAGATATTGACTCCCTAGTAGATAATTTGTCTACACAAGAGTTTGAAGAGAGATGGAGAAAGACATTTTATAAAGATGAAAGAAAGTGGAGGCATGCTACAGGGCGGTTGGTGGTGATTGCGAACCCTGCACAAGGGGAAGGTTTCTTTGAGCAAGAAATCCTATACTATCTCCTCTGTCTATTTTGTAGGCAACAACATTGTATGGTTTTAATGTTGCAATTTAATTATGGTGTTGTGTTGCAGATGATTCGTGCAAGTTAATTGGGACGAGAAACCGGATTGATTGATAGAGAATAGGCTATATAACTTGGTAGCTAGCTCGTTGCCAAATGACCACAAAGCACATATTTTGGATATTTTGATTGATGGCGATTTAAAGAGGCTGAAGGATTCACAAATCCCTAAAAGTATGTAATAATTACTTTTTCTATCTTCTTGATGTTTACAAAGTAATCTATTTTGTTTGAATAACAACTTCAATGGCAATGCACCAAATGCAAGTTTATTTAGGGATTGGCTTTGACGTGACAAATCACATGTTCAAGGCAAAGGTAAAGGTCTTATGAAAGATGAAGGGGATGAAGAGGATGATAATGAGATGAAGGGAAAAAAGTGCAAAAAAATGATGCAACGAAGGGAAAGGGAAAAGAAAAGTCCCGGCAGGAAGAGGACGACTCTAATACCTCTCCATCAGAATATGACGAAAGCAATTCTGATGATAGCACATGCAAGATTGAGGCAACCCCAAAAGTTGAAGAAGTTGGTCATGTAGCAACACAGGTAGGGCACTCTTTTACTTGTGGTTCATTTGTATTATTGCTATATTGTTTGCATACTAACATAGATTAAGTTATGGATTTAGATAGGCTTGGTAAGAGGTGAATTGCCCAATGCACCATTGCGACCAATTCATCCACCTAGCCTGAGTGACCTGACTCCAATCCAAATGAATTTACCAATTATGATTTTACTCATTAACAATGATAATGTAAAGTATTTGTGTGGTGTATGCACTTACAAAATGTACGCTTTGTAGTAGGAGTGTCTCGTTGTCCTACGATAGTAGTCCTCGATGCTCCCAACAAACATCAAAGTGCTAGTTCCTCTACCGTTATAGAAGCCTCGGGGTTAACATATGTAATAATTAATTGTGACCTCATGTGAAGTGATTGTAAAGGTGTGTTTTTTATATCCTGTAATAACAATTGATGTATAACTCTACTCAACATGGTGTGGCAGGATATCATTCTACAAAGACGATGACATGTGTTGGGGATCCTTTGAAGATAGGCTGTGCACTTTTGAACGAGCAATGTCCACCGGAGTTGGAACATGTCTTTGATATGTTGCTGAAGGCCAACGTGAGAGACATAACCTTTAGTGTTAAAGGTGTCAATACAAACACAGTGTGTGATTGTATTATAGTGAGGTTGCCCATGGGAGGTTCCGTTTATGATTTCCCCAATGACATTGTCCCACCATGGAATCTCTGCACATGTGAGTAATGAGATTATTTTTTCTTCATTGAGACCTTGTGTGTTGTTGTGCATATGTTGCGTGTGTGTATGTCATGCTTACGTTTTTTGTGTATGTCGTTCTAATTAATGGCACGCAGATGGCAAGAGAAGCATGCATTGCTTCAAATTTGCGAGACCATCTTAGACGACAATGGCTCTATTATTGTCATCGGTACTATGTATCAAGTGGCAACCATTATAGCTCATGCCGCTGAAAGTTCTAGCTTCTCCTTGGACACCTCGGTGAATGTGCGATTTACAACATAGATTGGAAGGGCCATTGGACAAGAGGTAAACACACTAAACACACTAACCATAGAGGTTTCCATTGAGCATCACTTTTTGCTACAAAAAATCATCTCATACTCTTGTGCAGATACATACCCTCGTCTCTGCTCACCTCTTTAATAGGACTCTTTAATAAGATCTTCCCCTTTCTTGGACCATCCATACCATAGTCCCTATCCATAAAGCAAGAGACTCCTTGAATCCAAATAATTATTGCACTCTAGTGATTGGTCACACATTGGCCAAACCACATGAGATTGCATTTCACCCCTTTAAATGATCACTAAAGAGGCGAACATGTAGAGGAGTAAGTGTAGATTCAAAAAAGCCTTTGTCTTAGTTCCATTGCCACAGCTATTGGTTTGCCTACTAGAGCCACCATATATGATATGGGGAGTGATAGGCCAGGCTCTTGGGAGAATATCTAGTGAGATATACAACACTATTGGGGTCAAACACAAGGCTACTCAAGCCACCATATATGATATGGGAAGTGATGACATTATGAGTGACATGCCAGGTACAAGCTCTTGGGAAAAAGGGCTGCCCACTTTCTTTGGGGTATATGTTAATGAGATCTAAGATTTCATGGATAAGCTAGAAGCCATAGGATTAGAACTTGCCTAGACAATGATACCCATTCTCTTGTATACATATGATATTATGCTTATATATTTAATTCAAGAACAGGAGTTACAGAGGCACTTGCATGTACTTTAGACATTCCATGAGGAAAGGGATATCAAATTAAATCTTGGCAAAACCAAGATCATACTCTTTAACACACCTCACATTAGGTAGCCACTAGGCATGAATTTTCATTCAAAGGTGATGTAGTTGAGATCGTTTTTAACACCTCACATTAGGTAGCCACTAGGCATGAATTTTCATTCAAAGGTGATGTAGTTGAGATCGTTTTTAACACCTCACATCAGGTAGCCACAAGGCATGCATTTTCATTCCACTAGGCATGCATTTTCATTTAAAGGTGAGGTAGTTGAGATCATTACCTCTTAGGTATACTATTAGTGCCTTGTGAATATAGATTGATTATTAAAGGTTTGTGAAATTTATTAACATATTTATTGATTAGGCTAGCTAGGTCATGGTTGAATAAGCACGTTAACATACTCTCAAATTCTTACATCTCCTAGTATTGTACATTTTAATAATGTACATTCTAGTTAAATGCATGAGACAATGAAAGCAATAATAGCAACAAGAACAACGAAGTAGTCTTCTTAAAAAACGTTGTAGCCTGTCCATATGACCTGGGCGGCTCGTATGAAAGGGCCGATACTTAAGAGGGCCATTTTCCCAGAGGTTCACTAAATGGCGTCTTCGGCGGTGAAGGCATTGCTGAGAGCTCTTGGAGTCGTTCCAATACAGGCCATATCTGACACAGTGGATGCTTTCCTCCTTGCCACAGGAACCCGTCATGTGGAACTCCTCTCCAGCCTAGTGACTGAAATCTCTGAGGTAGGCTCCATATCAGACGCACTTGATCCTGAGTTTGCTGTCTATCATACGCACTGTGATTATTATAATCATAAGACATGCAGCACACGGAAAATATTCATTAACTCTTAAGCAAAGTACAGTGTAACCACATCGTGCCATGTGGCAACCAACCATGTGTTAAATGTATGTATGTCCATTGTCATTAGAAAGATAGCATGACCACAATGTGCCTCATGGCATGAGACTGAACCATTCAATTACACGTGTATGTATGTCATAGGATTGCACATACTTCGAACCCTCTTTGAGTAAAGATAACTTGCTTTGGATCCAACATAACATGACTGCCATAGAATTTGGGCTGTCGGCTCACCTCTCAACCATTCCCCTTTCAAACCACCCCCAAGCTTGAGGTCTTGAGTGAGCTCTACCACGGCTATAGGCCTTGGCGTTCCATACCACCAAGACACCCCCAGTGTCGAGCTACACGTGACATTAAGGACGGATGCTTCTTGCAGCCCTCTTTGAAACAACATACTTAAAAAGAAATAGGTTTTTTACAAGAGTATTTGAAAGCCATAAAGTGACTTTTTTTCCCTACAAGACTAGTGCTATTTAAGGTGATGGTAGGATGGTTGGGTGAAGCAAAATAATGGTTACAAGAAATAATGGTGGATAAAAAGTAAAAATTGGTTTGAAATCTGTTGAGAGCACCCCTTTACTTTTGATTGGTTGCTCTTGCATACACACTTGGTCGCCTTATGCTCCAAGATTCTAGAGACCAAAAGTGGCGTGCTTACCACAACTTAGCCCAAGTTTCTAAAAAAGCGTCTTTTCACCACTTGGACATTCTAGGTAACGTGAGCCAAAATAAGGAGCCCATGCTCGGCCTAAACCTTGTTGACTAATGCCTAGAGTGCAACCACACACTAGTGGGGAGAAGCGAGAGAGGGATGAGGAAGTACAAGATGATGTGGAAAGCATAAATTCATCATAGACATAGGTCCCTTTTATAGGAGAGACCCCATTACATATTCTAAAGTATATGCTAGATATGATGCCACCACATATGCTAAATATATTGCCACCACATATTTAAAGTATGATGCCACCACATATGCCAAATATGATGCTACCACATGTGCCTTTTTAAGAGGTTGTTCCCACACAAGAGACATATACATACTAGCGGTTGTTCACACACATTGGAACCGCTTTATTTAAGGCCTACATTTAGTGCTAGTTTTCTCAATCACCTGGTGACTAACTTTCTGTTATCGACAACCTCATCTATATTCACGTAACATGCGGAAGCTTTGTGGTAGAATTGGTAACTTCAATGCTCAAAATTCAGCAATCATTCACGACGAATATAACACACAAAATTGTAGAAGATGTGCAAAAAATAGAGAGAGAGAGAGAGAGAGAGAGAGAGAGAGAGAGAGAGAGCGTCTACTAAAGACCCAATGGGCCTATGAGACCGAAGTGGTACAATAATGTCCATGGCATATCTCATCATGGAATGGAAAATAAAATAGAATGAAAACATAAATATAGCCATCTCACTGGGGTGATACAAAAGTGTCCATGGAGAGAGAGAGAGAGAGAGAGAGAGAGAGAGAGAGAGAGAGAGAGAAGACACAGTATTGGGTCGCAAATACCATCTGAAGGGCCCCCACCACTAATGGTGTATTTGCTTTATTAGAATGATGTAAATCTGAAAAATAAAGACTGAATCTTGGCCTGCAATGTTTACCTTGGTTGGAGCGGTAACCCTTCGTGAATAATGAGATAATCAAACTGAATTCAGGGCTGGGTTTATATACCCTTTTCTAGCTCTGGTCAGTCAGCACAGCATAAGTCGGCCTGCTGATATATCTCATGACTAGGAAAAAGTAGCATTTAATGCACCTTTTGCCATCGTTTCACACTGGACAGAAGCTGTCCAGCCTGCGCATGATCTGAATGGTGCCCATGCTGCTGGGCAGCCATGCGCAATCAGTGTGGGGGCTGCCCCATGCTGCTGGGCCTGCCTAGCCCACTAGCCCTAGCTGGGCTAGGGCTAGTGGGCACAGCATGGGGCCCTCTTGGCCCCTTGGGGTGGTTCTAAACCTCCACCATGCCCACTACATGAGCATTAAGCCTTGTTCTGGTGTTACCCTTATAGGCTGGCCCCTTTTCCTACATGCAATCCTACATGCATCTACATATGTCCGGCACGCAGTCGCAAACTAGATTCACAAATCATCTGACATCATTCTAGAGGGGGACTCACAGTACGGACTGGCATTGCTTCATGTGCAGGACAATGCACACCTGACCTTGGACGCGTAGATACTAGAGTGGAACCCTGGTTGACTCATCCTGGGCTGGGCTCACATGGGACTAGTTTCCACTCCAGGTCCTGCACCTTCTTGTTCCGATATGTCTACATGGCATCCAAGTGCGGGATGCACGTGACATCCCCTTCTTTTTGACTTGATGGAAGCTACATAGCCTCCAAATAGTCTGTCAATAAAGTTGGATAGTCTTTGAAGAATTTTTGTCAAGCCATCACGCTTCGTGAGATCCTTGGTCCTGAAACTTCGTGAGGAATTGTCTTTGTCTTCGGCTTGAGCCATGTTTGAAGCGGTGCAAAAGGATCTGTTCTAGAACCATCACTTTAGCCTCATCAACTATATCTGGTTCCGCTTCGTCTTTCACTTCTGAAGGGAATGGATCTGCATATGGTTTTAGCCAACTGACATGGAACACATCGTGCATGGTCCAGCTCGGAGGTAGCTTCAACTTCATTGAAACATCGTTAATCTTTCTCTGGATGGGAAAAGGTCCGAAGCTCTTGAATGATGACTTTGGGCATCACTTGTCCACCTGTTTCAGTCTTTGCTTCATGATCCGCAGATAAACCCAATCTCCTTCCAAGAACTTCACATCCCTTCAGTCTTTGTTTTCTTATTGAGTGTAGGTCTCTTGCGCTTTAGCCAACCTGTTTTTCATTGACTCCAAAATCTCATGGTAAGATTTCGTCATTCTGCTCGCTTCAGGTACTGGAGATGAGGTTCTGGTCAATAGCGATTGGAATGGTCTTCCAAACATTGCTTTATATGGAGTCCTGCCAATAGCTGAAGAGAAGGAATCATTCAAAACAGCTTGAACTAAAATTTTCACTTACCTTGCTGATCGTGGACATAACACTTCCGCACATCAAAGGCCAACTGTTTGTAGATTTCTGTCTGGCCATTAGTGTGTGCGTGAAATACACTGGAAAAGTTCAATTTAGTACCAAAGTTATCAAACAATGCCCTCCAAAAATGACTGGTAAACTTGGCATTTGACATAGAGTCGGCCTTTGTAGAAAAGCCAACCATTGCGTATCAAAAAGTGGCATGGTCTTGTGGCATCCAATGCCTGCTCCCATTGTGTACCGAATTCCCTGGAATCCGCGTACGTGTGCTTCATGTCATCTAGTCTCGTACCAACAAGGTCGAGTCTAGTGGTCTGAATCAAAGTCACTTGTCTCTTTCTGCTCAAAGCATCGGCCACTGAAAGAAAGTGAAGCAAATATAAAACACAGATGTAGGCCCAGGCACAAGACCTGTAAATGTTGGAAACTGATGTTTATTGCTGAAATCTGAGCACGAGGGAAGCCCGTAGGTGTTGTACAATGGTGAGAAGCAGTAGCAGCTGCTAATGACCTCAATTGAATGCTGAAAAATGAGAGACTGAGGGAAAGGGAGCCAGCCCTTATATACTACCTCAGGATGCTGGTCGGCTAGTTGTAGTAGGTCGGCAGCATGGTTGTAGCATTAAATGCTACATAAAATGCCTAAAAATACCAAAAAATGGAAGAAAAATATTGAATAATCTCTGCTAAGATATGTCAATGCAGGGCCTTATAAATGGCCAATACAAGCATGAAAAAGATAATGTAGACCCTCTGGAGATGATATAATCCAACACCTCCTCTTCAGCGCCAGAGGGCGGTCCAATACAAGCACGCTGAAGTAACACCTCCATAGTAGCTCTTAGAAGTAGTTTGGTGAAGAGATCAGCCACATTATCCTTGGTAGAATAGTAGGCCAGTCGAAGAAGGCCCAACTCGATCCAGTCGCGCACAAAATGATAATGCACTTCAATATGCTTGGATCGTCCCCGTATCACAGGATTTTGTGCTAGAGCATTAGCACTCTGAGAATCCGAGAAAATAGTAACCGGGGAAGTATCGGCACAGCACAAATGCTCCAGAATCTGATGAATCCAAAGTGCCTCAATAGAGGAGAGAAGGTAGGATTTATGCTCAACCTCGGCGGAAGAAGCAGAAACAGTCCTCTGCTTTTGAGACTTACAAGAAACCAATCTAGAACCAAGCATGAAGCAATATCGGTATGTAGATCTTCGAGTATCAATACAGTCTGTCCAATCAGAATCTGTGAAGCCAACCAAATCAACACCACAAGAGTAGTATGGGCGGAGTCCTCAAAAAAAGTTGAAGGAACAAAGAGGAAAGAAAGGAAAAGTGCCCAACGAGACAGCAAACTAAACAATGAGGAGCAGTATGACCTGTGGGAAGACCTCAAAACCATGAAACTAGACATAACCCTCGATCAGCTGCTGTTACTAGTGCCTAACTACAGGAAGTAGCTCATCAAGAAGCTACTGAAACCCAAGGGACGAACGGAAGGCTCTGATCACTCACAGAGCGAGGCTGAATCAGCAGAAGAAGCAGAATGTCAGGCGGTGGAGACAGTGGATGTTCCAGAAGTAGATAATGTGGTGCCCCAAATAATAGTACATCTGAGGGGTAAAGAAATCATCAGAGGAGCCATTGTAGATGGTGGGTCAGGAGTGAATATACTTCCGGAATAAAGAGCCAGGGAATTAGGAATCACCAAGTTCCACCGAGCTCCATTCTTGGTGCGCATGGCCAATCGAGGCCGCTCGGACTTGTCCGAGGAGAACAGATCACTGTAGCTAGATGTAACTTCCCCATTGTGTTCTTGGTACTCCGAATGGAGGGCAACTCGGAATCGTATCCCATGTTGTTGGGTAGACCATGGATAAGACATGGAAAAATCAAACATGACTGGCTGAAAGAAAGCATTACCATCAGGAGGGGAAAGAAGATCAGAGTCAGCACACTAGTTAAGGTGGACATAGATCCGGCAATCAGACCATTGCGTGCGGAAGGTTTGAACTTGCTGGACGGAATAGAAGAGGTATGAGGAGGAAAGAATAATCAGAGAAAATCCAGAGCTGATTTCATTATTTCAGCTGGATGTGGAGGGAATAATGGCAAAATATACAGTAGATACATTCAATGTGCAGACAACAGCATAAAAGCTAGATGAGGCTGTGGACCCCAAGGAGGAAACTGTCAAAGGCGCACGTGTGGAAGCAATAAGAGAGAGCAGAGAGAGTAGACGTTGGCAGATGGAAAACGCAGGTAGGGAGCGAAAGAGAGAGAAAAGGCTAGGAGAGAGAGAGAGAGAGCTTTCGTACGACCAACGCAGCACTGAATTATGTATTACGTGTCTTTACAATAAGGGGCAAGGGTGCTTAAATAGCCACCCAATGAATTTGCCCGACTCAGTTCACATGTCAAATGAGTAAAAAATAATACACAAATAACATAAGTAAAGCAGGATCACTTGGGCATTTCACTTGAGGTGCACAAAACTTTAACACCCTCTCTGCAGCTCATAGTGAACATAAGTAGGAATACCAAGTCGATGAAGAAGCTACCATGGACACCCCAGCAGTGGCCAACCACTAGGTACACCTCGGATTTGCAACCACCAGCTTGTCACCACCAAAAATGCCATCCTGAGCACCAACTGCCTCAAAGAACATTGAACTGTAGACCACACTACGTCCAAGAATCCCCATTCATGAACAGTGAACACATCACGTCCAAAAACTCCACAAGATAATGAACTTTGGTACATACCCTGTCCATAATCCCGAAAACAACAATGAATGACTGCAGCACATCCATAGTGTTTTATACGCCATGTTGGTTCCTTGCCAGATGCCTAGTGCTTTGAATTCCGACACACGAATCCAAACACCCAGAAATTGAACTCCGACACACGGGTCCAAGTCATCAAAACGGGAGCACAGATTGCCCCTCTCTGCCACTCACATGCCTCTCTTTGGCTGAAGCACGTGGTAGCATCCATCCACCAAGCTAGAATGCTAGAGCATGTGCCAGTGTAGTCCTCGCCACACCTGCAGACGCCGTAGCATCTCTGGTAGAATCACTGTCACTGTCATCCTTGTCAGCATTGCCTTTGCCTTTGTCATTCGTCGAGCCTTGAGCTTTAGCTTTGGATTTGCAATCCCGAGCCAAATGCCTTCGCTTTCCGCACTTATAAAAACGGCTCCTAGACTTCTTATTGGATTCCGATGTAGCATGTGCCGATTCTACATCCTTCGGAACTCGAATCTTGCCTTAGTCTGAAATGTCCATAATGCAGAGTATAGCTTCTGGTCCCAATGTTTTTGGTTCTCATTGACCACTTTCTTTGTGTGGATGAAGTGATTAAGAGATTAACTCAACATCACATGATCTTTCATAAGAAATCTATAACAAACCTGGTCATGATCATTTCAAACAAGAACTTTTCCACTAAGCTGGCTTTATTATCTCTTAATGCCTTAGCTTCCACCCATTTGTTGGTATAATAATCTATGGCTTACCAGAATATAAATGAGCACTGCTTCCTCCTCAATGAGAAAAGAGCTGAGATCATCAAATTCCAGCTTTTCCTTCGTGACTTGTAAGCGTAATGCCCTCGAGACCATTTCGTACTCCTCAGGCAACTTCTTAAGAACCAAGGCAGCTAACTGGGTACTAGTTAACGCACTATTCATAGCCGATAACTGATCATGGATAACCTTTGCCTTCATTAGAAATGACTGCATAGAGGTCCCGGCTTCAAACTTGATGGAAAACAACTGGCCGAGAAGGGTTACTGCTCGCATTGTTGAGTCTCGATCAAACATTCCTGCAAGTTTTGACCACATTTCCTTGGCAGTCTTCAAAGTCTGAATGGCAGGGGAAATTTCCTTGGTGAGAGATTCTGCAATCGCCGAAATCGCCTTCGCATTGTGAGCATCCCAATCCACAAGAGATTTGAGAAACTCCTCCTCCTGAAGACGTGTGAACCGATTGCTATCCCTTCGGGGACATTCCTCCGAGCCATCAACAATGTCCCATAAGCCTTTTCTGCTAAACCATAGCCTCATGATCAAGTTCCAATATGCATAATTGTCGCCATTCAGTTTGTCGTCCTTGCTCGAACACGGGAGTCCCATCTCGAAAACTCCGTCCACCTCTTCTCAGTCGACCTGGTCTGCCCGCTCCAAAGTTTGCCAAGCATAGAGAGGAGTAGCGTTTTTATGAAATGCTGCCAGTAAAGAGTCAATTTTTAATAACGCTGGAGTCTTAGGACTTTAGCGTTTATTAAAAAAAAACGTTTTTACAGATAGCGTAATATAAGAAACACTAGCGCTGGCTCAGTCTGGCTTGACGCTGGCAGACAGCGATCTCCTTCTGCTGCACAACTTCACACCCAGATGCTCTCTCGCGATTGGAAGACGCCAGGCTCTTATACCATGTCAAAGGCGCACGTGCGGAAGCAATAAGAGAGAGCAGAGAGAGTAGACGTTGGCAGATGGAAAACGCAGGTAGGGAGCGAAAGAGAGAGAAAACGCTAGGAGATAGAGAGAGAGAGCTTTCGTACGACAACGCAGCACTGAATTATGTATTACGTGTCTTTACAATAAGGGGCAAGGGTGCTTAAATAGCCACTCAATGAATTTGCCCGACCCAGTTCACATGTCAAATGAGTAAAAAATAATACACAAATAAAAGATAAGTGGAATAAAAAAAGTTAACCTTTTCATGACACACCTTACACCCTTCATAAATGACCCACAAAATGGACAAATTGACAACTCATGAGCATCTTCTCATTGAATGCTCATTAGCCTTAATGAGTTATGTAAAAAAGTGCTAGATGCTCTCAAAACCCCAATTTTGACTACTCAAATGATCAATAGACCCAATTAATACATTTTCTAAAATTTTAGCCTCTTGAACAAGATTAATCACCCTTAATGACAAAGACCAGTCCATTATGAGAATTTAGTCAAATTCAAGGATTTTTTGATGATTTTAAGAAATTTTTTGAAAGATGCTTATAAGCTACTCCTAATACTTTCTATCACTCTAATCTAATTAATTTCAACAAAAAACACACAATTAAACTAGAATTAATGATCTTAGATCTATGTTTAAACTAAAGAGAGCTAACATTCACTAAAAGTTGTATTCTATTGCATTGTTTGATGCAATGGATGCAAACTAAGCCTAATTCAAACTATGTGAAAGCCCTAAGAACATGAAAAACCATAAAAACAATAACAAAAATAATAAATTAATCCAAAAATTAAGAAAATAGCATTCTTTTCAAAAACAAAAAAGAGAGCTATTTTACCCCAAATCTCACACAAATCACCATCAAATCCACATCTTTTCATGGAAAACCATTAATCAAGATAATGGGCAATGGGTTAGAGACAAAACAATCACTTGGGCATTTCACTTGAGGTGCACAAAACTTTAACAGAAATAACCCGAATAACAGAAACTCAACAAGAGGTTAGTGAACAAACACATGAGGTGGATAAACAGTCAGAACAAGGGTTGAAGGAATAGATGGAAGCCTTAAGTTGTAAGGACAGGGAACAACAAAAATGCATTAAAAGTCAATAAACCATCAATCGAATCTGCTCGTTGAAGCTCACGCTGCCGCCCCCTCCTCGCGCTGACTGCACGCTTTCCCCCCATCTCCCACCCTCGCGTCTACTCCCCCCCCCCCCCCCCCCCCCCCCCCCGCCTGCACTCGCGTTTGTCCCCCCTCCCCCGCCTGGCTGTCCTGCGCGCCCCTGCGCTGCAGCGCCCCCTGCTCTTGCTCCTCGCCTTCGCGCCCTCCCATTTTTCTCCAACGCCCCGTCCCCCATTTCGCCGCCATCGCCTTATCTTCCCCCCCGCCCCCTGTTTCGCGCAGCTTTCGCCTCCCCCCTAGGGGCTTCTTGTCTTCGCCGCCTTACCTTCCCCCCCTTTTTTTTTCAGATTCTTCCGTCCCCTGGGGTCTTCCTTTCTTTTTGCCTTCCGCCTTCCCCCTCCGTCCTTTGTGTGTAGCTCGGCTCTTGCAGGAATCTCCGCATTCGCTCCACCTTGGACATAGCTTCAGACACTGATGGAGGCTCCTCCCGCCCCACCTCAGAGGGACTCTCCCGCAGCCCCCTCGCCCGCCCCTGAGGATACCCCCATCAGGCTTTCTCTTTCGCCAGAAGAGGAAGCGAGCCTCGCCGCAGAGGTGGAACGCCTCTAGGCACATTCCACCATCTGCCGTATAGTCGGCACTCGCCCGAGCAGAGGGGAGATCCGGGATCTTCTCCAGGCCCGCCTTCTTGCAAATGTGGGCAAGATCCTGGACGTTCAGCTACTGGGCCGTGGTCACTACTAGATCAAGTTTGAGACATCCCAGAGCGTGGCCAAGGTCCTAGCCATGAGTCCCCTAGACATCAGGGGTGCTCGGGCATTCTTCAGACCTTGGCAGCATGGCTTTGACCCAGCAGCGGCCGAGCAGGGAGAGCGCCTTTTCCATGTTACAGTTTGCTTCCTTGGACTCCGCCGTGAGTACCTGCCGCTCCTTTCTAGGCTAGGAGCATTGGTGGGTTCGGTGCTAGAGACTGGCCCCACAGCATTTTCAGTGGTGGCCAGAGCAGCTGGGTTACCTTCGGTCAGAGTTTTGGTGCCTGACATCTCCTCCCTTTCGAAGGTCATTCAGCTACCTAGGATAGGGGGGGGGATGGATTTATCAGAGAGTGGAGTTCTCGGGGCTCCCGAACCAGTGCTTTATTTGCAGGCAGGTCGGCCATCTGGCCAAGGCCTATCCTCGCAGGAGACCCCGACCCTCACCGCAGCAGCAGGCCCCTGATGACCTGCCCACAGATGCGGCTAGGCAGGCAGCCTCCGAGACACCTGCTCAGGCCACAGAGACCTCGGAGTGGCAGCCTGGACAGGGGCGCCGTCGAGGGAGACAGCCACAGCAGCACGCCCAGAGACCGATGCAGCAGCAGCCACAGTCTCAGCATCACTGGGTTCCCGTGAGGAACAGTTTTGCTCTCCTCCAGGAGGAGACCCCTACGACGACTGAGGACCAAGAGATGTTAGCACCCCCTCCTTCACCCCCCCACCCTCGTCCCCCCCTACTGCCTCGCTTCCACCTTCGCCGCGAGGGATGACATTCAGGAGGCACTCATAGAGGAGTGGTTCACGCCTCTCGAGCTAGTGGCCCCACGGTGGATGGGAGTCTTTACACAGTTGGAGATCCTGATTGCTGTCAGAGCTTGCACTGAGGATGATAGATGCCTCTACTATGAGATTCAGGATGAGGGCAGACTTCAGAGAGTGGAGGTGGAGTCGCCTTTGGTTGCAGAGTGCACCTTTCAGAGGATACGGGTAGTGGCTGCCGCTTCTCGGAAGTGGTATATTGACCCAGACCCTGCAGATGTGCTCCCGGAGTGGCGCATATGGGCATATGCAGCGCGCCCCTTGGCCCGGCTACAGTGGGACCCTGGTGAGTACGAGTGGCATGATCCTTATGCATCCCTTGAGGCCACAGAGATCACCTTTTTCCAGTATACTGTTCGGCTGGGGCGGCATATTTTGACGGCGAGGAGGATGGTCTCTTCAGCTGCAGTGGGGCACTGGCGGCTACAGGGACTCTCACAGGAGTTTCTGGAGGATTTTTGGGCCCGGCTCTGGGCTAATCGACAGGTCCGCAGGATCTCGACTTTCCAGTGGCTGGTCGCCCACAAGGGCTCAGCAGTTGGCACCTGGCTTGTCCACAGCGGTCTTCCGGTGGCCTGCGTCCGATGCGGCCACCCTATGGAGACACAGAGACATTGCCTATGGGACTGCCGTCAGGCGCAGCAGATTTGGCTGCGGATGCTGCGTATTATGGCCCCCCTCTCTCCAGAGGGTATGTATACGTGGGGTGCCGCTGCTTGGTCGACTTCGTCAGGGCTTGCTATGGGCTATGAGACGGAGCAGGACAGCCAGGCCATCAGATTCATTAGGGGCCAGCCTCGCCTTGTTCCTTCACCGGATTTCTCGTCCGCCAGAGCTGGACACAAGAGAGGGATCTACGATGGGAGCTCCTCAGCAGCCTCACCATCTGGTTCACCTAGAGGGCCCGGTGTTTCAGGGCCTTTGAGGGGAGATTGGAGCCACCAGTAGAGACTGCACGAGGGATTTGGCAGGAGCTGATCCACACCCTGCGAGGACAGTATGACCGCATCCGGGGCGACTCGGATGAGGCGATCTTGCGGCGCTAGGCCTTTCACACCACCTGGCGCAGCAGCCCCTTCTATACCCTACACGCGGGGTCCCCCCGTTGGCACTACAGGCCACCTGTTTGGCTTTTCTCCCCTCCTATTGTATGATTTAGCCCCTCAGTTCTTTGTACTGATACTTGTACTTTTCAGCACCTAGGGAGAGTCTCCCGAGCTGCCTTGCTTTGTTCACTGCTTTGTTTTTCTTGTGAGCAGGAGAGGATCTTTTGTAGCCCTACGGTCGTTTTTATATAACTAATGAAAGGATCTTTTCTCGGGAAAAAAAAAATGCATTAGAGTGCAGGAAGATGAGCTGACAGAGCTCAATCTGGGTAATGCTGAGCAACCCAAAATTGTGAAGGTCAGTGCTAAGCTGGAAGGATAGATGAAGACCGAGCGCTAGGAGTTGTTATGCAAATACAAGGATGTCTTTGCATGGAGCTACACAGATATGCCAGGCATAGACCCAAGCTACTATCAGCACAAGATAAACCTGAGGGAGGATGGCGTTCCGATTAGACAGCAGAGGTATAGAATGAACCCCAACTATGCCAAGCAGGTAGAGGAAGAGATAGATAAGCTATTGGCAGTAGGATTCATATATCCAATTGAGAAGGCTCATTGGCTAAGTCCGATTGTAATCGTGCCCAAGAAAAATGGGAAGCTAAGAGTTTGTGTAGATTATAGGAAACTGAATGCTGCAACTATACCGGACCCATTTTCGCTGTAGTGGCCGGACATGAAATGTATTCCTTCTTAGATGGCTTCAGTGGGTATAACCAGGTCAGAATGGCACTAGAGGACAAGGAAAAAACAACATTAATCACAGAATGGGGAGCCTTCGCTTCAAATGTGATGACATTCGGACTCCGCAATGCACCTGAAACCTTTCAACGCATGGTCCAAGAAATCTTTTATGATTACCTCACTGACTTCATGCGTGTATTTGTGGATGACTTCAGTGTTTTTGGCAAAAAAATGGAGCAATTGCACCACTTGCTGTTATGTTTGGAAAGGTGCTGACAGACAGAGCTGAAACTGAATCCTGCCAAGTGTGCTTTTGCAGTCACTAGTGGAGTCCTGCTAGGACACATCGTGTCCAAAGATGGCATTGCCGTGGATCCCTCCAAGGTCGCAATGATCCAGAAGTTGCAGCCACCTCACAATCTGAAAGAGCTCAGTAGATTTTCGGGTCAGATCAAATGGCACAACAGGTTCCTCCGCTACCTTGCGGACATTGCACACCCACTCTATGCTCTCACCAAGAAGGGGGCTGAATACAGATGGATTGAAGAACACCAAAAGGCATTCTAAGACCTAGGGAGAATGGTTGCAAGCGCTCTAGTAATCCAACCACCAGAGTGGGATAAGGCCTTCCACGTGTTTGTGGATGCATCCGACACTGCAATAAGAAGTGTGCTGATGCAGCAGACGGAGGAGGGGTGGTACAGACCCATCTACTATGCTAGCAGGAGGCTATCTCGGGCAAAGAAGAATTACAACACAACAGAAAGAGAAGCCCTAGGACTAATTTACTTTGTCAGCAAGTTAAGACATTACTTGTTGGGCAACCAGTTTGCATTTCATGTTGATCATCAGGCCCTTGTAAAGAAGCCAGACCTCACTGGAAAGCTGGCTAGGTGGATGCTACTGTTGCATGTTGGTGTTGGACTCACACACACACACACACAAACCTACACATTAGGGTTAGGTGCAGGATGGAGAAGCTCACACAGAAAATGAGAGAGAGAGAGAGAGAGAGAGAGAGAGAGAGAGAGAGAGAGAGAGAGCCAAAAGTGTGGTAGCCACAAAATGCAAGTCAACCCTTGCATGTGTGTCACATCCATATAATATAGAAGTACAAAATATTATATTGAAGAGTGTCCTTTCACACTTGATATCCAAGGGGAAAAACCACATGGGAAAATGTGCCCTTGGTTAAGCCCTGTTCACACATAGCACTACCATAAGTGAGCATATGTCTACAAATCTCCCCTGTAGTGGAAGTGTGAACCTGTACAAGGTAGCAGATCACTCTCTGTATGAGAGTAAGCCCAAAGCTTTGCGGAAAGCTTCAAACTTTTCTCGAGGTAAAGCCTTTGTGAATAGATCTGAAACATTATCCTGTGTAGGGCAGTAAGATAAACTGATCTCCCCTGCATGTAACCTCTCTCTGACATAGTGATAATGAATCTCAATGTGCTTGGTACGTGCATGAAATACTGGATTTCGTGCCACGGCCCTAGCACTATGGCTATCAGTGAGAATGGTTGTGGGTGTCTGCTGACACTCATGAAGATCAGCCATGTAACACGCGGAAGCTCTGGGTAGTCTTCTTTCAGCCCTAAACACTCTTGAAAACCTTCTGATGCAAAAACGCACCATCTGATGCAAAAACGCAGGTAGAGAGAGAGAGTAGAGAGAGAGAGTAAGAAGTGCTGGAATTTCAGTATATCTATTGTACAAAAAGGGTACATGTCTTTGCAGCCCTTGGCTGCCCTCTTGAAAAGGTGATAACACACCCAAAACTTGCCCTAGACTAGGATCCTAATGACTCTCACCCCTAGTGGGTGGAATGACTAAACCTTGAGCATGAGGGCCCTTTTTATATGGGACTTGGGACACTTTATGCTGGCCGACTGCTGGTCGGCCAGTCCCATGTCCATACAGCCCCTTTTTGGAGCATCCCGACTGCTTGTCCTTGTCATTGATGCGCCTGCTGCCCAACCTCTCTGATGGCTTCAGCCGACAGCTCCTCTGGCAGCCAGCATCCCTTTTCTTGCAGCCGACAGCCCCTCTGGCATGGTCCCACTTGGCCCTGCTCCATGCTCACCTCAGATGAGTCACCTGAAGCTCCTACCTTCTGGTTCAACTGGTTCATAATCTTTATCTGCTTGCCTCTTCTGGATCTAGCCCTAGAAATGTCCATGGCATCTGTGATGCACATGACAAGCCAATAATCTCCTCAACCAATACACAATCTACTGTAGCTGTGAAGATTGTCCTGTACTCAGCCTCACAAGTAGATGTGGCAACAGTGGGTTGCTTTTTACTCAACCAAGATATGCATGAACTGCCAAGAAAAAAACAATTCCCACTGGTGGATTGCTTGGTATCATAATCACTAGCCCAATCTGAATCACTATATGCATAAAGCTGCAAGCTGCCCCCCCTGGGATAGAACAAACCAAGATCCAGGGTACCCTGAAGATGACGAAAAATGCGTTTTGACTGCTCGCCAATGCTTTGTGCCTGGGCTATGCATGAATTTGCTCAACAAAGACACCCCAAAAGATATGTCTGGCCTTGTGTTACACAAGTAAATGAGACATCCCACTACCTGGTTGTAAATGCCGGCCTCAAAAGGCTCTCCAATATCATGCATAGTAAGCCGTACATTTGGTTCTACTGGAGTAGAAATGGGCTTACGTTCATCCATGTGAAACCTTTTTAGCAAACTTTTTATGTACTTAGTTTGCTGCATAACAATGCCATCATCTCCATAAACTGTATGCCGAGATAGTAGTGTAAATCTGACATATCAAATTCAGCTTTCAAATCAGCTTTGAAATCTGAAATTTGTGCTTTGCTAGTACCTGTAATGAGCATGTCATCTACATACAAGATGACTATGAGAATATCGGCACCGGTTTTCTTCACATACAATGTGCTTTCAGCTGGACTATTCACATAACCTTGGCTGGTTAGATGAGCATGTATTTTATCATGCCAAGCTCTTGGAGCTTGCTTTAACCCATACAATTCTTTGTGTAATTTGCATACTTTATGTTCCTCACCAGGAACTACAAAACCAATGGGCTGATTTACATATACTTCCTCCTGTAAATCCCCATTTAAGAATGCAGTTTTGATGTCCAATTGATGCACTTTCCATCCTTTATGTGCAGCCAATGCAATCACTGATCTTATTGTGGTCATTCTTGAAGTAGGAGCAAAAGTCTCCTCATAATCTATTTCCGTTTTCTGGGAGTAGCCTTTAGCCACAAGTCTTAACTTTGTACCATCAGACTTCCTTTTGACTTTGTACACCCACTTTGTTCCAATGACATGCTTGCCTTTAGGCAATTCCACAAGTCCCAAGTATTGTTCTTCATGATAGAAGAGATTTCAGCTTGCATAGCTTGCACCCAATGCTCATTCTCATGTGCTTCTTCATAAGAATAAGGGTCTTCTGAATCAAAGAGACCACCCATGGCTAATGCAGACTCCCCACGATGTATATTCAATGCATGGCTGGAAGTAGCCCTTGTTCTACCTCTGAGTGGAGCTGCAAGTTTGCTTTCTTGCAAAGTTTTCAGCAACCATCTTGGCACTGATTTGGTTGTGTCTATGGCTGTTTGCTCTTCCCTGACAAGATCTTCCACTTCTTCCATAGAAGGAGGCTGAATGGCTGGCTGTTCCACATGTTCTACATGAGGATTTTCTTGTGTATGGGCTGGCTGATCTGAATCCCCCCTAATTGCAATGGGTAATAGTCCATCAAACATGTCCTGTATGCCTGTATCATTACTTTTATACAAGCTGTACATGGGCTGTTCTGAATTTTCAGCAAATACCACATCTCTACTGACAAAAATCCTTCGTGCTGTTGGATTTATAAACGGTATCCTTTGCTCTCATTGCTGTAGCCCACAAAAATGCATTTCATTGCTTTGTCATCTAGCTTTGTTCGGAGTTGTTCTGGCACATGTGCATATGCCAAACACCCTGTACGTATATAATCCACTCTTGGCTTTCGGCTATACCAAGCCTCAAATGGTGTTATGGTTTTCAAAGCTTTTGTTGGACACCTGTTCAACACATGAGTTGCACACATTATAGCTTCCATCCAAAAATTGTGAGACAACTTTTGTGCTTTCACCATGCATCTTGCCATCTCCATGAGAGATCTATTTTTCCTCTCAGCTACACCATTCTGCTGCGGTGTATAAGGCACAGTACATTGGTGTTTGATGCCCTTTTGAAGCATATAATCCTTGAATGCATTTGACATGTATTCTCCACCTCTATCTGAGCGGAGTGTTTGGACTTTACATCCACACATATTTTCAGCCATTGCTACAAAGTGTCGAAAGCATGCAAACACCTCTGCTTTTGCTTTCAAAGGGTAAACCCAAGCAAACGTGGAGTAGTCATCAATGAATGTGACGAAGTAAAGATGTCCCCTATAGATGGTGTCTGCATTGGACCACATACATCACTATGTATGAGCTGTAATTTACTTTCAGCTCTAACAGGTCCATCTTTGGGGAATGGTTTTCGTTGCATCTTTCCCAAAATACACCCCTCACATACATGTCTTGGTGGAGACTCAAGAGGCGGCATATCATATGATGCTTCTGCAAAAGCATCAAACTCCGAAAATTTACATGCCCAAAATGAGCATGCCATAGCTCTGTATCATGCATAGCAGGAGTGTGGGCAGCCACTGTATTTGCATCATAAGTACGCTTGTCATAGCTGTCCAGCTTATACAAGCCTTTGTATCACGTTCCAGAAGTGACTATTTCATAATCCTTTGATGTGTCTTTTACCAAACACTTCCCATCTTCAAATTCAACCTTTAAACCTTGGTCGTTTATGGCTGAGACGACGGAGAGCAGATTTTTCTTTATGCCTGGAACATACAATACACTTTTCATACATATATTGGCACCATTGACTGCAATAAGTATGACATTGCCAATTCCCTTTACTGGATATGTGGTATGATCACTGCACATGATACAGTGCGGCCATTTGAAGCATAAACTAAGTGCTGAAATACATCTTTGCATGAAGTGATGTGGCTCGAAGCACCACTATCGAAATACCATGATACATCCTGTCTGTCAGATGCAATGCAAGACATATCATTGTCTGAAGCACTTGGTGTGTCACTAGTGCATGTGACCAAAAAAGTGTGCTCTTCGTGAATTACATTAGGTGATTGCTTTGCTTTGTCGTCAGAAGAGTCTGCTATTGCATTGCTTGCTTCTTTCCTTTTCTCTTTTGCAATCCGCTTCCTACATTCACTGATGTAGTGTCCAGGCTTATGGCAGTAGTGACATTTGTCTTTCTTTTTGGGCTTGTTTGCATCCCCTTTGTCAGACTTTTCACCACGAGAAGAGGGCTGTCTCCATGACCAGCCTTGCTAGACTGTTGTCCCCCATGCTTAAAGCTCTTTGCTTTATACTTATCCTTGGTTGTAAATGCCTTGTCTCCACCATGGTTGCTCGCTGAGTTTGCTCTTGTTTGCTCTTCCCGCAAGAGTAAACTCACCAGCTCTTCAAAAGTGACGGGATCACCACCTCTTCTCATAGAGAGGTTGAGAGAGGTGTGAAAGCCCAAGTAGGAAGGTGGTAAAGAATGAAGAGTGTAGGTGACCAGCTGTCTGTCTGGGATAACCTCATCAATGTTGAGCAATTGTTCCTGCAAATCTTTCACTTTGGTGAGATGATCTGCCATGGAATCACCCTCATCCATAGAAAGAAGATTCAATTGCCTCTTTAAGTAGGCAACTCTTGCCTCGTTGCGTACCTGATACATTGCTTCCAATGTGTCCCATGCAAGCTTCGATGTCTTGCAAGAACGAATGTGCGGAATAATAGTCCTTTTCACTGAAAGGGCTATCAATGACTTGGCCTGTGCATCCCTAGAGTCCCATCTCTTTTGCTCTTGTGTGGGAGCAGGTTCTACTTCAGGAGCTCTTTGAGCACCTCCTCTTTGAGGTGTGGCTGGCTGTATAGTAAGTGGGCGTGTGTCATCACCACACATGACGTCCCAAAGCCCTTTGGCTACCAGCAAATTACGGATCATGAAACTCCAGAGGGAGTAGTTAGATCCATCCAACTTGTCCTCCTGGGTGAGCACACCAAATACATCTGTAGCATTTTGAGCCATGTCAACAAAATATACTTGCAAGCAGACCAAGCACCAATGTGCACTGCCAGGCAACCAAATGTCCGGTGCAAATGTTTGCCTGCAAATTGAAGCAAGTGTAAACCTCCACCATATTGTCCAATTACACACTGTGTATACATATGCGACAAATCACAGTTGTAATGCCCAATTACATGCTCCAATCTGAAAAGCGCCAATTTTTATGCACTCCAATCGCTTCAATGTGCAGTTAATTGGCCAATTTTCACAAAAGCCCAAATTTCTGCAACTGAAAGAGGCTCAATTTGCTGATTTTGACCTCAATTTGGAAAATCTCCAAAGCAACATGTCCAATTTTTCAATTTGGCCTCAAAGTGAGAAATCCCCCAAATTGCCTGAACCCTGAACCACTTGCAATTTTTCTGGCAAAGGGGAATCTTGGCAAACCCCTAGAATTTTGTTTGAATCTGACCTGCCTTGAAATGGCTGCAAAATTTGTATTTTCCTGTGAATAAGAATCTGTTTAAAAAGTATTTGCAGGCAAGGACAGTACGAATGGTACAGACGTGTATTGCAGGCGTCCGTCGGGGAGTACACAGATGTGGAGAAGAGTGGTATAGGCGTGCAGAGGTCGGCGTTTGATTACCAGCAGCCAAGCGCAGGTAAAGATGTCGGGACAGGCTGGTGCAGGTCAGCGCAGGTAAAGATGGCGGGACAGGCTGGTGCAGGTCGGCTAAGTTGTCAGACTAGGTACCGAAGACACCGCAGAGGTTGGCGTTTGGTTACCAGCAGCCAGGCGCGGAAGCTGCCAGTTGTCAGACCGTGCACTGCCAATGGCACGATGACTAGGTACCGAAGACACCGCAGAGGTTGGCGTTTGGTTACCAGCAGCCAGGCGCGGAAGCTGCCAGTTGTCAGACCGTGCACTGCCAATGGCACGATGGACGGAGCCGCAGGGCAGTCGCCGGAGCTGCAGCACAGAGCCTGTCGGGGCTGGACATGGGAGCCCCCATCTCCCCCAATCAGCAAGTGGCTACATTACAGCTGCAAATGAGAAACATGGAAGCAAACCACCTTGCTGAGAAGAAAACTGGAGGAGAGGCTGCACGTTAGGCGGCACAACTTGGAGTACGCTGCCATTGCTTTGCAGAAGGTTAGGGATGAATATGAGCAGCATGATGTAGCTATGCCTGTTAATGAGGAAAAGGTAAAAGATTTTCTTCATGATTACCTTCTTGCCGATGGCACGTCTGCTAGGCCATCCCCCCAACCTTTTGGGGTCGCTCCACAATGACGGTTAGCAGCTGCTACAGAACCACGCAAAGAAGATGATCAGCCTCTGCAGAGCAGCTGACTTAATCAGATAGCATCGAGTTGTCCGCTGCTCTATTTTTACAAAGCATGAATTATACAATCAAGCATACTAATACTCTCAGGGTTTTTGATCATGTTCAGCACAATGAACATCAAGGGGGACTTGGCTGTGATCTAGGATTGGCGGAGAGATACCACCAAGAGCAAGAATGGAAGACTAGAAGAGCTGCTTGGAAGCCCCCTGCTGATCCTGTACCCCCGCCCCCATTGTATCAGAGCTTCAGAGCTGCAGGAGCTGCTGTTGCAGAGCCACTGGGCATGCCAGGTGTTGGCCGTCCGTCTGCCACATCGGACGATCCGTCTGCCACATCGGACGATTGGTGGGACATACGTCAATAGCCGCCGGATGATCCTCAATGGCCATGAAGGCACAGAACACGTCCGGCGAAATGCTCACCCTACCATGTAATCATATGAGTTGTTGTAACTGTACAGTCTTGTAACAGCCGGGCATGACAGCCGAGAGGCATCTTGTAATGGTAGACTCAGGAGAGTAGAAGTAGGAGGAAGGAAGAGGCAACATGGGAGGCAACTGTGTATCTTTTTGTATCTGAATTAGAAGAGAAGTGTACATTGTCTCCTTCTATGCATCACTTGTGTTGTTGGAGTGAGAGAGTGAGAGTGAGAGAGAGAGAGAGAGCAAGAGAGTGTTGTGCGCAGCATCTTCTGTGTAGATCAGCAGTGTGAGGCTTAGGACGAACCCATGGGAACCAGGCATTGAGGTAGGTTCGGAGCAGCTCTTGGAGGGTCCACAAGATCCACTATATTGGTGTCCTCCACCTCTTGGGTCCGGAAGAAACTGGTGATGGTTGGCTGGTGAGAGAGGGGAGAAGAGGACACAATATTTTGTCCCAAATACCCTTTGTAGGGTCCCCACCACGAATGGCGTATTTGCTTTATTAGAATGATGTAAATCTGAAAAATAAAGACTGAATCTTGACCTGCAATGTTCACCTTGGTTGAAGCACTCCCCTGGGCTGTCCTGGCCCTTGGAACGCGGCAACCCTTGGAATGATGATGACGTGATCGTGGTCGCCAGGGGCTGGGGGCGTCGGGCACGCTGGAGTGCGGAGGCTCGGTCCGAGGTAACTCCTCTTGGTGGGCGAGTTAGGTCCGGAGCAGGTCGTGGAGGGTCCACAAGATCCACTATATCGGTGTCCTCCACCTCCTAGGTCTGGAAGAAACTGGTGATGGTTGGCTGGCAAGAGGGGAGAAGAGGACAATATTTCGTCCCAAATACCCTCTGTAGGGTCCCCACCACGAATTGTGTATTTGCTTTATTAGAATGATGTAAATCTGAAAAATAAAGACTGAATCTTGACCTGCAATGTTCACCTTGGTTGAAGCATTGCCCTTGGCTGTCTTGGCCCTTGGAATGCGGCAACCCTTCGTGAATAATGAGATAATTGAACTGAATTCCTTTTCTAGCTCTGGTCAGCCAGCACAACATAAGTCGGCCTGCTGATATATCTCATGACTAGGAAAAAGTAGCAATAAATGCACCTTTTGCCATTGTTTCACACTGGACAGAGGAATTCCAGCCTGCGCATAATCTGAATGGTGCCCATGCTGCTGGGCAGCCATGCGCAATCAGTGTGGGGGTTGCCCCCACACAAGCCAACTAGTTGGGCAGGGCCCTGGGCCCTGTTGGCTGCCTGGCCAGGGTCCCTAGGGCTGGCCGACAGCCTGCCCAGCCCATGCTAGGGCTGGTGGGCACGGCATGGGCGCCTCCTGGCCCCTTGGTGGTTCTAAACCTCCCCCATGCCCACTACATGAGCTCTAAGCCCTGTGTTGAGGTAGCCTTATAGGCTGTCCCCTTTTCCTACATGCATCTATAGATGTCTGGCACCTGGTCGCAAACCAGATACACAGATCATGTGACATCATTCCAGAGGGAGACTTGTTAGAAGTCATCTCTTGTCTTTCTATAGACACCAGGGCCTTTGTTGTGGGTGTGCCCGCCCTTGTAGGTGTTTTCTCATTTTTCCTCACTCCCTGTATTTTTCCCCCATTTTTCCCTATTTTTTCTGTGGCTTGGGTGGCAGCCCTGTGGTGGAAGGAGGATCCCTGAAGCTGGCCGATTGCATTTGGACATGTGCTGCTGGCTGTTTGTGTTGCTTCAGGTCCACGACCTTCCTGATGAGTTGGTCGACACCTTGCTGCTGGCCGACTGGTGATGATGGCTGGTCGTGGAGGTTCAGGCCCTGTCGGCTGCCCTATAGCAAGCCGACTGCTGTAGGGGGGCCATATAAAATGCCCCCCAGTCCCTTGCCACATATTGTATCATTCCGAGATCTTCTTTGTGTATATAGAGCAGAGTTACACGCCTCTATCTCTCTCTCTCTCTTGTGCTGTTGTTTTTTGCATTGCGTTTACTCTTATGTTCCCAGATCTGGTCATCATCTCCGCTGCGTATTCTGACATGGTATTAGAGCCATAGGCACTTGATAGTTCTTGGGATTTGTGTGAGCAAGAGGGGGACTGTTGTGTTGCTGATTGGTGGACTGTACGAGACTGTTTGGGAAGAGGAGAAGCAAGAGGACGGCGGGCTGATTTGCTGGACAGCCACTTGCAGGTGTAAGTTCTTCTTTGTTCCCACCTACCCACCCACCCTTTTTCAGAGTACATCCCCGCAATGGTAGATCTGTTAGAGATGGCCGAGAGGCATGTGAAGATCCCTACTACACTCCCCACGTTCCTAGTGGACCGACAGTTGGACGGGAACAACTACGGCATATGGAAGGTTATGATGGAATCTGTTCTGGAGTCTTACGTGCTGATTTCATCGTTGTTGGGGTTCCACGGCCGGAAGTAGAGGAAGGGGAGTTACCGTTGATGCGAAAGGACCGGGACGGGTTATGAGCCCTGCAAAGTCGTTGACGATGCGGGAGCATATTAACAAGCTGCAGGCTCTTCAGTAGGAAGTTCTTCAGGCTGGGAAGGAGATATCATCAGAGGACATGGCCATAACATTGCTATTGCATTTGCTCTCTCAGTACTCAGCATTTTACTCGTCTTTGATTACCAGTGGGGCAGGCTCAGCACCATCACGTGGGAGGAGCTTGTGTGCCCATAGTCTTGGACCAGGAGGAACGATTCACGAACCCTCCTCAGGGTGGAGGTTCGGAGGCCTTAAGTGGCCAACGGTCGAAAGACCGTAACACGGGCAGCAGGAAGGCTTCATCGGAGAAGTCTTTTGAGAAGAAGTCCGTTACTGACCTCGAGAAACTAAAGGCAGAGAGGACCTGTAATGATTGTGGCGAGAAAGGCCACTATTGGAGGTAGTGAAGACCGAGAAGGGTGAAGATTCCTCAGCAGCAATCATGAAGACTCCGGCTTTTGTGCACTGGAGGTGATGTACACCGATGTTTCATTTTCTTCACGCAGGGAGGAGGTTGGAGGAGTCTCCACAACGGATACTCGGGAGTGGATTCTAGACAGTGGTGCTTCCAGGCACATGACTCCTTCCCATTCAGATTTACAGGATCTCTGCAGATATTCTGGTCACATTCTTACTGGGGATACATCCATTATCCCAGTTCACAGTGAGGGCCGGATGGAGATAGTTCCCGATGGCAGAGGGGGGAAGCATTCAGGTGCAGGCTTTCTGGGACCAGATGGTGGATAGCTTGCCAGTTGATGGCAGTAGTTGGCAGGAACTTTCCAGTATTGATGTTGGTAGTTCTTGTGTTCGTCAGTCAGAGGAAACTGAATAGGTAACTTATGCTCTGATGTCTCGTAGTATTCGAGACAAAGAAAATCCTGTAGATGAGGATGTTCTTTCCATGGGGACCTTTTGGAAAGCCAGGCAGGTGGCAGTTGATTGCTTGCAGAAGGAGGTGCATTCTCCAGGCTTTGTGGTTCCGGATTCAAAGGGGATGGTTGACAGGTTTCAGAAGGCCTAGCGTGGTCTTCAGCAGGTTTCCAGGAATAGGCTTTGCACCGTAACAGGTATTGATCCTTGTGAGCAGTGTGATGCCTCTTTGACTCGGAAGCAGAATGGTTCATTGATTTGGTTGATGGACACCAGATTGGACAGGAGCTTCTTGATGAGGCAGTTGAGCTCATGGTTGCAGATGACTCTTTGGGAGGCAGGGTTGCGTATCCTGTGGTTTCTGCGGCATGCGAAGGATCATGGACTCTTTTATACAGGAGGGGGATTGATTGATGGAGTTCGACTGCACGGTTGCAGTGACTCAGTTTGGGGAGGAGATCCAGACACGAGGAGATCTACTTCAGGCCCAGGAGCAGTTTTATGGTGCAGTAAGAGGCAGTCATCTTTTGCCTTGTCGTCGACAGAGGCAGAGTACTAGGTTGCTTGTGAGGCAGTAAGGTTGCATTGCAGGATTGGGCCTCCACTGGAGGAACCCATGGTCATCCAGAGGCACTTTGTTCGTGAACAGATCGTTGCTGATGACATCTTGCTAGAGTTCTGTTCGACAGAGGACAGTACGGTGGATCTCTTCATGAAGTCGCTATCTCAGGATTTGCTCAGGCGGCACCCCAGCTCCTTGTGGTTGGTTTCACAGCCAGGAGCTGAGAGGGGGTGTTAGAAGCCATCGCCTGTCTTTTTGTAGACACCAGGGCCTTTGTTGTGGGTGTGCCCGCCCTTGTAGGTGTTTTCTCATTTTTTCTCACTCCCCGTATTTCTCCCCCATTTTTCCCTATTTTTTCTGTGGCTTGGGTGGCAGCCCTGTGGTGGAAGGAGGACCCCTGAAACTGGTTGACTGCATTTGATCATGTGCTGCTGGCTGTTTGTGTTGCTTCAGGTCCACGACCTTCCAGATGAGTTGGTCGACACCCTGCTGTGCTGGCCGACTGGTGATGATGGCTGGTCGTGGAGGTTTAGGCCCTGTCGGCTGCCCTACACCAGGCCGACTGCTGTAGGGGGGCCATATAAAATGGCCCCCAGTCCCTTGCCACATATTGTATCATTCCGGGATCTTCTTTGTGTATATAGAGCAGAGTTACACGCCTCTCTCTCTCTCTCTCTCTCTCTCTCTCTCTTGTGCTGTTGTTTTCTGCATTTGCGTTTGCTCTTGTGTTCCCAGATCTGGTTATCATCTCCACTGCGTATTCTGACTAGACTCACAGTACGGAATGCTTCATGTGCAGGATTGCACGCTTGGCCTCGGACGCATAGAGTGGAACCCTGGCTGACTTGTCCCGGACTGGGCTGGCCAGTTGATATTGTGCTAATTCTTTCTATCTTTAGCGGTGCAGTTGCCCTATCAACTACTTATTTGCTGTACTAATTCTTTCTATTTGCTACTTCCCTTAGTGCTAGGCTTCATTATGGCTGAGTCTGCCCTGCATCTTTGGAGGTTTGACAGAAACTCAGTACGAAGGGCTTTGTGTGAATATATGCTCTTATGTGTGTGTGTGTGTGTGTGTGTGTGGAGTGCATGTGTGAGAGCATATCTTGACACAGAGTTCTGCACCCACTATCGGGCACTGATGACGTTAGTGGGGATGTCATAGTATCTAGTCCATACTATGCATAATGGAGTTGATAGTTATATAATCTTGTGGGTTGACTACCATGAGTATATAACATGCACGTTCCTAAAACGTGAATTTGGGCATGTTCGTGGATTCATCTAGGTATATATATTGCTTGAGCATCGCGGGCATCCCATTGTCTTTGATCTTCAGTGGGTCTAAGAGGCGGTTTTGCAATGCCTAACACAACTTGTCCGTAGTTTGATTCGCCCTTGATGCCGAGGAGGTGCCAGGAATTGGTGCTGTAGGACGAGCCGCTTGCCCCGTGAAAATCTCCCATAGCTCCTTGGCAATTAACAGACTCTTCACCATGAAACTTGATAATGAGTAGTTTGGGACCATCAAGCCGATCTTTAGTTGTCATGAAACCCGGAAAGTTTAGTGGAAGCAACTCTTTGTGACATCCTCACAGTAGTACAAAATTCCCAAAGCTGGAGAGAGAATTAGGAACAGAGATGCCCCCCTCTTCATGTGAGCTCTTGGGAAAATATTAGAAAAAGAGAGTTACAGGAGTGTGCACACAAGACACCAGGATATGATGGGATTGAAGGTGCGATTGCCGAAGTATACTAAAAACAGGGTGTGTACTTGAATGAGCTAACAGAAGACGCTAGGACTATTGCACAGGTGTTAGGAACATGATTGTCTATGAATGCTCCCACTTTACAAAACTTCCCCTACTGAACAAGAATCCCCAAATATGATGCATAGAGGCTCTGAATTTGACAAAAAGTGTGAAAAAGAAAGCCCCAAAAATTTGCATGTACCTCTATGAACAAGCTGTTGGTGTGAGCTGATCCTCTTCTTTCCTCTTTCCCTCAAACGTGCAAGGCTAAGCTGTGAGTTGAGAACAGGGCTGACATCAAGCTGTGGATCTCAGAGCCGATTGTGGGCAGAGACGCGGTTGCAAAGCCGGCTGATGGGAGGCAAAACTGGGTGTAGGCGCCAAATGAGGGGAGGCGGAACTGGGTGGTGGCAGAGCGTGAGGCCGGGCTGGGTAGATTAGAGGTGGTGCACAAGAGGCTGGTCTCGGTGGCGCTACTTTGCTGGGCAATAGTGCCGTCCCTAAGGCGGGTGGATCCGGGCTGACCACCGGCGGTGGTGGTTGCGTAGTAGCGCCGCCGGACAGTCTAGCGGCGGCGGGCTCTGGAGGGGCCACGACGGGCTCTAAAGTGGTGGCGATTGGCTCTCAGGTGACGACGTAGTGACTCTGGGGCGGCGGCGCTGGCACGGCGGCGAGCTCTGAGGCGGAGGCACTGTCTGCACGTGGAGCTCATTTGGCTGCAGTAGCACAAGCTTTGATACCAAATCTTGACTAATGCCTAGAGTGCAATCACACTAGTGGGGAGAAGAGAGAGAGAAGAGAGAGAGAGACGATGATCAACAAGATAATCAGCACAAGGTTAAAGAGATTGAGGTAGTACAAGATGTAGTGGAAAGCATAAATTGATTATACACATAGGTCTCTTTTATATAGGCGAGACCCCATTACATATTCTAAAGCTAAATATGATGCCACCACATATGCTAAGTATGATGTTGTAAACCTAGGGGAGCGTGCTGTGAGTGACAGATTCCACCACGAATCAGAGAGAGAGAGAGAAAGAAAGAATGAAAGAAAGATATATTAAGCGTCTACTAAAGACCCAATGGGCCTATGAGACCAAAGTGGTACAATAATGTCCATGGCATATCTCATCATGGAATTGAAAATAAAACAGAATGAAAACATAAATATAGCTATCTCACTGGGGTGATACAAAACTGTCCATGGAAACTTGTCATGAAAAACTAAGAACATAAAAACATGGGAGCAACATCAGCTCCGAGTAGATGGTATAGCACTCTCCACAATTTCAAGCATGGGGTTGATGAGTATGGCCGAGAGGTCTCCCTCATCTATGTCATGTGGAAAGGTAGCTCGATGGCGGTGGAGCATGTCCTGGATCTGGAGTTGATGAGGTGATCGTGGCGGACGGGGGGGTCGAGAGCGTCGGGCACGCTGGAGTGCAGAGGCTCGGTCCGAGGTAACTCCTCTCGGGCTAGGTAGGTCCAGAGCAGCCTGTGGAGGGTCCACAAGATCCACTATGTCGGTTTCCTCCACCTCCTGGGTCCGGAAGAAATTGGTGATGGTTGGCTGCCGAGGGAGGGAGCGGGGTGGCTGGGGCCTGTGTCTCAAGAAGGTGTCCCTGTGTGTGCGGAGCTCAAGCAGGAAGAGGCCTAGGCAACGCTGGTCCTGGAAGTCAATGATCCTGGAGAGTGGACCGAATCCCTCTTGAAATAGATAGTGAAACCTCCTGCGGATCTCATAGTATACTGGGCAACGACATATGTAATGCTCCTCCGTCTCAACCTCTGTGTGGCATAGTCGGCAGATCCTCTCCTCTCTGGGTGTCCGTACGAGCTTCCCGGCTCTGAAGATGCGCTCAGCTCTACCTGTCTCCACTCTGAGGTGGTGGGAAGAAACCCATATTTGGCCAATCGCAATCCGCATGGCATGGGACATGTGAAGACTCAAGTAGCCCGGCTGCTGGATAAATCCATCCTCAGTGAGTGTGAGGAAGTGGTCTCTGTAAAATTGCATCTTCGTGGGGAGCTCCAGGGGTGTGATCCATGTGCAATGTGTGTAGAGGCTAAGAAGATCTGACTGGATAACCCGGTTGGTATCCTCGTGAGACAGCCGGAAAAAAGGGGAGTCCAAACTGTACTGAAGGGGGGGTAGGCGGTCCATGCAGAGCCCATATACTGAGAACCAAGTGGAAACTAGTGCATACCATACTCCAGAGTGACCCCTCAAGTGCTAGCTCTTTGGAGGACTCCAGGGCAAGCCTCGGGTACCTGTGGGGATCCATGTGACTGATGCGATGAAGGTACGTGACTATCTGGAAGAGTGCCTCCACTACCATCAGGGCTGCAGCAAACTTTGCCTGGATAATCTGGTGTGGGATTGATGGTTTGCTGCGGATCATACGGGAGAACATCATGACTTGGGGCCTCTCAACTCGCTGCCAATCCTCATCGGATAAATCTGGCTCCCAGAAAGCTACTCCATACATCAAGGTTGGTGTGACGAGGGTGTCAAAAAGCCAACCCTTCGTCCTGGGCTCCTGGAAATGTGCCTGGAAGCACTGCCGCTCAAGTAAGCTCAAGGCTGCATATCCCCGCGTCACTCTGGCATCAGAAAGCGTGGGCCACAGAAAGTGACACCAAGGTAGACATAGGATGAGACAATCTCCACAGGATCCCCTCTATATGTGAAGCTCAATCTAGATGTGACAGGGCGGGAGGTATTGAAGACCATTACCTTGGTTTTACCAAGGTTAATAGATTGGTCCCGCTGAGTGCAAAAGTCATGTAAGGCATCCAACTGTCTCTGAAGCCCTTCGGCTGAGTCTGAGAGGAGGACGATGTCATCTGCATAAAGTAGTATGGGGATCAATATGCCTACCAGTGTGGGACCATCCCCGCCTAATCCATCAATGAAGCTCCAGATCTCGTCAATGTAGAGTCCCAAAAGTTTGGGTGATAGAGGGCAGCCCTGTTTCACCCCAACGGTGTTGGAAATCTCTTGTGATGTACCTCCTGGGGCTCTCACTCGTCCGGTGACGGACTCATAGAGGGCAATGATGCTCCAAACCATGTCAGATGGGACTCCGATCTCCTGTAGACGGTGTAAGAGGCGGGCTCGGGGTACAGTATCAAAAGCTTTGTGGAAATCCACAAAGCAGCAGTAAATCCTCTAGTGTCGTGCTCTACCCTCCTCGATGATGGCACGGAGGGGGAAGATGTGGTCAAGGGTAGAGTAGCTCCTCCAAAAGCCAGCCTGTCCTGAGGCTCTGCATCCCTGGCTCTCTGCAAATGAACTGAGCTCCGCCTCTAGCACTGATCCATAGAGCTTAGCCAATGTGTGGGCAATCATGATCGTCCTATAGTTATTAGGATCAAGTGGATCTCCAGCTTTGAGAGAGAGAGAGAGAGAGAGAGAGAGAGAAGGGTTTATGGAATTTTGCACAGGACACACTGAGCGGGGAACAGCGCCCCCCCCCCCCCCCCCTACCCCCTTTAAGAATTCATTCAGGAACAATCCACGGGCTCGCAAGCCAGAATCAATACATCAATGAATACAAAAGCAAACAAATATGCCAATGTAGAAACCCAAGTCGGAGTCGATGTCTATGTCGAGGCACAATATCGTGATGTTGAGCACACCACGTGGATGGCCCACCAGAATCTCTCACCGGGCTAGTACCAATCCAACGTACTTCAAGCTCGTACACGAGGTACACAAGTGTAGATGATGAAGTATAAGATGTTCAGCTGTAGGTTTAGTGCCCAATCTGGAGTAAAAACAGCCCACAAGAGCCAAACAGCAAATGTACGGTCGGGATAGGACCACATCAGAATGGCAGACATCATGATTCAGTAGCAGTACAGCAGCGCGGCGGCGCTAGTTGGCGCAGGTGCCGGTAGCGCACAGACAACAGAGGGTTCAGGCGGCGCAGGCAGTGGCAGCCAGGCGTAGGTGGCGACAGGTAGGCATAGGTAGCGTACAACAGGTGGTGACGGTGCTTCCAGGCAAGTAGGCGGTTGCCAGGCAGTGTACGACGCAGTCAGCTGGTGGCAGCAGTAGTACGGACGGCGCATGTGGGACCGATGGTTTACTGCAAATCATGCAAGAGAACATCATGACTTGGGGCCCAAGGTGTCACTATTTTCTGCCCGACAAATATCAATCTTTTCACTAATCAGTGAATAATGATTGAGTATTCACTAACAGTCTATGTCTATGGGATCTTCCAAAGTCAACACTAATGCCTATTTCAAGGCATATGTGGTAAGCATTGGCTACTTCATTGATGAGATGTGCATCATCAACGTTTACTACTTCATCGAACACATCCATTTCTGGGTGCTTTGCCTTGGCCCATGAGCCTAGAAGGATGACCCAAGCATCCATTGCTTGGAAATGACGCCGAAAAAGGATCTTCATCGGCATGGAGGGGGGTTTCTCCTCTATTTCTAAGTTCCCTATTTTCCACGTGATGCCAATCTTGCTTTGATAGATCTGGTCCCCAGAAAGGAGCTGTGATGAGGGTGTGAAAGAGGCAACCCTCTGTCATGGGCTTCTGGAAATGGGCCTGGAACCACTGTCACACGAGTAGGGCCAAAGCTGCATATATCCGTGTCACTCTAGTATGTGATGCTGTGGTCATGGTAAAGTGGGGGCCACTAAAAGTAGCTCCGAGGTACATGTATGATGGGACAATCTCCACTGGGGCTCCCCTATATGTGAAGCTCAATCTGGATGTGTAACGGTGAGAGGAATTGAAAACCATGACCTTGATTTTACCAAGGTTAACAGGGAGATCTTGCTGTGTACAAAAAACCTATAGAGCATCTAGGTGTCTCTAAAGCCCCTTGGCTGAATAGAGAGAGAGAGAGAGAGAGAGAGAGAGAGAGAGAGAGATTTCGTCTTCAAAAGACCCAAAGGGTCTATGAGACCAGAATGATGTGTACATAGTGTCCATGAAATCTCGTTTTGGATGAAATAAGAAAAATTAACAGTAAACTAAAACTGAAAACTGAAAGCTAAGATCTCAGACTTTGAGATTATACAAGATGAAAAAATCTAGATCCTACTATGCCAGGTGTAGGGTACAATAAGTGATGGGATATGGGAGAGCTGAATAAAAACAGTCAATCAACCCTGTATGTCAGGCAAGGGCCCATCCAGGATGTCCATCATGGGTGATACAAGAAGGCTAGAGATGTTGATAGCATGGTTAGTTAGTACGAAAGGTACGGTACGGTACGGTACGATAAAATACGGTACTAATTGGTACCTTAAAATTTTTTGAGGTACGGTACGATATTAGTACGTTTTTTTTTTAAAAATACTTCCTAAACTTAAAAATTGTAGACAAGAAGTTACAAAATAGTAGAACCATGAACATAATGTCATCATGCCATTAGAGTACAAAATTGCTACAAAAGGATAGGCCAAAAACTCATGGCATGGGCGACCGCCAACATGCGTACATACATGATACAGTATACTACATACTACAATACATCATCGATGGGCTAGAAGGAGATAGATGCCCAATGCCTAGAGAGCTATAACATATCAAAAGTCTACATCATCACCAACATCTACATGATCATCAACATGATCACTACTAGAGTGTCCATCAAGAGAGTTCTCTGAAGAGGACTCTTCAAAGGTGGACGAGACACTCTGGGGATCATTCTCGCTATGTAGGTTGCCATCATCATCAAACAAGGGCTCTCTAGGCAGTGGGGTATCATCATGAGGGGGCAATGGAAGCTCACTATAGAGCTCCATGAAGATTGCCTCCTCCTCCTCATCAGGCAATATGATCGCTTGCCTAATATGGCAATGGCAAGTGCACACGCTCCTGACAAACAGCTTCCTATAGGCTGCAAAGGGCGATGAATGGCTCTCTAGAAGACTGAAATTGCTCCACGCAACAACAACAACACCGCAAAAAAAAAAAAAAAAAAAAAATTAAAAAAAAATCGTACGGTATCGTACGAATCCGTACGGTACCGTACCGTATAGCAGGTACGTACGATTTCAGTCGTACGACGTACGGAACTAACCCTGGTTGATAGTCTGCTGTGAGGATGAGGTTGCTTGATGGCGAGCCAGGATCTCCTGAATCCGGGGCTGATGTGGTTGGGGTCCAATGGAACAAGTGCGTCTAGCTCTCTCGAGGTGCGTGCCTGATCTGATGTTACTCCCATGGGTCTGCTGCGAGAGAGCACTGTGGTATAGGCTCCCGTAGGCTATGGTACCTCCCTATCCATCCCTCTAAGCTGGAAAAAACTGGTGATGGTAAGCTGAGAGGAGGGCTGTTGGGGGCGAGGATCTCTGAGTAGTGACTGTCTGTGTTGGCTGAGCTCCGGTCGGAAGAGTCCAAGGCACCTTTGATCTGGGTACTTCATGATCCAGGATAAGGGTTCAAAGCCCTATCTGAATAGACTGTGAAATCTCCCTCTGATCTCATAGTAGATTGCCGACTCAACCCCTGTCTAATAGAGTCTACATGTCATGTCCTCTCTAGGTATCCGCTCAGCTCTGCCAGTCTCTATCCTTAGTCTATGGGATGATACCCTAAGCTGGCCAATGGCTATCCTCGTAGCGTGGGGCATGAAGGCATCGAGATAACTTGGTCTCTATATGAAACCATATGCCGTAAATCTTAGGAAACGATCTCTATAGTACTGCTTGTTGGTAGGCAATGGGCCTACTGGTGTGATCCATGTGTTATGTGTGTATAGCCCCAGTAGATATATCGGACCACCCGGTTCCTGTCCTCGTGTGTAAGCCTAATGTATCCCTAATGTATGGGGAATTTGGATCATATTGAAATGGAGGGAGATGGTCCATCTGAAATCCATGTGCCTAAAACTAGGTGAGTACTTGGCCATACCCAGATGAATGCTCTCCTTCGGCCGCTATCTCCTGTGATGACTATAGTGCAAGCAGGGATAAATCTGGTGCCCAGAAGGGAGCTGCATACATAAGTGCGGGGGTGACTAGGGTGTCAAAAAGCCAACCCTTCGTCCTCGGCTCTTGAAAATGCGCCTTGAAACACTGCTTCTCCAATAAGGCTAGAGCTGCATATCCTCTAGTGAGTCTATCCTTTGCTTCCTGTCTCATAGAGAATCATGGACTTGTGAAGGTAGCTCCGAGATAGACATATGAGTGCACCACCTCAACCCTGCTACCCATGTAAGTGATCTGTGTACGGCCTGCAAATGGGTAGGAGGTGTGGAATACCATAACCTTTCCCAAGGTTGACTAAGAGGCCCCTTTGTGTGCAAAAATCCTATAAAGTATCCATGTGCTTCTGTAGCCCCTCCTAAGAATCTGCAATGAGCACAATATCATCAGAATGAAACAAAAATACCACCTAGAAAAGCTCCTCCGCCTCGGGTTATGTCAATGAAATCTGTGATCTCATTTATGTAAAGTCTAAAGAGGGTTGGAGAGAGACAGAGAGATAGAAAGAATGGAAGATATATTAAACGTCTACTAAAGACCCAATGGGCCTATGAGACCGAAGTGATACAGTAATGTCCATGCCATATCTCATCATGGAACGGAAAAACAAAAGAAACTATCTCACTGGAGTGATACCAAAACAAAACAAACTATCTCACTGAATAGGAGAGTGTGAAAGAGATTAAGCGTCTACTAAAGACCCAATGGGCCTATGAGACCAAAGTGATACAATAATGTCCATGGCATATCTCATCATGGAATGGAAAATAAAATAAAACAAATCAAAACCATCTCAATGGAGTGATACAAAAATGTCCCTGGAAATCTCATCATGGAATACAAGGAACATGAAACATGAAAGGAGCAACAACCCCCAATACATGCTCTCCAATATATCAAGCATGGGGCTAATAAGTATGGCCGGGGGTCTCCCCCAGCTATGTCATGTGGAAAGGTAGCTCGGTGGCGGTGGAGCATGTCTTGGATTTGGAGTTGATGAGTGGATCGTGGCTGTCAATTGGGAGCCGTGGGCATCAGACACGCTGGGGGGAGAGAGAGAATGTTTAATGATAAAGAGAGAATTGCATAACTCAGTGGTAGGTTGATTGATATGATAGGAGTGAACTTCACTCACCAAATACAATGCTTTTGTAGGCTTGCAGCCTTATATTTTGACCCATACAAATATCACACTAATAAGTGTATGCCACATGGCACACTTACCTTATCCACTCATAAGAGTGTGTTCACACACTACTAGCACACTAACCCTTTTAGGGGCTGTTCACACACACACACACACACACACACACACACACACACACACACACACACACACATGAGACTCTGAATCCCAACATTAATCTTCAGTCGTCTAACCGGAGGGTAACTTTGGACTCGACCCATTTAGGGATGCAATAGTATGTGTATGGTTGCACATACATATGCATACATGCATGCATGTAGGTAGGTAGGAAGGCTGTATATTTTTCCCCCCTTTGTGGGTTCATTGCGGACAATTGCAGATTCCACTTTTTTGTTGCAATAATGAGAGACAAACATGCCTATTAACATAACAGCACGTCTTGGCTTTCCTTGCTTTGTAGATGGTGGTGAAAGAAACATCTTTACTAGATGATGTTACAGAAGGAAAGGACGATTTTTTGACGGCCCTATTGATGGCAGTTTTGCATTTGTTCAAAGCTGCTGGTGAGTCACCTTTTCTTTTGGTTTCGAAAATACAGTTATGAAAGCATTGATAATGTGGTGTTTGGAACCTTTTCTAAATCACGAGGCCAAATTTTTTTGTCATCCTACTAATGTTGTGGGCCTTAAGGCACTCATTTTGTGTTTTTTAAAGCTACATATGGTGAACTCACGAAGGTAGAGAGATAAGAAAGAAGAAAGCAAAAATTCATTTAAAGTCTTACAAATGAGAGAGAGAGAGAGAGAGAGAGAGAGAGAGAAAGAAAGAAAGATATATTAAGCGTCTACTAAAGACCCAATGGGCCTATGAGACCAAAGTAATACAATAATGTCCATGGCATATCTCATCATGGAATGGAAAATAAAATAGAAACAAAACAAAGCTATCTCATTGGGATGATACAAAACTGTCCAAACTGTCCCTGGAAATCTCATCATGGAATATCAGGAACATGGAACATGGAACATGAGAGGAGCATCAGCCCCCAATAGATGGTATACCACTCTCCAAAATATCAAGCATGGGGCTAATGAGTATGGCTCAGAGGTCTCCCTCAGCTACGTCATGTGAAAGATAGCTTGATGGCGGTGGAGCATATCTTGGATCGAGAGAGAAAGAGAAAGAGAAAGAAATATTAAGTGTCTACTAAAGACCCAATGGGCATATGAGACCAAAGTGATACAATAATGTCCATTCCATATCTCATCATGGGATGGAAAATAAAAAGAAAGAAAACATAAACATATCTATCTTATTGGGGTGATACAAAACTGTCCAAGGAAACTCATCATGGAATACTAAAAACATAAACACATGGGAGCGACATCAGCTCCGAGTAGATGGTATACCACTCTCCAAAATATCAAGCATGGGCCTCATGAGTATGGCTGAGAGGTGTCCCTCAGCTATGTCACGTGGAAAGGTAGCTCGATGGAGGTGGAGCATGTCTTGGATCTGGAGCTGATGAGGTGATTGTGGCCCACGGGGGGGTCGAGGGCGTCGGGCAATTTAGAGTGCAGAGGCTCGGTCCGAGGTAACTCCTCTTGGGCGAGGTAGGTCCAGAGCAGGTCGTGGAGGGTCCACAAGATCCACTATGTCGGTGTCCTCCACCTCCTGGGTCCGGAAGAAATTGGTGATGGTTGGTTGGCGAGGGAGGGGGCGGGGTGGCTGGGGCCGAGGCTTTCTCAAGAAGGTGTCCCTGTGTCTGCGGAGCTCAAGCAGGAAGAGGCCCAGGCAACGCTGGTCCGGGAAGAAAATGATCCTGGAGATTGGACCGAATCCCTCACCAAATAGACAGTGAAACCTCCCGCGGATCTCATAGTATACTGGGCAGCGGCATATGCAATGCTCCTCCGTCTCAACCTCTGTGTGGCATAGTCGGTAGATTCTCTCCTCTCTGGGTCTCCGTATGAGCTTCCCGGCTAGGAATATGCACTCAGCTCTACCTGTCTCCACTTTGAGGCGGTGGGATGAAACCTGTATCTGGCCAATCGCAATCCGCATGGCATGGGACATGTGAATAGTCAAGTAGCCCGGCTGTTGGATGAATCCATCCTCAGTGAGTGTGAGGAAGTGATCTCTGTAGAAGTGCATCTTCGTGGGGAGCTCCGGAGGTGTGATCCATGTGCAATGTGTGTAGAAGCTGAGAAGATCTGACCGGATAACGCGGTTGGTATCCTTGGGAGACAGCCGGAGAAAAGGGGAGTCCAAACTATACTGAAGGGGGGGTAGGCAGTCCATGCAGAGCCCATATACTGAGAACCAAGTGGAAACTAGTGCATACCATACTCTAGAGTGCCCCTCAAGTGTTTTCTATCTTGAGGACTCCAGGGCAAGCCTCGGGTACCTGTGGGGATCCATGTGACTGATGTGATGGAGGTATGTGATTGTTTGGAAGAGTGCCTGCACTACCATCGGGGCTGCAGCAAACTCTGCCTAGATAATCTGGTGTGGGACTGATGGTTTGCTGCGGATCATACGGGAGAACATCATGACCTGGGGCCTCTCAACTCGGTGCCAATCCTCATCAGATAAATCTGGCCACCAGAAAGCTGCTCCATACATCAAGGTTGGTGTGATGAGGGTGTCAAAAAGCCAACTCTTCGTCCTGGGCTCCTGGAATTGTGCCTGGAAGCACTGCTGCTCAAGTAACCTCAAGGCTGCATATCCCCTCGTCACTCTGGCATGTGCTGTGGGAAGCATGGTTAAGCGTGGGCCACTGAAAGTGACACCAAGGTAGACATAGGATGAGACAATCTCCATAGGATCCCCTCTATATGTGAAGTTCAATCTGGATGTGAAGGGGAGAGTGGTATTGAAGACCATAACCTTGGTTTTACCAAGGTTATGGTATTGAAGACCATAACCTTGGATGTGAAGGGGAGAGTGGTATTGAAGACCATAACCTTGGTTTTACCAAGGTTAACAGAGAGGTCCCGCTGAGTGCAAAAGTCATGTAAGGCATCCAACTGTCTCTGAAGCCCTTCAGCTGAGTCTGAGAGGGGGAAGATGTCATCTGCATAAAGTAGTATGGGGATCAATATGCCTGCCAGTGAGGGACCAGCCCCGCCTAATCCATCAATGAAGCTCGAGATCTCATCAATGTAGAGGCCGAAAAGAGTGGGTGATATAGGGTAGCCCTGTTTCACCCCAATAGTGCTGGAAATCTCTTGTGATGTACCTCCTGGGGCTCTCATTCATCCGGTGACAGACCCATAGAGGGCGATGATGCTCCAAACCATGTTAGATGGGACTCCGATCTCCTGTAGACGGTGTAAGAGGCGGGCTCGGGGTACAATATCAAAAGCTGTGCGGAAATCCACAAAGCAACAGTAAATCCTGTAGTGTCGTGCTCTACCCTCCTAGATGATGGCACGGAGGGTGAAGATGTGGTCAAGGGTAGAGTAGGTCCTCCGACAGCCATCATGTCCTGAGGCTCTGCATCCCTGGCTCTTTGGCTCTCTGCAAATGAACTGAGCTTTGCCTCTAGCACTGATCCATAGAGTTTGGCCAATGTGTGGACAATCATGATCGTCCTGTAGTTATTAGGTTCAAGTGGATCTCTGGCTTTGAGGATGGGGGTGATGGTGTTGATGGACCAAGAGGGTGGAAATCCTTCACAAAGGGCTCTATTGAACATGTAGGCTAGTAGGGGCGCCAGGGTATCATGGGCATGCGAGATGTACTCGGTAGTGAGTCCCTCACGATCTTGGGATCGCCCATTACGTAGTCTACGAATGGCCTTGAGGACCATGCCCTTTGTGAAGAAGGTGGAGGTGGTGGGGCAGGGATCTGGTGGTGGGGTTAGGTATGGCTGATGGGGGATATGATAGGGAGCGTGCATAGGAGTGCCATGTGTCCGGGCAGGTGATAGGTGTGGGAGGGTGATGTTCTTGGAGTTTCCTCCAGGCATCTTTGCAATTCGGCCCTAAGAAAAGTCGGTATAACTCATCCTCTTTCCGAGCATAGAACTCCTATTTCTTGTGTTGGGTGAGCCGTTGAGAAATTTGTTGCGCTTGGCGCTTCGTGATTTGCCCAATCCGTACATCATGCTTACGATGGGAGTGTGTGGCCCGACATTCATCATCATACCATCAGTTCTGGGGCATGGAACTGCAAGGTGGCTTGGCGGTAGACAGCCGCGTGGAGATGAAAGAAGCAGTGGCGGATGTGTGGAGTATGGTGGTGAGTTGTGTTGTGAGGGTGGATAGGGGGATAGTAGGTTCCACATCCTGGAGTTGGCAATAGATGTGGTTGGAGTAAACAAGGTCAAGCTCGTGATAAAAAAGGATCTGAGTGTAATGTGAGATGGGGAGGGTGGTGGAGGGACGGGTGGTGTGCAGGTAAGAGTGAAAGAGAGGTAGGCATGGTCAGCTTCAAAAGGGGGTGGCGAAATGGAGAAGTCGGGGATAAGGTGTGCCAAAGCCGGAGAGAGAGAGTTATATTAGCCTATGAGACAAATCAGTGTACCTGTGTGGGGTATCCTCTGTCATCCCAACAAAATGAAAAAGCACTGAACTAAAAAGCTGAATCTGGGTGTGCAATAAGTACAATGAGTGGGGGAGGGGATGGAGCTCTACTACTAGGAGAAAGCAAAGCTATATGCATGGAGTATGCAATCATGATATGCAACCTAGCTAGCTCCATCCTGTACCATACTGGGGGTATAAAATTGTATACATCAATGAAGGGGGTGTCCACAGGTCCCTGAAGAACATGCCTGGGTTTGCTCTGAAGCGAGCCAGTCGCTCCGCACCCTCTCCGTGAAACTGAGCTCTGATCTCTGTCATCTCTCTCTGGTATAGGCGTGATGTTCGAAAGCCAGGTGTCCTCTGTCTCCTGCAAGCTCTGAGTGTCTCTGCTCTCTGGAGAGTAATTCCCTGCTGTGTAGGGGCTGGGAGTGGCATGGATCTATGAAAAAATGTAATAATCTGTGTCTGTCATCCCCCCTCTGGAGCTGTCTGAGCTTGTAATGATGTCTCTCTGTGACGCTGTATGTCTAGAATGAATCTCCCCAGTATGCACTGGTCTGCTGCCTCAAAGATCTAGCGTAGGGAATGTGGCTCTCTGAATAAAATGGGATATCTCTCTCTCATATATAGCATTATGTATGCTGTATATGCTCTGCATCTGGATACATAATGCTCCTCACTCTCCACCTCCTCTCTGCACAATTTGTATACCCTCTCCTCTCTGGGGATCCGTGCTGCTCTGCCAGTCTCGATCTCGAATGGATGTGATGAGACTCTAAGCTGACCAATAGCTACTTGGGAGCCGTGTGGTGAAAAGCCCTCCATGTATCTAGGCCTCTCTCTAAATCCATCATTAGTGATACTCATGAAGTGATCTCTGTAGTATAGCATCTTCGGTGGGGAAGAGCTGTGTAGGCGATATCCATGTCTCTCGTGTATAGAGTTGCCATAGGTCCTGTCTCAATACTCTGTTCCTCTCACTATGAGAGAGACGGATATGTGGTGCATCCCTGTCATACTGGAATGGTGGTAGATGATCCATGTCTAGGCCATGTGTGAGAACCAATGTGTGACCTGTGCATACCATGATCCTCTGTCTCCTGCCTCAGCCAGCTGTCTAGATGCCTCAAAAGCTCTGTATGACAATCTATCCTATGGCATCTCTCTGAATCTGTCTAGCAGGCATATAGTCTGGAATATGGCCTCTACCATCATAGGAGGCGCAACAAACTCTGCTCGGATAATGTCATGAGGTACTGACGGTTTGCTGTGTATCATGCGTGCCATCATGAGGGCCTGTAGTCTCTCTATCTGTGTCCACCAATGGGTAGCAAGGCTTGGCGCCCATACCGCTGCTCCATACATCAGTGCCGGTGTGACTAATGTGTCAAATAGCCACCCCTTCGTCCGGGGCTCCTGAAAATGCGCCTAGTGGCCATGTCTCTCTAGCATAGCCAATGCTGCATATCCCCGTGTCAATCTAGCTCTGGCTGCTGAACCCATGGTGAAGCGCGTGGCTGCTGCAGAGAAGGTAACCCCTAGGTACACTCATGATGTCACCACCTCCACCTGGTGTCCTGCGAGAGTGAATGTCAGCTAACTCCTGCCCTGTCTCGATGTATGAAAGACCATAACCTTGGTTTTCCCAAGGTTCACAGTAAGACCCCTCTGTGTGCAGAAATCATGGAGTGCATGTAGATGCTGTTGTAGACTTCCTGGAGACTCAGACACTAATACAATATCATTAGCATAAAGCATAATATGTACTGAGGTACCTGCTAGATCAACTCCATCTTCGCCTACTCGTGTAATGAAGTCAACCACCTCATCAATGTATAACCCAAATAGCGTGGGGGAAAGTGGGCATCCTTGCTTCAGACCAATGGTGCTAGCAATAGTCTCAGACATACCTCTTGGGCATCTAACTCGCCCAAAAACTTGCTCATATAATGCATAGATGCCCCATGTCATATCTGCTGGTATGCCAAGAGACTACAGGCGCTGAAAGAGCCTCTCTCGTGGTACTGTGTCAAATGCCTTGCAGAAATCCACAAAGTAGCAATAGAGCTTTCTCTTCCTTACTCTGGCTTGAAGTATGATGTCTCTCCCCACCATGACATGCTCTAGTCGTCCAGGCTGCACCCATAGTGAACCATAACAGTTCCATACTGCCATGTGTATCTCTGTCAGTGGCCTGGTCTGTGTCCCATAGGCCCCAAACCGCTAATCCATGGGCCGGCCATCAACGATGACCCGACCATCTCGATAGAAGGTCTTCTTGCCTTCTCTCCTCGCATGTAAGACTCGTGGCATGCAAGCTCTCCTATGCTCTAGCTGCATCCTCGTGAGATCATCATCCAAGAAAATAGGAGCTCCCTCTAAGCCTCGTAATATGACCCTCTTTCTCATGAAGGTGACCCTCCCCTTCTCTCCTGCAAAAACTGTAGGATGAGGGCTCGCTTGCGTGTTGAGTCTTTCCCGACTCTCCATGCTTTGGTGAAGGGGAGAGTGTCCTCTTCCTTGTAGCCTAGCTTCATGCATACAAGCGATCCATCTTTCTCGGGAGTGGAGAGAGATAGAGAGAGAGATTAAGCGTCTACTAAAGACCCAATGGGCCTATGAGACAAAGTGATAATAATGTCCATGGCATATCTCATCATGGAATGGAAAATAAAACAGAAAGAAAACATAAACATAGCTATCTCACTGGGGTGATACAAAATTGTCAATGGAAACTCATCATGGAATACTAAGAACATAGAAACATGAGAGCAGGATTACCTCCGAGTAGATGGTATACCACTCTCCAAAATATCAAGCACGGGGCGTATGGCCGAGATGTCTCTCTGAGCTATGTCACATGGAAAGGCAGCTCGATGGCGGTGGAGCATGTCCTGGACTTGGAGCCGATGAGCTGATTGTGGCTGACGGCTGGGGGCATCTGGCACGCTAGAGTGTGAAAGGTCCGAGGTAACTCCTCTTGGGTGAGGCAGGTCTGGAGCAGCTTGTGGATGGTCCACAAGATCCACTATATCGGTGTCCTCCACCTTTTGGGTCCGGAAGAAATTGGTGATGGTTGGCTGGCGAGGGAGGGGGCGGGGTGGTTGGGGCCAAAGCTCTCTCAAGGTGTCCCTGTGTCTACGGAACTCAAGCAGGAAGAGGCCTAGGCAACGCTGGTCTTGGAAGTCAATGATCCTGCAGAGTGGACCAAGGTGGGGCACCCAACTCAGCCCGAACAATCTCATGTGGTACTGATGATTTGCTCCGAATCATGCGGGCAATCATCATAATCAGTGGTCTCTCCATTTGCCTCCATCCCTCATCTGTCCCTCTCTGAGATCTGTGATGTATACTGGGCCCCCAAATTGGAGCTCCGTACAAGAGGGCCGGTATATATTAACGTCTATGGAAGACCCCAAGGGCCTATGACACCAAAAGTAATACAATGGTACCATGGATATATTGAGCCATGGAAAACTGAAAGAAAAAGTAAAATGAAAACATCTGATAGTACATGTGATCAACAGATGATCCTCTGTAGAGTGAGATATGCTATGATCAGCTAATGTCGACACCCGCCTTGGCCAGAACTGATCTGATGGTGGAGTGAATGTCAGGCCTTTGTGATGGGAGCGTGACATGTCGGCGGAGAACCTCACAAATCCGTCTCTGTGTGGTAGAGGGTCGTGATGCTATGGTCGGGGACGTCTGGCTCGCAGAATGGATAGAGCTCTCTCACTAAGAACTCCTCTGGGGCATGGAGCTGGAGCTTGGGTCCGAAAGCACGGGTGGTGGTCTCTGATGTCTTAGTAGAGGAACTGTTGTCGGCAGTAGATTCCGATGTGGATGTATGTACCACAAAGAAATCTGTGATGGCTCTCTGTGAGGTGTCCTGTCGGAGTCGGGGCTGTCTCTCAGCATGCTGCCTCAACACTACATCCGTGTGTCATCTGAGCTCCATCAAGTACATGCCCAGACACCTCTGATCCTCAAACTGTATCACCCATGTGAGTGGTCTGAATCCCTCTCGGAAGAGGCAGTGGAATCTCCCCCATATCTCATAGTAAGCCGGGCAACTGAGCATATAATGGGTCTCATTTTCTACTGCTCCTGTGATGCATACTGCGCATGTCCTCTCCTAATGTGGGATATCCTCAGCTTTGCCAGTCTCTACTCTGAGGCGGTGGGAGGATACCCTGAGCTAGCCGATCGTGATACACATGGCATGTGACATGTGTATGTGTATGTATCCCGGGATCTCAAAGAATCCATCCTCGGAGAGTCTCAAGAAGTGATCTCTGTAGAACGCACACTTCTTACCAATCTCTGACGTAGACACCCATGTCTGGTGTATGTGTAGCCCGAGTAGACCTAACCGGATGATCCGGTTGGTCTCGTGATGTGAGAGATCAAGGTATGGGGAATCCAGGCTATATTGAAATCGGGAAGGGGGGGGGGGACGGTCCATCTGTATGCCATGTGCATGAAACCACTCGACTACGTCAGAGTACCATGCATGCCACTCGACTACGTCAGAGTACCATGCATGTGTCGGTAATGGTGGTGGCTGTGTCGCTGAGAGAGAGAAGGGTGTGTGATGCTCGTGATAGAGAGAGCTGTTTTAGGGTGTCGAATTGCTGTCTGCTGCTGTTTTAGGGTTTCCAATTGCTGTTTTCTGCTGTTTTAGGGTTTCGAATTGCTCTCTTACTACTGTTTTAAGTTTTCAAAGTGCTATTTTTCATTGTTTTAAGGTTTCAAATTATCATTTTAGGGTTCAGGGCTGGCCGCCCGCAGCCTCGCTCTCATTGACTTTCTTTCTTGTCTTTATGAAGCTGGTTCATTGGAATGTGAGCGGGATTTCCTCCCTTAAGAAGCAGTATGTCTTGTGGCAAACATTGTTGTTTTCATGTGCACCGATGCACTGTGGTACACGGTGACAAATTGGCTCATCATCAACAGTGCAAGAATCATGTACAGAAGTAGTACCTTTTAGGATTTATTTGTCGTATGCCGTGACCCCTTTGTGAGCCTAGTTCGGGACATGTTAGGCACGAGCTATGTAGGTCAGTCTCGCAGTAGTGTCAGGTCAGTCCTCTTAACCCCTTGTGGAGAATTCAGCAAGTGTTCATCATTCGGGAGCATGTAGAGGTTAGCCATAGCAGTAGATGCATTAGGAGCATGTAGTTGCACTTCATATAGAAGGGGCCAGCCCCAAGAGGTGGCTAGCCTTGCAAGGGGTAGCCAACCCCTTGCCACGCCTTCAAGACCTTGTTGGGTAGGTCCTTTGGACTTGGGGCTCCAGTCGGCCAGCCCATGTAGACTTGGTCCTAGTCGGCCAGGACTGGCGGCCACCCGACCATGCTACAGGCAGCCGACTAGCATTAGATGCTAGTCATGATTAGTTGCTACAATTGACTAACATTTAATGTCAGTCGGACACTTTCTGCCAGCCGACAGGCTTTAAGGGGCAGCCGAATGGGCACTTTGAAGCATATAAAAAGGCAAGGCATATTCAGTCCTTAATCCATCATATAAAACTAGAGATTATCATCAGAAGTCAAGCATGTGTGCCTAGGCTTGTGCCTGTGCATACTTACAACCATACTTGTGCTCTCAGCCCAAGGCAAAGAAGCTCAGTCTCTTGAGGAGTATTCAGCACACCTACCCTCAGTCTTGGGCTGGTGAATTTTTGTCGAAGATTGCTTCACAGTCACCTAAAGCTTATGCAGAGTTTTGCCCAAGGTTTGGTCGCTTTGTCCTTGCATTTGGCAGTCAGTCAGTGAGTTTGTCTGCTCTGTCTTGTGGACATGGTTTAGCTTGTACATAGCTCTCCATAAGAAGAAATAAAGCAAATACTCTTGCTTGCAGAGGGGGGGGGGGTTGGGGGGCTTTAGTGGGTAATTCGGGATCCCATCTGGTGTCGTCTCTATTACATCTCTTTCAGATTCATGTCTGCTATTTTAAAGGATTGCTAAAGACTCACTAAACTCAGGTTTAAAGAAAGGCTTTGTTGTTTCACACGGTCCTAGCTCGGTGCATGATACATTGGTATCAGGGCTTGGGACGTGATTAAACCAAGCAACCTAGGGTGAGGGCATCTGTTGGATGGTAAAGTCAGATCGGGAAAAACCACTCGCCCATCCACAATGGCATCAAGCTCTGAAGACATCACTAAAGAAGAAGAACCATTCAAACGAAACGCTTCCGCAAAAAGAAGACGAAGACAACCAAAAGCTAAAGGAGTAGATACGACAACTCCAGATTCAACTTGAAAAAGTGCAGATGGGAAAAAAAACTGGTGAATTACAGGAAACCTTGGTCGAGTAGGAGACACCTAAAGAACAAAGTTCCTCAATGGAACAATGGTATCGATGGATGACCGAAAAAGATGAGCGAGACCATGAAGCAAGACTGGTTGAACAGCTGGCAGAGAAAGCCAAAGGCAAGGCCAAAGAGGAGCGATGCGGGCGGAGCTTGAAGCAAAGGCAAGCCAAAGGCAAGGCCAAAGAGGAGCGATGCGGGCAGAGCTTGAAGCGAAGGCCAAAGAGGAGCTCGGCGCATGCTACAATTGTCTAATCAATGGGATGATCTTTGTGCAGTTGAGCACGAACAACATAGTCAGGCGGGTGGTGGCTTTATACCCAGCAGGAGACACCCAAAGAACAAAGTTCCTCAATGGAACAATGGTGTCGATGGATGACCGAAAAAGACGAGCGAGACTGTGAAGCAAGACCGGCCGAACAACTGGTAGAGAAAGCCAAACGCAAGGCCAAAGAGGAACGAGTGCGGGCAGAGCTCGAAGCGAAGGCCAAAGAGGAGCTTGGCGCATGCTACAATTGTCTAATCAATGCAATGTTCTTTGTGCGGTTGAGCACGAACAACATAGTCAGGCGGGTGGCGGCTGTTAGCACATTCATCCCTAGTTTCTGCCCATTTCTGGTGTCCTTTTGGTCCCATTTGTATGGCCCTTGATTGTGGGCTGGCCACCCCTATTTTACATGTTTTTCTGGGATTTTTCCCGGCCCTTTTGGTATTTTAACAGTCGGCCAGCTCATATGCTCCAGTCGGCCAGCATATTCAGCTCCAGTCGGCCAGCCCTCCTCACCTATATATAGGTGGGACTGGCCTCTCATTATTCATTCAGTCTTGTACATATTTTGCTCCCTCACTTATGAGACTTGTAGTGTCTCTTGCTTGGGATTGTTTTGCTTCAGTATATTTAGCATAGTTTTCTCCATCTCTCTCTCTCTCTCTCTCTCTCTTGCACTCTCTGTTCAGCACATTCTAGTGTCACTTGGCTTCCGCTCTGTGCACTCTTTCGTGGTATCATCGCTCCCGGTTTAGCAACCTCTTTGCTGCCCCAGATTCAGCACTGCTTTCAGCACCTCCTTCTCTGCGTTTTCCTTCAGATCTGCAGCTCTTTCATGCTGCGTTTTCTGGACTGAACCTAGTCACTTTGCCTCTGCGTTTTTCTCTCAGATCTGCAGCTTCCTTTGCTGCGTTTTCTAAACTGAACAAGCTGGTTGCTACGCCCTTCAATTTGGCTTCATCAATACAGCCTTCAGGTACTGTTTGACCAGTTTTCTTCTCTTCCACGTGGAGTTTGGGACATAGGCGGCCTGTTTTCTTCAGGACAGCAGCTTCCTTTGCTGCGCTTTTCCTCTCCCGTGGGTTTGCTCCTTTGCAGAGGGGGTCTGTGGTGTTTCAGGCTTTGGTGGCACTCTTGGTGCCTGTGGAGGACACTTCTACTTTAGAGTTTGTGCGTTTTTCTTGAGGAGAGCCCAAGCTACTGTCCTTGTTGTTGCCTTTCCCTCTTGCTGTCACCAATTGGCCGACCATTTGGTCCATTCCCACATTTTTTTGCGTCTCGTTCACTTGAGGCCAGGCCGGTGTCTCATGTGAAGAGGCCAGTATTTTGCTGACATGGACGGGAGCCAGACTGGTGCCACTGGCCGACCATTTGGTCCATTCCCACATTTTTTGCGTCTCGTTCACTTGAGGCCAGGCCGGTGTCTCATGTGAAGAGGCCAGTATTTTGCTGACATGGACGGGAGCCAGACTGGTGCCACCCGTGTGTTAGCAGGATGGTGTTGTATGGACGGGAGCCAGATCAGTGCCACCCGTGTATGACCTGGACTGTGTTCGATCCATGGGACTGTCACGCCATGGAAGAGCCAGTATTCGTGCCGTGTTTTACCTATGGGACTGTCACACCTAGGGAAACTCGTGCCTGGAACTGTGTCTTACCTATGGGACTGTCACTCCATAGGAAGACCAGGTTTTTATGTAATAAATGTCGTGCCAGTTTTGTGCCGACAAATATTTTGTACATGTTCCATGAACGGGAGATATGTCCATGTTACTTTTGCACATGCACACATATTTTGCATGCTTGAAACTGTTTTCGCATGACATGTATTCGTGTGTTTGCCTGCTTGACGTGTTACTTACTGAGCGGGGACGCCTGCCAGTGAGTCGTGAAGTGTGCCCTGTATTCTGACAAGTTTCAGTGCATGTGAACAGGTGGTAAGTATGTTGCACTTGTTGTTTAATGTTATTTTATTCTAACCCCTTTATTTATAAGGTTAGGGGTTCACATTCATTTAAAAGTGGGTGCCCAAAGGGCCAAGGTGGGAAGCCTCACTTTTAAGTGAGTGTGGGGGTGGGCATGGTCACCAACCCCCACTAGTCCCCTTCATGCATGCGTGGGAACACTCTAGTGAAATCTTCACTTTGATTTTATTAAAGAAATCTCCCTTCTTCAAGCGTGGCATCCAATCGCTTCTCTCAAGTGTTGAATTCATCAACCGACGCTGGTTGCTCATTCGGCTGGCTGCGAACTGCACAGCAGGTGGCCTCCATCCATCTCCTTACTGCTGCGCCTGCCTCTCCACAGGGGGCTGAACACTACTGCTGGTGGCTGCGTTGAAATCTGCAGGGGATTACCTGCCTTTGTGCTCCAACTGGCTGCAACTGCCCCTCCTGTACGGTGGACTCTACTGCTGGCTGCGCCTCCATCTCTACAGGCGGCTGATTCTGAAACTGGCTGCTGCAGGCGGCTGCCCCCACTTCAGGCGCATCTCAGTTTTTCCTCTGCTGTTGGCTGCGCCTCCACCTCTACAGGCGGGCTGTGAACTGCACGACAGAGGACTGCTTATGCTGCACTGTTTCCTCTACGCCATCTCCTACAGGCTGTTTCCCCCAGGCGGCTGCCATATCCTCTACTGTACGGCTGCAGACAGACGCCTGTAAACAGCAGCCAGGTGCCCTTCCTCCCATTGGCTGGCTGCAAACTACCCTCTACACGACTGGAGTTTACTGCCCTTGCTGCTGCAACTGTACGACCAGCTTCAGTGGGCTGCTCCCCTTCTCCTGGAGCACCTACTCCTCTATCCGGTGTCTGCTGTATTGCTGCTCCCACAGGCGGCTGCTCCTACCGGCTGTGCCCTTTTTGGTGGTACTCTTAGTGGTGAGTCTTCACGAGGCTCCTCTTTCTCCAACAAAGGTGGTTTCAAAGACTACACAAACACTACAAGTTTTGGTCTTCTATCAACCATCTACAAGTAAGTGATTTTCAGATTTGAGTAAAGCATTTAATGTTTAAATCTGGTAAGAGATTCGTCCCGCTCGGCCTACACCCGTTCGGTGCCGGGTTGTCCAAGCTATATGGGCGAACCTCGGTCCAAAGGTGCTGAGATCGGGAGAGCCAGGCGTTAGTACGAGAGCGCCTGTCTGTGCGTGGTCTCGGAACACCAGTGTGGTGCTCTCCGCGGAGTCCAGTGAAAGCACAGGACCGTAGTGATTGGACCACACTAGTGGTCGTTCTGCTCCGAGTTTTTCTACATCGAAATTCGAGCTATTTTGTTTAATACTGTTTTCATATGTACATGGACATGATCTGGTTCTCAGAACCCATGGAGCATTGTATTCTTTAAATACTCCCAATAAATATATCATATATTGAGGGGGGGGTCGGCCCGTTCCGGCCCCAGTGCTGGTGTCCATCTTTCCATTTCTGTTCATTTAAATTTCAAGTTGTTTTAAGTTGTCCATTTCATATTTGTGGTTTTAAAGTTGTGCTATTAAACGTGTAGGTGTCCAATTGAGTCTTTCCCACTTGACGGGATCGGTTTCATTGGTATCAGAGCACGGTTGTTTCCCTCTTCCTAGTGGGGAAACGAACCTGTGTATTGGACATCCCGCTTTTAGCAAACTTTGAACACAATGGACAGCCAAGGCAACCCTTTGGAAGTACCAAATTCGAGGGGTCCATCTAGTGCTTCTCGTGGGTCTGATGCCCTGCGAGGTAGACACAAGCCTCTTGAAAGGGTTCTGGATAGTGAATCCAAAGGTCAACTGTCTCCAGGAAAGACAGTTATGCTTGAACAAGACCCTGATGCTATGAGGGCTGAAATGGAACATATGAGAAAACTTTTGCAGGCTCAAGAGCAAGAATTGAAGTTTTTGCATGAAGATCCTCATCTGCAAAGTGCTATTGAAGCCAGGAAGGCAGATGCTATGGTTGATGTAACCTTTGAATCTATGGCTCGTGAAGTGGGCAAGAAACCAAGGGAGTTGGCACTTGCCTATCTCCTTCGCAAAGGTGATATCAAAGAGGGGGATGACGGAGAGCTAAAATTCAGAAATCCACCTCGTTTAAAGCATGGAGATCCTGCATCCCAGAGGCTGAAATCTTTTATGCAAAGGGAAGAGGTGACTGTCACTTCTCGTCATGCATCCTCTCCCCAAGGCACTAAGCCTGACAGAAATATGTATGCCAGTGCTCATGGAGGGCACGAAAGTCACATGCATGCAAGATATGTATCTCATGGTGACAGGTCTGCTTCCAGAAAAATTTTGCCTTCTGAGTTGTCTCATGGAGAGACCATGCCATATGCAGGTAAGTCACATGCATCTGAGCTTCGAGTTCGTGGAGCACATGCCACCGTGCCCCATGAAGCTTCTATGACGGCCCATGGAGCCCATGCAGACAGGGCTACCCCGTTGGATAAGGGGAAAAGAAAAAGAGAGGACCATGAGCCTCATGCCAGGAAGCTCAAGGAGTTCAAAGCAGGTGATAAATCTGTCAAATTTGATGTCTTTCATGGTGAACATGATGCTTCTAAGGTGTTAGCGTTTGTGGCACAGTTCGACATTGCCTTTAGTGATGAGGATTTCACAGAAAAGTCGAAGGTGCGCCATGCTAGCATGTTTCTGAAAGGCACTGCTGCCCATTGGTGGATCACCGAAAAGATCACCAAGGATCCCATCTCTACTTGGAAGGAATTCAAAGACAGATTTTATGCTCAGTTCTTGCCACCCAATGCAGAGCAAACTCTCACTCAAAAGTGGGACAGGCTGGAACAAAAAGAGAATGAGAGTGTGCAACAGTATGTGAATAAATTTTGGAAAGTGTTGCTGGAAGTGACTCCCTTCATGCTAATCTCTGAGGAGGAAAGAAAGAGGAAGTTTCGTTCTGGATTGCAACCTGCTTATAGATCGGGTATTGAATTGCACCCAAAACATACGTTGCAACAACTCACAGCTTCTGCACTTGCTACTGAGCAATTGGTGCTCAAGATCAAGCAAGATCAAGGAGGTTCCAAGGCGAAGGACAAGGCTGCCCCTAATCAGCAAAAGGGTGGACAGCCACCTAAAAAGAACTTCCGGGAGCCTTACAAGGGTGGTAAAGCTGAAAATAAAGAACAGGGCCCAAGAAAGAACAAATTTGGCTTAACCCCGGAGCAAAGAGAGCAATATGCTAAGGATGGAAAATGCTTTTCTTGTGGTAGCAAAGACCACATGTTCCGGCAATGCCCAGATCGCAAACCAAAGCACGAGGACAAGCATACCAAAGCAAATGTTCATGCAGTTCCTGATGTGCAAGGTAATACAGGTCATGATGCTAAGGAGAGAATGGTTTGCAAGGCATGGGGGCAAGTTAAGGATCAGCCCGCACTCTTCATGTTTGATGACTGTGCAACTGACAATTTCATCTCTATGCAAATGGCAGCTACATTGGGAATTGAGGTTGAAAGCATGGGACCTCAGATTGAAGCCGAAGCTGCATTCATTGGTAAAGAGGTGCAGGTTACCCCTTTGATTGGGAAGTTGCGTATTCATATACAGGGCTACCTTGACAATGAGCATTTCTTAGTTGCTCCTTTGAATGGATGTGATGCATTGTTGGGCAAGCCGTGGCATCATAGGCTTGAGCCCCGCAAAGACTACAAGTCCAATATGATTTCTTTTATGCATAAAGGCCGCATGCACTTTATTGATGCTGGCAAAGAAGGGGATTCCATCCCAGTTGTATCACACATCCAAATTAATAAAGCAATGAAAAAGAGTCTTTCAGCGTACTTGATTTTTGTGCGTGATAGTCTTGTGCCAAATCATCAAAGTGTGGATGCTATGTCTAATGATAGGCTGAATTTTCTTAATGCATTCAAAGACTGTTTTGCTGACTCATTGCCAGGTGAACTACCTCCCCAAAGGCCCGAAGATCATTGCATAGATCTTGTGCCAGGTAGTTCTCCACCTAACAAACCCGCATACCGAGTGAGTGCTGCACAACAAGAAGAAATTATGAAGCAGGTTAATGAGCTTTTAGAGAAAGGTTTGGTTCAGCCCAGTTCCTCACCTTACTGCTCTCCTGTGCTTCTTGTTCAAAAGAAGGACGGATCATTCCGTATGTGTGTAGATTATAGAGCTTTGAACAAGCTTACCATCAAGAACAGATTTCCTATTCCACGTATTGATGATATCTTGGATAAGCTTGATGGTTCAGCTTGCTTTAGCAGACTTGATTTGAAGAGTGGTTATCACCAGATACGTGTGGTACCGCAAGATGTCCATAAGACTGCATTCAGGACAGCCTTCGGATTATATGAATTCTTGGTCATGCCTTTTGGTCTCACCAATGCTCCTGCTACTTTTAATCGTATGATGGATAGGATATTCCGATCCCATCGTAAGTTTACAGGAGTCTTCTTTGATGATATCTTGGTTTTCTCCAAGAATGAGCAGGAACACAGAACTCATTTGGTCACAGTGTTGGAAGAGTTGCGGAAGCATAAACTTTTCGTCAATGCCAAGAAAAGTGAGTTTTTCCTTTCAGAGATTCATTATCTAGGACATATTGTATCCAAGGATGGAGTTACAATGGATCCTGCAAAGATAGAGACTATTCGGAATTGGCCCGAACTGCAAAACGTACATCAAGTACGTAGTTTTCTGGGATTATGTTCATACTACAGGCGTTTCATAAGGCATTTTGCTATGATTGCCACTCCTCTACATGATCTCACGAAGAAGAAAACTGTTTTCAAATGGACTTCAAAGGAACAGGATGCTTTCTTGCAGCTCAAGCATGCGATCATATGTGGTCCAGTATTGATTGTTCCTGACTTGCACAAGCCATTCGTGGTTGAATGTGATGCTTGTGGTGATTGCATAGGAGCTGTCCTAAATCAAGAAGGGCATGCAGTTGCATACGAGAGTCGTCGTTTGCATGATGCTGAGCTTCATATGGATATCTATGAGAAAGAGCTCTTGGCTGTAATTCACGCCTTAAAGATTTGGAAACACTACCTTCTTGGGGCTGAATTTGTGGTCAAGACAGATCATCAAAGCTTGAGATACTTTTTATCTCAAACCAAGCTTTCAGAGAAGCAAATGAGAATGGCGAATTTTCTTTCCATGTTTCATTTTCAGATTGTGCATACTCCAGGAAAGAAAAATGTGGTGGCCGATGCATTATCTAGGAGGCCTTATATTGCTGCAGTCTCAGTGGCCTCTCATGGAGATCTATCTGCTATGAGAGATTTGTATCATTTGGATGCTGATTTTTGCCATATATGGACTGATTTGAGGGCTGGTCATTCACATGCCTCTTATGTTATCAATGAGGGTTATCTCATGAAGGATAATTGCCTATGTGTGGTGAAGGATTTGCGTCCAAAGGTTATGGACGAATGTCATGCTCCACCTTATGCTGGTCATAGAGGTATTATGCCTACTACTCGCATGATCCAGAGGTATTTCTTTTGGCCAAGCATGCGTAAAGACATTGAGGCTTATGTGCGTCAATGTATTACTTGTCAAAAGGTGAAATTCGACAGGCAAAAGCCTCCAGGTTTGCTTCAGCCATTGCCTATTCCCTCGCAACCTTGGGAAAGTATTACGATGGATTTTATTATGGATTTGCCTAGATCCCAGCATGGGAATGATGCTATTTGGACTATTGTGGACAGGTTTAGCAAGCAAGCTCACTTCTTGCCCGTCAAGAAAACCATTAAAGCTGATCATATGGTAAAGCTTTTTCTTGCTAATATTTTCAAGCATCATGGTATGCCTAAATCCATTGTTGGGGATAGAGATCCCAGGACTACAAGCCTATTTTGGAGGGCTTTGTTTGATAATATGGGTACTAAGCTTGAGTTTTCATCAGCTTATCATCCCCAAACGGATGGCCAAAGTGAAGCTGCGAATTCAGCTGTGTTGGATTTATTGAAGTGTTATGTGGCAGATCAAAAGAGTGCATGGGAGAAGTATCTTCCACTTGTTGAGTTTGCCTACAACAATACAATCCATGCTTCCACAGGAAAGGCTCCATTTGAGGTTGTTTATGGCAGAGTGGTCTTGCCACCCATCCTTCGTACCAAGGATGAGATTTTTGCTGCTGATGAATATGTTCGTGACTTGGATGTTGCCTTTGGTCAAGTGCGGACAGCCATTGCAAGATCTCAGGATAAGCATAAAATGGCTGCTGATAAGCATAGAAGGGACATGGAAGTCAAAGAAGGTGATTGGGTATTGCTGAAATTTGAGAAGGCTAGGCTTCGGAAGAGGCCAGGACGAGAAGGATCATATCCTAAGCTTTCTCCTCGCTATTATGGACCCTTCAAAGTGATTCACAAGATCAATGAAGTGTCATACAGACTTGCTTTACCTAGTCATTGGAAGATTCACAATGCTTTTCATGTGAGTCTATTTCGGAAATATGTGGGGCCAGATCCTGATGAGCCTGTCACAGAAGATCCGCCAGAAATTGAAGAGCTTGAGGAGATCCTCCAGCCAGAACAGATTGTTTTTCACAAGGAGAGAAAGCTACCTGCAGGAAAGCTTTCCAGGAGATACCTTGTGAAGTTTAAGAATTATTTGCCTATTGATGCCAAGTGGGTAAATGAGGAATATTTTGCAGATTATCCGCAATTGCTGCAGGCATATCTTGAGGCTTTTAAGTTGAGGTCAACTCTTTAGAAGCCCGGGGGGATGTCACCAATTGGCCGACCATTTGGTCCATTCCCACATTTTTTTGCGTCTCGTTCACTTGAGGCCAGGCCGGTGTCTCATGTGAAGAGGCCAGTATTTTGCTGACATGGACGGGAGCCAGACTGGTGCCACTGGCCGACCATTTGGTCCATTCCCACATTTTTTGCGTCTCGTTCACTTGAGGCCAGGCCGGTGTCTCATGTGAAGAGGCCAGTATTTTGCTGACATGGACGGGAGCCAGACTGGTGCCACCCGTGTGTTAGCAGGATGGTGTTGTATGGACGGGAGCCAGATCAGTGCCACCCGTGTATGACCTGGACTGTGTTCGATCCATGGGACTGTCACGCCATGGAAGAGCCAGTATTCGTGCCGTGTTTTACCTATGGGACTGTCACACCTAGGGAAACTCGTGCCTGGAACTGTGTCTTACCTATGGGACTGTCACTCCATAGGAAGACCAGGTTTTTATGTAATAAATGTCGTGCCAGTTTTGTGCCGACAAATATTTTGTACATGTTCCATGAACGGGAGATATGTCCATGTTACTTTTGCACATGCACACATATTTTGCATGCTTGAAACTGTTTTCGCATGACATGTATTCGTGTGTTTGCCTGCTTGACGTGTTACTTACTGAGCGGGGACGCCTGCCAGTGAGTCGTGAAGTGTGCCCTGTATTCTGACAAGTTTCAGTGCATGTGAACAGGTGGTAAGTATGTTGCACTTGTTGTTTAATGTTATTTTATTCTAACCCCTTTATTTATAAGGTTAGGGGTTCACATTCATTTAAAAGTGGGTGCCCAAAGGGCCAAGGTGGGAAGCCTCACTTTTAAGTGAGTGTGGGGGTGGGCATGGTCACCAACCCCCACTAGTCCCCTTCATGCATGCGTGGGAACACTCTAGTGAAATCTTCACTTTGATTTTATTAAAGAAATCTCCCTTCTTCAAGCGTGGCATCCAATCGCTTCTCTCAAGTGTTGAATTCATCAACCGACGCTGGTTGCTCATTCGGCTGGCTGCGAACTGCACAGCAGGTGGCCTCCATCCATCTCCTTACTGCTGCGCCTGCCTCTCCACAGGGGGCTGAACACTACTGCTGGTGGCTGCGTTGAAATCTGCAGGGGATTACCTGCCTTTGTGCTCCAACTGGCTGCAACTGCCCCTCCTGTACGGTGGACTCTACTGCTGGCTGCGCCTCCATCTCTACAGGCGGCTGATTCTGAAACTGGCTGCTGCAGGCGGCTGCCCCCACTTCAGGCGCATCTCAGTTTTTCCTCTGCTGTTGGCTGCGCCTCCACCTCTACAGGCGGGCTGTGAACTGCACGACAGAGGACTGCTTATGCTGCACTGTTTCCTCTACGCCATCTCCTACAGGCTGTTTCCCCCAGGCGGCTGCCATATCCTCTACTGTACGGCTGCAGACAGACGCCTGTAAACAGCAGCCAGGTGCCCTTCCTCCCATTGGCTGGCTGCAAACTACCCTCTACACGACTGGAGTTTACTGCCCTTGCTGCTGCAACTGTACGACCAGCTTCAGTGGGCTGCTCCCCTTCTCCTGGAGCACCTACTCCTCTATCCGGTGTCTGCTGTATTGCTGCTCCCACAGGCGGCTGCTCCTACCGGCTGTGCCCTTTTTGGTGGTACTCTTAGTGGTGAGTCTTCACGAGGCTCCTCTTTCTCCAACAAAGGTGGTTTCAAAGACTACACAAACACTACAAGTTTTGGTCTTCTATCAACCATCTACAAGTAAGTGATTTTCAGATTTGAGTAAAGCATTTAATGTTTAAATCTGGTAAGAGATTCGTCCCGCTCGGCCTACACCCGTTCGGTGCCGGGTTGTCCAAGCTATATGGGCGAACCTCGGTCCAAAGGTGCTGAGATCGGGAGAGCCAGGCGTTAGTACGAGAGCGCCTGTCTGTGCGTGGTCTCGGAACACCAGTGTGGTGCTCTCCGCGGAGTCCAGTGAAAGCACAGGACCGTAGTGATTGGACCACACTAGTGGTCGTTCTGCTCCGAGTTTTTCTACATCGAAATTCGAGCTATTTTGTTTAATACTGTTTTCATATGTACATGGACATGATCTGGTTCTCAGAACCCATGGAGCATTGTATTCTTTAAATACTCCCAATAAATATATCATATATTGAGGGGGGGGTCGGCCCGTTCCGGCCCCAGTGCTGGTGTCCATCTTTCCATTTCTGTTCATTTAAATTTCAAGTTGTTTTAAGTTGTCCATTTCATATTTGTGGTTTTAAAGTTGTGCTATTAAACGTGTAGGTGTCCAATTGAGTCTTTCCCACTTGACGGGATCGGTTTCACTTGCACCCTCTTACAACATATTCTCGGGTGCTGTCCAACCTCTTAGGGCTGCGTTTTGGTGGAGGAAAGACCCTATATCAGCGTTTTCTAATTTGGACAGTTTTTATCTTATGAGGGTTGGTTCTATTGATTGGATCAATGATGACAACTTCAGGCTCCCGTACCACTCTCTTGTCATTTCCTTGATGAGGCAGACAAGTTGGATGGTGGTAACTTTCAGTCATGGAAGTTGTAGGTTACTTCTATTCTCAGGGAGTATGGTTTGATGGAGTTTCTCTCGTACAAGAATCAGTGCTTCCCGGACCTTGCCTCTGCGGAGGATGTGTGTCGGTGGAGGAAGACTGACGGACAGATCTATGGCTTTCTCCTCCTGAATTGTCAGGATTCGGGTCTTCGACACTTCCTCTATGCTCCTGATGATGCTTCTACTTTTTGTGTGTGGCAAGTGCTTTGTACCTGTATGGTGATGCAAGTGATTGGCGGATGGTTTCTGCTTCTGGGTGCTATGTAGCCAGTGATCTTATGGATACTTCTTTTGGAGATATTCCTGCAGCGAAGGATAGTGGGCCAATTTTGCTCACTACATTTGAGGAGTTTGTTTCTCCTGTTGCCCTGCCTTTAGTTTCTGTGCATACTTCTCCTTGCCAGGATGATATATCTCGTAATGTTTTTGAGGAAGATAGTGGGCTATCTTTGCTCACAGCTTCTGAGGGAGATTTTCCTCCTATTGCTTCGCCTTCGATTCTTTCTTCGTCAACCAGTGACCAGGATGTGTTGCTGGTCCCTTTGCCTTCTACGGAGGAGCGTGCTTCTACGCTGTGTGATGCTATTGAGGAGACTACTACTACTTCAGTTACCACTACAGTGGATGTTCCTCTTCCTCTTACTCTGTGTGAGGATTCTGGATTGTGGTCAGGTGTGTCCGCGACCGTGCTTGGGGCACAGTGGTACTTCCAGGGATTGAAGGATTGGGATTGGGATTTGGTTGGGCCTGTGGAGTCCCGACATCAGTTTTCAGAGGGGGCAGTTGAGTTCTTACATCTGGCGATGCCGACCTTTGAGGAGGGTGCTATTATACAGCATTACCTGGCAGCTTGTACTATTACTTTTGTAGCTCAGTTACTGTGGAGATTGCTTGTGGAGCTTTCCTAGTACGTGTTGTTGTTGCTTTCTTTTGTCTTTGACAGAGGATGACTTCTTCGTATTCTCGGAGTTACGTTTAGCATCTGGTGCCGAGAGGGTGTGTGCACATTCATCCCCAGTTTCTGCCCATTTCTGGTGTCCTTTCGGTCCCATTTGTATGGCCTTTGATTGTGGGCTGGCCACCCCTATTTTACATATTTTTCTGGGATTTTTTCCAGCCCTTTTGGTATTTTACCAGTCGGCCAGCTCATATGCTCCAGGAGGGCTGGCCGACTGGAGCTGAATATGCTGGCCGACTTAAATAGGTGGGGCTGGCCTCTCATTATTCATTCAGTCTTGTACATATTTTGCTTCCTAACTTATGAGACTTGTAGTGTCTCTTGCTTGGGACTGTTTTGCTTCAGTATATTCAGCTTAGTTTTCTCCATCTCTCTCTCTCTCTCTCTCTCTCTCTCTCTCTCTCTCTCTCTCTCTTGCGCTCTCTGTTTAGCACATTCTAGTGCCACTCTGCTTCCGCTTTGTGCACTCTTTCAGTGGCTTTATACATAGAGGTTTTCATGTTTTCTTCGATGGACACCCTTCCACCCAATCAGGGGTGATGATGATGATTGTCCATGATCGTTTTCAGCCTTCTGTTGTGTATCAAGATGTACATGGTAGATTTATGGTTGTGGAGATCACTTATTAAGAACAACTTCTTTGGTTGGTTGGTGTGTATGCGAGGTCTTCTTTGTTTTCTTTCGATGGTTGCGTCTTTGGCATAATTGGCTCATGCGAAATGCTTTCATCTTTGATTCACAATCAGGGGTGAAAGGTCATGTCCAGCGCGTTCATGGTCTATTGCTTTGGCAAGTTTCTTCTTTGATCGATGCACATGTTCTCTTGAGGGCACAAGATGACCCCTGGTTACATGCTCTTTGTACGGTGGGCATGCCTCATGTAGTCTTTTAGTGTGTGCGGTCTGACAGCCTCTATGTACATGTTTGTATAGCTGGTCATGATACCTGTGCTTTGTATTACATTTTCGTAATCTAATCAACCAACCATTACGAGAAAAGAAAGAAAGAAGAGAGTGTTTCTGTGTGTGTATACAAGACAGGTGTGTGAGAGAGTGCATGTGCACGTGTATGTGTGAGAGAAAGAGTTGTGTCTGTGCATGTGATAGAGACATAGAGAGAATGCATGTGAGAGAGACACCCACAGAAATGCGTCTTTGTGAGGGAGTCACACATAGACACATGCATACACACGTGCACACAAATACACATAGGCGTATACGAACACACACATACACGTGCGCACACACACGCTTGCACACACATACACATGCATAGATGCATACACATGCACGTAGTCGTACACTTGCATACGCACATACATATGTATGCACATGCATACAAGAAAAAACTTCATGCTGCAGCAACGCGCGGGTCACCTACTATATAATGTTAAAGACTTGCCATTTTCTAGCGGTTTTCATTTCGTAGTTTCATCCCATTTCCATTGTATAATATAAGCCGTTTCCTTTTCCTTATTCTGTTTACCATTTTCGTTTCCGTTTCTGTGTCCGCGGCCGTGTCATGGATAGAGTAGAGGGCTGCATAATGCATTATCCACCACATGTGTCTCTCCGTGGTGCCAAAGAATGTTGCGGATCTAGGTCTGGCAGGTGGAGGGTCTGGATCTTTGAGGATGAGGGCGCCTAGGTTTTTTCAGGGAGACCGCCTCACCCCATGGTACATGTGGATAGCTTGTAGGGTATATATATTCATATGTATGTATATAATCACACACACACACACACACACACACACACACACACACACACACACAAACTTTTTTTTTTTTTTTTGGTAGTGAAACCACTGCTTCATTACTAAAAGTAATGTACATTCATAGCTGTCCTAGAGTGGGACAACTGCGAGTGAGATCAGAAACAGTGGGAAAACACTTGGAGCTGCGGAAAAGAGAGGTCTCCAAGATGTATATAATTACACACACACACACACACACGTAAAGTTATGGAGCATGCCCCCGAATGTGTGCAAAGAAATGCAACATGACATTGCCCACTGCCTGAGTCAGAGAAAGTAATGTTGTCAATTGAAGATTTTCTTTATTTTATGAGAAGCTCATTAGTGTACTTTTTAGTGAACTTTTGATTATATATATGCACAGAACTAAATTTTAATATTTTTGAATGAATCTCAATCTGTTGTACAATTTAAGGTACATGTTCACTAGGAAATTTTTATTTGCAATGGTTTGATGATGAGATAGCATCTACAAATTTATAATTCTTTGGTCTCAAATTAAAGCTTCAAATGTATAGAAATATTCATTCATTCAGTTGATATACAGTAGATTAGGTCAATCTCTCTGCCATCTCTTTGTGTGTTCAGTTTGTGCGTTAATGAGCGGTAGTTGCAGCACATAATCAGCACTTTTCCACTTAGCATGTTACACGACTGGTGGTCATTTGTTGAGAGGCACTTTTTGCGAGGAGTGGGAAGAGTGTCTAGGCGAGTGTCAAAGGCTGAGGCAGGGTGTGATGATCAAGGGAGAGGGAGCAGTAGCCTCTGGGTGTGTCATCCAGAAGGAGATGTGGAGCATTGTGTCTGCTAGTGTTTCATTTTTAGTTTTAACATCTATACAAGGAAAAAGCTTAGAATGGAGTTAACCATTCTATCGCCAATGTAACAGGAGACAGTGAACACTTGCTACCTAAAATTGTATGGGCTGTTTGTGTGCCCGTATTGCAGAAATCAACTGTATCAACAGCAGCTTTTCACAATATTGTGAGTAACTGAGGTTCGAAAGCTTGTAGAAGAACTCTATATTTCTTGCTAGGTTAACAAGGTGTTTTGATTGAAATACTAAAATTTGGTAGTACAATTTTTAATGTTTTGAATTCAGGTTGCCCAGATGCTAGCAGAGATGTTTATCAGCAAGAATGCATGGAAATATGCACAAATTTCATTAGTCCCTTACCTTGTGAAACCAATTGAACTCATACTATGGAGAGAGCAAGATGTTACAAGCAATTCTCAATTGAATGGGATACAGACTGTGAAGACTGCTTCTTCAAATCTCGTATATGAAGGCAGGCCATGTATCTACAAACCACTGAAATTCTATGTAGTATGTCACATTGTGGCGGTGTTGATGTCCAACGCATCAAACGACACAGAAATAGAGCCATCAGATATAAAAGGCTCTTGCCGAAGCTCAGGAGAGGCTTTCTGTATAGATGTGATTTCAAGATTCTTTCATCCATTGTTGTCAGTCATTTCTCAAACAAATGATGATACAGAACGACAGTGTGCAATCAAGGTGTTCTTACCTCCGGTTTTGAGAGCTATCCTCAAACTAAACCAGAGCATGCACAAAGAATTAGTGTAAGGCTCAAACTAAGGCCTCTGTAAATCCCAATGCTTTGTCTTCACTGTTAGGAATCTAATTTCAAGTAGAGTGAACACACACACACACACACACACACACACACACACACACACACACACATTTTTTTGGTGAAGTCTAATTATATTTATGTTACAGTAAGCAGTCCCCAGAAAAAGGACATGCAGCTACAACATCAAAAGACAGCAATGTATGACAAGTATGCAGAGTAATCCAGATCACAGGCATGCAGACAGCCGAAGAACGATTGTCGCAGAGACGCCCGGAAGCAGTGGTATTTAGCTAGAGGCGGATCACCAAATACTCTATGGTTTCTGTCTTTCCATAGAGTCTAAAGAGCCCAGTAGCGAACCCAAGTGAAAAAAAAGATCATACCCCTGCCTACCAGGGAGAACTCCAAATAGCCAGTAAAGCTTGCCGAAGGAAGCACTGGGGAAGCGTGCGTGCAGAAGCTGACGAAGAAACTATAGGAAATCACGACTCTCAGGGCAATGCAAGAAGAGATGGGACATGGACTCCCGCAGGACCATACATCTGTGACAAGTTGATGGACCAATGTGTGTGCGTGGCAAAACCTGTCCAACTGGGAAAACCCCGAGCATGACCCGCCATAAGAAAACTCGTTGGTGAAGCGGCAGTTTGCAAGCCCAGAGATACCGCAATCTTCTTCGCCACCAACGTGCATCACGAGTCATACATAGACCAAATGCGATTTGCATGATCTGAAATGTCTTATACAACTTGGCTACCGTAACATCCGCTAACAGCAACGGACGGCAGCGCGGATCATCAGAGTAGAGGGCCCAGACCTTGAGTCGATGCGTAAGCTCAAGACGGGATATCGTTTGAAAGTACTGGAGCATCTGTGAAAGTGCATGCCAAAGGGAGCTATAGTGCAGGCCCAATCCAAACTGTCTGACTGCCGCTGGAAAAGACAATGCATTTCCTACATCATCAAGCACATCACCCACAGTATGGATCCCTTTTGACTGAATAAAATATGAACGTCTGGGCTCCTGCAAAGCCAGTGAAAGTGCAAGCACGTTCGACCAATGCAAGCTCTCAGCACGCAGAGGGTTCCCATCAAGAGTGTCCCATCCGGTCCATTTAAGATGAGAGAGAATGTGTTTCCAGTCAGAAAGCATACGGGTCACAAAAGGGCATGTTGGGGTAAAGGCATTATGCCCACCCTTGTAGTGTGTACAAGCCCATAAGTTATAATACATAGTACACTTAGTACTTTTAATGTACTAAGTGCACTATGTGTACTAGAGCAAATATATATGTGTGATAGGGGAGTCACACACACACACTTGATGAGTTGACTTATCCCCACATCTCTCTCTCTCTCTCTCTCTCTCTCTCTCTCTCCCCCTTCTTCTCTGTGTGTATGTCTCCCACATGAAACCCTAATTCTATCTCCCTTCAACTGGTATCAGAGCTTTGGCTACAGGAGATCCCTGTGGTAGAGAGTGGTAGGGTTTCTACATCGAAGAGCATTGGCTTCAGGGTTACGAATTTGATTGTTGTGCTGACTGCGACAAGCTGGCTAGGGTTTGTTAGGGTTGTGCAGTGTGTAGCGACTAGCCCTGCGTTGAACTAGTCGCAGGCAGGTGGGCGGAAAGAGAAGGAGGCGAGGGCAGCCATTTCTCCTTCAGCAGAGCGATGGGTGAAGCTGGAGCCGCTGGAAAAACACGTGGCGTGTCTGGTGCTGGTAAGCGTGTCGCTGGCAGCAAAGTACCCGTTCGCGGGTCTGACGGTGGCGTAGGCGAGTCAAAGACTGCAGTACGCGGTGGTGGTGCCATCACTGGCGGGCGGCGCTCAGCCCATCGCGTGTAGCGCTGGCCAAGGCGTAACAAAGGGCACAGGTAGGTGTCCCCGTGGAGCTCCCGCCGTCTATTGTGTTGCACACAACGAGGAGAGCTACGCACTTACAATCCCCGACACTGCGAGCCTGCGGTTTCATCCACGCCTGCATCCAGCCCAAGGCTAACACGTCCTGCTGCTGTAACGTGACGCTGCAACGTGGGCAGTTGAAGTCCTTGCGTACTTGAGCCAAGCAGTTTTCTGACCGCAGCTCTACATCTCTGACAAAATTGCTGAGGGAGTTCTCTCGCGTTTTGAAGTAGCTCCTGCTCCGTTGCCCTCTGACGACTTCTTCCCTGCTGACTTCTTACTCCAACACCCCCTTTTCCTGTAGCAATAATTTTCTGCAACAAAAAATCAGCTGATTGCAAAGGTATTTGCCTCAATTTTTTTTTGGGATTTGCAATTGAGTAGGTACAATTATCAATTGACCAGGTATAGGTGCCAAATTGCTCAAATTTTGAGCAAAATTGGCAAAATTCGGTGACATTGGTCACATTCCGGGTCAATCTGCAAGAAGTTGGATGTCAAAATTTGGGGCTTTTGATGTAATTGTGCCATTGGGCATTCATACATGCTGTATGATGTGAGCAATCTCACATTCGGGCCAAAATTGCAGGAAATTGGAGTGCAAATCAAAGGGCTTTTGTGCCAATTGGGCTGATTTGCATGCAGGCAATGGCATTTGATGCTTTGAGCAATGTGTTGATGCCTGTCAAGCACTCAATGTGCCTGTAAATCAAGGGGCTTTTATGTATTGGATGTATATGTGGCCAGGGGGAAGCATTGTGAATACTCTGGATGCCTTCATGTGCGTTAATGTACCATGTATGATTAGAAATTGATCTTGAATCAAGGGGCTTTTCAAGATTTTATGCTTGTTGAGCTTGGCAAAGCAGCAGGCAAGACTTTTATGCCTTGAATCCTCAGAAATCCACTTGCAGTCAAGGGACTTTTGCCCAATTTCTGTTCGGGACTGTTGTATGAAGTGGTGGGGACTGTAAAAGTCTGATTTTCACTCATTTGGACAGCCAGGAGAGCATTTATTGTTGCTGTACTTGCTGGTACGGATTTGGTACAACTTTGTACAAGTTTTGGCATGGCTGTACATTGATTTGAGTGAGGAAAAGGTTCATTTTCAGCTGTTGTACTTGCCGGTACAGATTTGGTACATCATTGGTGAGCACTTAGTACTGCTGTACAGTACTTTGGAAGGGGAACAGAGCACATCTAAGGTGCTGTCCTAAATCTGCAGCAACCAGATTTTGGTGATTTTATCACATACAGTGGGAATAGAGTTGCATTTGTGCTTCCGCAGTGGGAGATAAACTTTGGGAGAACAACTGTGAGCACTTTGTGTGCTTTGGTGCAGTGTTTGCATATCTTGCAGGGAGTCAGGCATTGACAAAGGTTGCATATTGCTATGGCAACCACAGGTGAGAGCTCTTCATTGCTTCACATCAAGAAGCTTGAAGGCTCACATAATTATGACATCTGGCAAACCCAGTGCTATAATGTGTTGCTCCAAAAGAAGCAGCACAAGCCCATCAAAGAAAGGGGTGTAAAGCCCGCTTCTCTTACTGCTGAAGAATGGGAAGATATGGATGAGCTAGCAAGATCCACCATCATATTGTCTGTGTCAGACACTTTACTTTTCAGCATACGTGAAGAGAAGACAGCTTGGGGAATGTGGCAGAGATTGCAGGACTTGTATGCCCAGCAAAGTGCCTCAAGCAAAGTGTATTGGTTGAAGAAACTCATAGGTCGTCAAATGAAGGAAGGGGCGTATATGGCAGTAAGAGAAGCGGGCTTTACACCCCTTTTCTAAACGAGTTTAATGGTGTTGTCAGCCAGGTCATCAATCAAAAGTTGGCAATGGACGATGAGTTCAAAGCCACTTTTCTCTTATGCACTTTGCCAGAGAGTTGGGACACATTCAGGACAGCCACTAGCAATTTAAATGTTATGCTGTCATATGCAGCAAAAGGGATATAGATGCTATAATCTTGCTACACGTGAATTGAGGATAAGTAGGGATGTTGTATTTGATGAGATGAGTAGCTGGTATGCTGTTGAAAAAGATGTTGTTGGGGCTGATGTAAGTGGAAACATGGTTGCACAGAATGCAAGTCAGCAATCAGAGTCATTGAGTGGACCAAGAGAGTCCTCATCTAGTGGTTATGTTGATAGACCATGGAGGAGCAGGCTGCGTCATAATACCAGTCCTGGAAATGTTGTTGCTACATCACATAAAGGCCCTTGGTATGCCTAATATTTCTGCAAGGCATTCTCTTATTGATGGAGAGTCTAGTGGCTCGGAGATGAGTGTTGATGAGGAGCTTGGGATTCCAACAATGAGGACACATGGTGTGAAGAAGGCTATGGAAGTCATGAATGCAAAGTTACAAAGATCTGGAAGAGTCACAAACCTTATGCAGAGGTTGATTTATGATGGTTATGTGGCACATCACTATGCTTATATGGCAAAAGTTATACAGGTTGTAGAACCCACATGTTTTGATGAGGTTATTGGAAATGTGTGTTGGGAGAAAGCTATGGATGAGGAGATGGATGCATTGTATGGAAATGAGACTTGGGATTTGGTGCCATTGCTTGAAGGCAAGAAAGTTGTTGGTTGTAAATGGGTGTACAAGGTGAAACATAACAGTGATGGTAGCATAAGCAGGTACGATGCTAGATTAGTAGCCAAAGGATATGTGCAGACACATGGGATTGATTATGAGTAGACATTTTTCCGGTTGCAAAGATGGCAACTGTGAGAGTTGTGATTGCAGTGGCTACAACTAAAGGTTGTTTTTTACATCAGAGGTTTGCAATGTAACTCGGGATTCGTTTTGGGACATAGATTCATTTGTGGCATCATTTATCTTGTTAATGTAAAAAATGTGTTCTTGCATGGTGACTTGCAAGAAGAAGTGTATATGGATCAGTCACCTGGTTTTGAGGATACAAGTCACCCAAAGTATGTATGTAAGCTTCGTAAGGCTTTGTATGGGTTGAAGCAAGCTCCACGAGCATGGCATGACAAGATTGTTGAGTAAGTTGTCACTATTGGTTTTCATATGGCATATGTAGATCACTCTTTATATGTGTGCAAGAGTGATAAGGGTATTATGATTATCACCATATATATAGATTATCTACTTGTTGGAGGTGACAACTTAGATGAGATTGATCATGTGAAAAGTCTTCTCAAAAGGAAGTTTGAGATGAAGGATTTGGGAGATCTACGCTACTTTTTGGGAATTGAGGTCATTTGCACACCTGAGGGTATTTGGCTATCACAAAGACAATACATGTTGGACATGTTGTCCAAGTATGGGATGGCTGAGTGTAAGTCAATCTCAGTGCCATTAGATCAAAATGGCAAGCTTAATGCGGATGTAGGTTATATGTTGGAGGATCCCACTATGTACAGGAAGATTGTGGGGAGTTTGATCTATGTCACGATTAGCAGGCTAGATTTGAGTTACACTATTGGCTTAAAAAGCGAGTTTATGCAGGTTTCGCACAAACCACATCTTGATAGTGTGCGACGCAGACTTAGGTATTTGAGGGCCAATGTTGATTATGCATTGTTCTATGCAGCATGTGTACCATTAGAGCTATATGGGTATATAGATACAGATTAGGTAGGTAGCATCTCAGATAGGAGATCTACCAGTGGATTTATGTTTTCATTAGGGAGTGCTGTTGTGACATGGAGCAGCAAGAAGCAGCACACAGTTGCCTTGTCGAGTACAGAGGAGCTGCGGTGGCAGCATGTGAGATAGCTTGGTTATACAAGCTACTTGTTGATTTGGGGTTGTATGTGGAGAGAAAGGTTGTCATGTATTGTGACAATCTTAGTAGTATACAGTTGGCCAGGAACCCAGTTTTCCATGCGCGGACAAAACACATTGAGGTAAATTACCACTTCATCAGGGAGAGAGTCTTGGTAGGCGACATTGACTTGGCCTACATCAGCACACAAGATCAAGTCACTAACATCTATACGAAGGCCTTGGGAGCTGAGAAGCTCCGCAGATTTTGAGATGATATGCTTGGAGTTCATGAGCCGGAGTTGAGCTTGATGAGGAGTGTTGAGACGTCAAGCTCAACATGAGCTGACACTCACGAGGCACTTGCATGACCATTCGACATTAATATCACTGGCAGGTTTGGTAACTGGCATCAACATATCTTCGCCAGAGATTCTACAACTAGACTACACCGACTAGTCCACACCTACCCACTCCTCTTAGTGTGTTCACGTTATGGACCGCTTGCATATACTCTATTATGTGTGTCAGTCACTTTATCTTCTTTGTAGACCTCTTTTGTTGTGTGAAGAAGAAGACGAAGAATTTTTAGCCTCACCTTGTGTATTCTCTTCTAGGGTTTGTGCGTGTGTGCCCACAAGAGGTCAAGCTCTCTTCTCCCTTGCATATTTTCAATATATACATATATATACATACATATATACATATATAAACATACATATACATAGATATACATATACATACATACAATATATATATATATATATATATGATAGCAAAGGTGGGGCAGCTATGAGGTCCACCCAAAGTGGAAGAACATTATTAGTAATCTACTTATTTAGCCCCCTTGAACAAGTGGGTTACAATCCCTGTAAACTCTTCTTTATGCACATTTACCTTTATATCAATTTATGCCACTAGAGCTCACAACACTAGATCCAAGCTTTGGGACTCACTAACTTAAAAGTGATATTATTATAGTAGGGGATTTTAATATTGTTCAATCCATCTCTCCATAGATTCAAGTAGTAGGGTCAAGTACAAAGGAGATAAAGAGGTTTGCGAGTAAGTTCTCTCTTAAATCTGCCTCCCCTCCCCCCTTGTGTCTCTTAGAAAAGCTAGATTGGATAGGACATATTGTTCTTTCTATCTTCTTGCTCCCCCACTAACTCCTATCTATTCTCTATTAACCAATCTAACCACTACCATGTTCTCCCTCACCACTAACATTTCTAGGGTCCAATCCTCTTGGTTTGCTCTTCTTCAAGAGGAGATGAACAGGAAGAACAATTTTGTTGAAAAGTCCAATGCAATGAATGCACGTGGGAGATCCCAGCAAAGGGGTAAAAGCCAAGAACGGGGAAGGAGCAAGTCCCGCTCCAAAAAGGACTTGGAATGTCATTATTGTGGCAAGAAGAGACATATCAAAAGCAATGCTACAAATGGAAGAATGATCAAAAGGAAAAGGGCAAAGGAAAAGACAAAGACAAAGATGAAGCCAAAGATGCAAAGCCAAAGGGCAAAAGTGGAGTCAAGATTGAAGAAGTCAATGTGTCACATGCAGGTGACAGTGAGGATGAAGTCCTATTCACGTCTTCACTTGATGCCCATTCACTTCTTGCAGGAGATGGTCATGGTATGCACTCATGGATCATTGATTCAGGTGCATCCTTTCATGTCACAGGTTGCAGAGACGTGTTTGTCAGGTATACTGCTGGCAATGAAGGAGTAGTTTATTTGGGTGACAACCATGCATGCAAGATTCTTGGCAGAGGTGATGTGAGGCTTGTGTTTGCAGATGGCTCACAGCTTATGCTCCATGATGTCAGGCATGTGCCTGAGATCAAGAAGAACGTGCTTTCTACTGGACAGCTTGATGATGCTGATTATGTTACCACATTTGGTCGTGGAAAGTGGAAGATTAGTAAGGGCTCACTGGTTGTTGCCAGAGGCTCTAAGGTGGACACTCTTTACTTCATGCATGCTGGTGTTTGTCACCATGTTAATGTAAATGCAACCGAGCTGCCGGAAATCTCTATGTGGCATAGCCGGTTGGGACACATGAGTGTCAAAGGAATGGAGCAATTGTCTCGTTATGGTTACTTGCCTTCTCTAAAGTTTTCAAGTTTTCAGTTTTGTGAGCATTGTATATATGGCAGGCAACTCCAGTGCCCCCACAAGAAAGCTCTTGGACAGAAAGATGCTTAGTTAGAGCTTGTGCATACAGATGTATGTGAGATGCCTCGGCTTTCTTTGGGAGGGGCAAAATATTTTGTGTTATTTATTGATGATGCCACACGCAAGGTGTGGGTCTATCCTCTTCGTTTAAAGAGTGATACATTCTCAGTGTTTGAGAAGTTTGTTGCTCATGTTGGGAATCAAACTGGCAAAACACTGAAGGCTTTGCGTTCCGACAATGGTGGAGAGTATATGTCCAAACAGTTTCAGGACTTTTGTGATGCTAAAGGCATCAAGAGGGAGCTCTCTACTCCTTATGATCCTCCACAAAACGGGACAGCAGAGAGGATGAACAGGACCATTCAGGAGAAGGTCCGTTCCATGTTGTCACATGCTGCATTACCTCATGGTTTTTGGGCTGAAGCTGTTATGACAGCCGTTCATCTTATAAACAGGTCACCTAACACGAGGCTTGGTGGGAAAGTGCCAGAGGAAGTATGGACAGGGAAGCCTCCGTCCTACAAGCACTTGAGAGTGTTTGGTTGCGTTGCATACGTGCACATATGCAGGGAAATACGCACCAAACTTGATCCTAAGTCTCACAAATGCATATTCCTAGGATATGGTGACAGAGGTGAAATGGGGTATAGACTTTGGGATCCAGTGAATAGAAAGATTATACGCAGCAATGGTGTCATTTTTGATGAAACATGCATGTATAAGGAGCCTGCAAGGCAACAGGAGCCTGGCAGAGTCATCTTTGATGATGATGGACATCATGGACAACAACCAAGGGCTGTAAATCAGCCATTACAGCAACAAAACCAGCCCTTAAATGGTGCTGAAAATGGTCCAAATGGACAGCCAGAGATGGCAGAAGATATCTCTATGGATATGCCACAGTTAGAGGAGATAGCGGGCATGATATTTCAACCTTATGGCATGGAACAGGAGCCACCAATAGGTGATATGCAGGCTGGACAGCAACCTGCAAATGATGGTCATTGGGTACGGAGGTCCACAAGACCCTCCAGAGCCCCTGACAGGTTTGTTCCAGGGGTTAACTACTTGATGCTCACTGACTGTGGGGAGCCCTCATGTTATAAGGAGGCTTTACAGAGGGCAGACAAGGCTCTTTGGGAGCGTGCTATGAAGTTAGAGATGGATTCTCTGCACAAAAATGGAACATGGAAGTTGGTGCATTTGCCTACAAGCAAGAAGGTTTTGCCATGCAAGTGGGTTTACAGGCTCAAAGTTGCACCTGATGCAAAGCCAAGATACAAAGCCAGGTTAGTGGCTAAGGGCTTCAAGCAGGAATATGGTGTGGACTTTGATGAGATCTTCTCCCAGTGGTCAAAATGACCACACTTAGAGCTGTATTAGCTTTGGTTGCTCATGATGATCTGGATTTGATTCAGATGGATGTGAAGACTGCTTTTCTTCACGGTGATCTCCATGAGGAGATATATATGCAACAGCCAGAAGGTTATGCAGTGAATGGAAAGGAGAAGCTTGTATGCAAGCTGAAAAAGAGTCTTTATGGGTTCAAACAGGCACCAAGGGAATGGTATCATAAATTTGATACATTCATGAAATCCCAGGATTTGAGGAGAAGTGACATAGATCATTGCTTATACACCAAGAAAGCTTTGGATGGCAGTCTATTGATCCTCATCTTGTATGTTGATGATATGTTGATTGCCGGGAAATCTTGTAAAGAGATGGATGCCTTGAAGAAGAGACTGCATCAAACCTTTGATATGAAGGATTTGGGTGATGCAAATCACATTTTGGATATGCGGATACTTCGGGCCAGAAATCAGCATCATGTGTTGTATTTGTCTCAGAAGGAATACATTGGCAAAATTTTGCAGAGGTTCAATATGGACGGGGGAAAGAAGACTAGTACTCCTTTGCCTCCATTTGTGAAACTCAGTGCTATGGACAGCCCACAGTCGGATAGTGGCAGGGCTGATATGGCCAAGATTCCGTATGCTTCAGCTTGTGGTAGTCTCATGTATGCCATGGTTGCTACTAGGCCAGACATTGCATTTGCAGTGGGAGTGGTTTCTAGATACATGGCCAACCCTGGCAAGAAGCATTGGGAAGCAGTGAAAGGTGTCATGAGATACCTCAAGGGCACACAGGATATGTGCATTTGCTTTGGCAAACAGGATGCATTAGTGCATGGTTACACACCTATACCAGGGATCCCCAAGTGATGTAGCAAGATTCTCTCATCCTACCAATCAAGTGTACACTACCAGTCTACCTCGCCAGATTTTTTGGGTCTCTCAACAACCCCATATGGAATACTGAGTGGACACAAAAGTTGCGAAGTATTGCGAGCATTTGGGATCTTCCTAAAGCAGGGTTTCTTTATTTTTTTAAAGCATTTGGAAATTTTTTTTTCAAGGAAAATTAAATTTTTGGAAAAAAAAAATCATACCGTACGATATCGTACCTTGCAAACCGTACCGTACGACCCCATTCGTACCGGTACGAGAAACGACTATGATATCAAGTGTGAAAGGACACTCTTAACATATAATATTTTGTACTTCTATATTATATGGATGTGGCACACATGCAAGTGTTGACTTGCATTTTGTGGATACCACACTATGATATCAGATCCACCATGATGTAACTTTTGGTCTCATAGGTCATTATGGCCTTTTGAAGACGTTAATATAACATTTCATTTCATTTCATTTCTCTCTCTCTCTCTCTCTCTCTCTCTCTCTCTCTCTCTCTCTCTCATTTCTGTGTGCACCTAACCCTAATGTGCACGTTTGTGTGTGAGTGTGACTCCAACACCAACAATTGGTATCAGAGCAGGGAGCTGGCCCTGGAATTCTGCCCCCGGAAGAAAACCTGCAGCAATGCCTGCAGAATTCCGTCGCCCTGCGAAGTTCCGTCGCCGGCGCTTCTGGTCACCAGAAACCGGTGGCGCTAGTGGAGAGCCCACCACCACTGCTCAGCCCCTGGGTGGCACCTCCCGCTTCAGCCGGCGACGATAGTGCGGCGTGGACCGCCGCCGCCCAGTAACGCCTCCTGACTGCTGTCACTTCTCCGTTCCAACCGCCCATACCGCTGATGCTCCATTCCGGCCGCCCAAAGCCGTCCACGGTTTTCGCCTTAGCTGCCCAGAGCTCGCACGTGCCCACCTGACGACTCCGGGCCCTGTCTGCACCTCCGTGGTAGCCCACCGCCTACACCTCCGTGCTCGCGGTGCCCCTGTGGCCTCGGTCCCCTGTTCGCGCCCAACGCCTCCGTCTGTGGGTAGTCACACCAGCCAGCCAACGGTGCCACCTGTACCTGGCCGACTGATGCCACGCCCACTCCGTACTGTACCATCCACGCACTAGCCTGCAGGTACTTTTATTTCAGAATAAACAAATAAAAAATAAAAAATAAAAAGGTTACAGGCATTCTGGTGCAGGTTCATCAATCTTCTGGGGTTTGCCAAAGTTACCCTCTGCTAGAAAAATTGCAGGTGGTGCCATTCAATTTGTTTGGTTAGGAATTTGGGGGTTTTCCAAATTGAGGTCAAAATCAGCAAATTGAACCTCTTTCAGTTGTAGAAATTTGGGGCTTTTGTGAAAATTGGCCAATTAAATGCACATTGAAGCGATTGGAGTGCATAAAAATTGGGGATTTTCAGAATGGGACAATTTGGTGCAGGTTTATACTTGCTTTGGTTTACAGACATACATTTGCACAGGACATTTGGTTGCCTGGTAGTGCACATTGGTGCTTGGTTTGCTTGCAGCTATATTTTGTTGACATGGCAGAAAATGCTACAGATGTAGTTGGTGTGCTCACCCAGGAGGATAAGTTGGATGGATCTAACTACTCCCTTTGGAGTTTCATGATCCGTAATTTGCTGGTAGCCAAAGGGCTTTGGGGCATCGTGTGTGGTGATGACACACGCCCACTTACCATACAGCCACGCCTCAAAGGGGAGGTGCTCAAAGAGCTCCTGATGTAGACCCTAGAGATGCACAGGCCATGTCATTGATAGCCCTTTCAGTGAAAAGGACTATTATTCCGCACATTCGTTCTTGCAAGACATCGAAGCTTGCATGGGACACATTGGAAGCAATGTATCGGGTACGCAACGAGGCAAGAGTTGCCTACTTGAAGAGGCAATTGGATCTTCTTTCTATGGATGAGGGTGACTCCAATGCAGATCATCTCACCAAAGTGAAATATTTGCAGGAACAATTGCTCAACATTGATGATGGTCATCAACACTCTTCATTCTTTACCACCTTCCTACTTGGGCTTTCATACCTCTCTCAACCTCTCAATGAGAGGAGGTGGTGATCTCGTCACTTTTGAAGAGCTGGTGGGTTTACTCTTGCAGGAAGAGCTTTAAGCATGGGGGACAACAATCTAGCAACGCTGGTCATGGACAACCCTCTTATGGTGGTGAAAAGTCTGACAAAGGAGATGCAAACAAGCCCAAAAAGAAGGACAAATGTCACTACTGCCATAAGCCTAGACACTACATCAGTGAATGTAGGAAGCGGATTGCAGAAGCGAAAAGGAAAAAAGCAGGCAATGCAGTAGCAGATTCTTCTGATGTCAAAGCACAGCAATCAGCTAATGTAATCCAAGAAGAGTACACTTTTTTGGTCACATGCACTAGTGGCACACCAAGCGCTTTAGACACTGATATGTCTTGCATTGCATCTGACAAACAAAATGCATCATGGTATTTTGATAGTGGTGCTTCGAGCCACATCACTTCATGCAAAGATGTATTTCAGCACTTGGTTTATGCTTCAAATGGCCACACTGTATCATGTGCAGATCATACCACATATCCGGTAAAGGGAATTGGCAATGTCATGCTTATTGCAGCCAATGGTGCCAATATTTGTATGAAAAATGTATTGTATGTTCCAGGGATAAAGAAAAATCTGCTCTCCGTCTCAGCCATAAACGACCAAGGTTTAAAGGTTGAATTTGAAGATGGGAAGTGTTCGGTAAAAGACCCATCAAAGGGTTATGAAATAGTCACTTTTGGAACACGATACAAAGGCTTGTATAAGCTGGACAGCTATGACAAGCGTACTTATGATGCAAATACAGTGGCTGCCCACACTCCTGCTATGCATGATGCAGAGCTATGGCATGCTCGTTTTGGGCATGTAAATTTTTGGAGTTTGATGCTTTTGCAGAAGCATCATATGGTTGGTAATATGCCGCCTCTTGAGTCTCCACCAAGACATATATGTGAGGGGTGTATTTTGGGAAAGATGCAACGAAAACCATTCCCCAAAGATGGAGCTGTTAGAGCTGAAAGTAAATTATAGCTCATACATAGTGATGTATGTGGTCCTATGCGGACACCATCCATAGGGGGGCATCTTTACTTCGTCACATTCATTGATGACTACTCGAGGTTTGCTTGGGCTTACCCCTTGAAAGCGAAAGCAGATGTGTTTGCATGCTTTCGACACTTTGTAGCAATGGCTGAAAATATGTGTGGATGTAAAGTCCAAACACTGCGCTCAGATAGAGGTGGAGAATACATGTCAAATGCATTCAAGGTTATATGCTTCAAACGGACATCAAACATCAATGTACTGTGCCTTATACACCGCAGTTGAATGGTGTAGCTGAAAGGAAAAATAGATCTCTCATGGAGATGGCAAGATGCATGGTGAAAGCACAAAAGTTTCCTCACAAATTTTGGATGGAAGCTATAATTTTGCCTCATGTGTTGAACAGGTGTCCAACAAAAGCTTTGAAAACCAAAACACCATTTGAGGCTTGGTATAGCTGAAAGCCAACAGTGGACTATATGCGTACATTTGGGTGTTTGGCATATGCACATGTGCCAGAACAACTCCGAACAAAGCTAGATGACAAAGCAATGAAATGCATTTTTGTGGGCTACAGCAATGAGAGCAAAGGTTACCGTCTTTATAATCCAACTACACGAAGGATTTTTGTAAGTACAGATGTGGTATTTGCCGAAAATTCAGAACAGCCCATGTACGCTTGTATAAAAGTAATGACACAGGCATAGAGGACATGTTTGATGGACTATTACCCATTGCAATTAGGGGGGATTCAGATCAGCCAGCCCCTACACAAGAAAATCCTCATGTAGAACATGTGGAACAGCCAGCCATTCAGCCTCCTTCTATGGAAGAAGTGGAAGATCTTGTTAGGGAAGAGCAAACAGCCATAGACGCAGCCAAGTCAGTGCCAAGATGGTTGTTGAAAACTTTGCAAGAAAGCAAACTTGCAGCTCCACTCGCAGGTAGAACAAGGGCTAGTTCCAGCCATGCTTTGAATATACATCGTGGGGAGTCTGCATTAGCAATGGGTGGTCTCTTTGATTCAGAAGAGTCTTCTTCTTATGAAGAAGCACATGAGAATGAGCATTGGTTGCAATCTATGCAGGCTGAAATTTCTTTTATCATGAAGAACAATACATGGGATCTTGTGGAATTGCCTAAAGGCAAGCATGTCATTGGAACAAAGTGAGTGTACAAAGTCAAAAGAAAGTCTGATGGTACTATTGACACGTACAAAGCAAGACTTGTGGCTAAAGGCTACTCCCAGAAAAAGGGAATAGATTATGAAGAGACTTTTGCTCCTGCTTGGAGAATGACCACAATAAGATCAGTGATTGCGTTTGCTGCACATAAAGGATGGATAGTGCATCAATTGGACATCAAAATTGCATTCTTAAATGGGGATTTACAGGAGGAAGTATATGTAAATCAGCCCATTGGTTTTGTAGTTCCTGGTGAGGAACATAAAGTATGCAGGTTACACAAAGCATTGTATGGGTTAGAGCAAGCTCCAAGAGCTTGGTATGATAAGATACATGCTCATCTAACCAAGCCAATGTTATGTGAATAGTCCAGCTGAAAGCACATTGTATGTGAAGAAAACCGATGCCGATATTCTCATAGTTATCTTGTATGTAGATGACATGCTCATTACAGGTACTAGCAAACCACAAATTTCAGATTTCAAAGCTGATTTGAAAGCTGAATTTGATATGTCAGATTTGGGACCTTTACACTACTATCTAGGCATACAATTTATGCATGACGATCCATCTGCCATCCCGGTCATTAAGAGCCACAGAGGGCTGAAGCGCATGTTTCACAAGAACCACCACACCAGAAAACGAATGCTCACCCGCATAAAAAATATCATAACCGGCAAAATGCCCCGTTCGGCCTACATAAACATGTTGATTGTGCTGTTGCAAAGCAACTATATCTGGTTGCAATTTATTAACATAAGCCCATACCAGCTTCCATTTTCATTGATCGCACATTATTTTATTTGTTCCAGCATATTTACAAATATGTACATATTGTGCATTTCCAGCTCAGGATCTATATGATGATCCTGATCAGGCACCAATTGTTCTTGCCCAAGCAATACAAGTGCTACATCTTCTTCGAGAAATAAAATTTGATGCTTAGTCACTGTAGCCCAAGTAATGCCTATTCCGGAGTTCTCTGGAGTTTGTCTATTGGACGAAGCACCTGTCCAAGTACGGGATGGAAAAATCTTCTGAATAGGGACTAGTTTTTTTGGGAGTTATCATCCTTTAGATGACATCCTTTCCTTTCCTTTGGGCTGATTAGCAGTAGACACAAGTACATTAGCATTGCCAGCAGGAGCGACTTTGGCTTTTCCTTTGTCCAACACAACAGGGGCTGATTGAGAGGTCTTACTTTTAGTCCCATAAGTCCGAGGAACATCATTCTTAGGCACAGATACAGATATTGCCTCAGGTGGTATCTTGTGCATAGCCAGGGGACATTGCGTTCCCAAATTTATGACATTCAAAACATGCACCATCAAAGAGGCCCCATTTGAGTTTATAATAGGCACTACCCATTGCAAAATTGTTGACAGTAACACAGTTACATAGTATGATTGTGGCGTGGCTATATCCGTGTCCCACAAAATGCAAAAACGATTTGAATTACCATTCTACCGAGGCCGGCACACAACTTTTCCCAATGAGGCTGCAATTTTTGGCAATAGGTTTTCCAAACACCGGGGGAAGTCCACTACTTCAACCTAGACCGGACATCAATGCTTAATTAGCGATTGATAATCGCGTGTAGGAGACCAGGGTAGTACATGCACCATCTGCTGACCATAGTACAATGGAGACTGTTCCAATAGCATTTGTTTATATTTTTCTTCTGCCATAATAACCTCAAAAAATCTGTTCGCTGCATAATGCACTTCGTGTACAAAACAGCCCCCGAAAGTCCTTGTCATCCAATTGCCTACATCTGCAGCAAAAGGCATGCGGCTTGGAAAGAAAATAATAACTCCATGTTTTGCATACATCCGAACCGGGTCAACAATCTCATCAACATCAACAGATATGCCAAGAGAAGGGGGAGACTCTATCCAAGCTTTCCTGGTGTCCTCAAAACTTTCATGCATAACATCGAATACTAGTTGCGCTTCCGGCGAAGGATGAATCGGGCCATCTGGCCCCACCACGAATTTTTGCTTTTTGTTTTGAGAAGATTTCTCCTTGCTCTAAACCATGTTCACAGAAGCTGTTGCAGCCATAGCTCTCACACACACACACACACACACACACACATTTTTTTTGGTGAAAACCACTGTTTCATTATAAATGCAATGTACATTCATAGCTTCCCCAACATGGAGCAGCTACTACGGAAAACTAGAATTAGTGATAAAACACGTCCAACTGGGCCGTGGAAAGGTCTCCAAGAAAGTGGGCATCTTGGAAAGACTGGAGCAAGGAGAATCTGAAAAAGGCGAAGACATCCACCGGCAAACAATTGAGTGTTGCGGGCATGGTATATACTCATACTCCATAAGGCCCAATAACGGCACCACGGAAAAAAGAGATGATAATCGGAGGTAGAGGGATATCTACCAAATAGCCAAAAGTGGATGCCAAAGGAAAGGCTGGGAAACCGGGCATGGAGAAGAGTTGTAAAATGAGCTAGGAAATCACGAGCGGTAGGACAAGCCTAGAGAAGATGCAGGAACGTCTCGTGCAGATGCGACCAAGTAGGGAAAATCGAGGAAACAATACGTCGGGCAGCCAGAAGGACATCCACTAGGAGGGCTCCCATCATACATCGCCACAGAAAGACCTGCTGCTTGAGGGGAAGCTTACTTTTCCATATACGATGAAGACATGTTTTCCACCACCCAAGCAGCCTAGCCAAATGCCAGAAACGATTGCCATGCTCCTGAATCCATGGTTGCGGAAGAAGAAGACGGTAGGATTTTTTGGCAGACAGATTGGCAAAAGAGAAAGTGGAATAACCTGGTAGCCCCCGATCAAATGTCCAATCAAGTGGTGGAAGAGGAGAAAACAGGCGAGGCACCGGTTGGGAAGGCTGTAGCAACTCAGTGACACGCACGCACGCACGCTTGCACGCACACAGAGAGTCGTACTCGGAAGAAAAAAAGACGCACCACAGGAGAGAATGGAAGGAGCTATGAACTACGAAAGAAGATATGAAGCTGGAGCATGAGTGGGTGGCAGGATGCAAGCAAGTGGCGCTCCAGAGGTAGCAACAAGAGGCCGGTGTGCAAAGGCAGCCAAGGACGGAGGGTGGCCTGCGTTGCAGAAGTAGCGACGGGGGGCAGGGCGGCCAGTGCTGCAAAAGTAGCAGAGGGTGGCAGGTAGCAAGCGGCGCTGCGCCAAAGCTTTACAAAAAAAAAAGTGTGTGTGTGTGTGAGAGAGAGAGAGAGAGAGAGAGAGAGAGAGAGAGAGAGAGAGAGAGAGAGAGAGAGAGAGAGAGAGGGAGGTGAGAGAGCTCGCGTCTGTGAACCGCCATGTCATTAATTACAGGTGGGAAATCTCAAAACGAGGAAAACCCACCAAAAAGACGATATACAAGGGAGACTACTAGAGTGTTCACTTTGTTCAGTGTGAACATAGTTAAACATCTAAAAACAATCTGTAAAAAGAGCATACAGAGATGAGTCAATCTCATGAAGAGAGAGACAGTCATATAAAGATTGCTGAAGAGAGGAACGGAAGAATGAGTAAGCATCCAAATGAGGCCCAGCAAAAACTATCCTGTTGCGAGACTGCCAGGTAGTCCATAAAGCCCAGTAGCGAACCCAATCAAAGAAGACTTTATAGGATCTAAGGGGTGAAGGGAGAAGACCGAAGATCCAAAAGTATTTCCCAAAGGGTGCCTGTCGGAAGCGGGCTCTCAAACGTGCAGTAATCCGATCCAATAAAGTCCTAGTCAGAGGACAACTCCACAAAAGATGAAAGATTGTCTCTTGAGAAGCACCACAACTATGACAAGTTGAAGGTGCCAAAAGTCGCCTAGCCAAGAAAAGGCCGACTGGCAAGACTCCAATCAAGCATCTCCATAAAAAAAGTCTACTTTTCAAAGGAAGACTGCATTTCCAAAGAGAATGAAACCGCTGTTTCCACCAAGCCTGACTTTTATGAAGATGCCAAATCTGATTCGCATGTTCTTGAATCCAAGAGGCAGGCAACAAGAGATGATATATCGAATGAACCGAAAGTTTAGCCATTGATAAAGGGCCTCGTGCAGGTTGTTCTCTTCTAAGGCTCCAATCAACCAAACGATCAGAACGATCCAAATCTGCAATTGGTTCAAAAGGAGCAAGAAGCTCTCGAATAAGCTGCCAGATTGATCTATAATGCATCCCCAGACCAAATTTTCTGGCGGCAACCACAAAAGAAAGCACATGGCCACCAGCATCCAAAACATCATCAATAAGATAAACTCCTTTCTTTGAAAGGAAATATGCCTTCCTAGGCTCATGTAGAGCCAAGGGTACATCAAAAGCCTTTGACCAATGAATACTCTCAAGGCGAAGCGAAGAAGATTGCGCATTAAGCCTAGGATTCCAAAAAAGATATTGCGTAACCTGTTTCCAGGCAAAAATCAACTTAGATGAAAGAGGGCAGCCGACAATTTTTCCATCGAAATGGCTGAAAATTGCATCCCAATACGTAACAGTCCACTTTCCAAAAGCAGGTGAAGACATAGACATACACATATGACCCAACATAATAGCCCATGGCTGGCGCTGTTGTACAAATTCCAACAGCAAAGTGGATTTACGAGCAAGCACATGAAAATGAATATTTAATATGTTCAAGCCACCATGTATCTTTGGAGAACACATCTTTGGCATTGACAAAAGACGAAGACCCTTTTTACGATGTTGAGTTTTCCACACAATTGCCATTGCCAGAGACATAAACCGATCTATATCAGCTTTCCTCTACATAATCAATGGAAGAAAGAACTGTATGTAAGCCATTACAATAGCCTGCACTATCCTGAGACGGACATGAAGAGGCCAAGTGGAAAGCTGCCAATAATCAATTTTGCAATTCAATTTTAGCATAACCCATTGAATCATTTGTGAAGATGATAGCTGCCAACCCAAAGGGTAACCCAAATGACGAACGATATGTCCACTAGGAGGTATTCCACCGGGCCACAATACATGATGCCATTGCTGTACGTTAAGCGCAAGCAAGGTAGACTTACGGAAATTCACTTTCAAACCAGCAGCCAGACCAAAAAGTTCCAAAGCCTCCATTAATCTCTGAAGATCTTGTTGCGTATTCTTGGGCATAAAAAAAGAATCATCAGCATAAGCCTGAGCTAGGAAAGTATGCCTAGCAGGAAGCTGTAAGCCATGCAATTCATCAGTAGCTTGCAAAAAATCCAAGTAGCAAAGAAAAGGATGCGTGGCAATAGCAAACAACAAGGAACAGCGGACAAACCTGGCGAACTGAACGTCCCAATTTCCAAGAATCCGATAGAGAGGAGCTCAAAATCAAAGAAGCATCACTGTCATTATAGAGCCAATACACAATATTTTGCCACTTCGCACCGAAACCAAGATAACTCATAGTCATAGCTATATAGTCCCAATGCACAGAATCAAAAGCTTTCTCGATATCAACCTGCAAAATGAGTACATCTTGCTTAGTGTATTTGGCATATTCAATGGCAATATAAGCATTAGCCAAATTATCATTGATTTGCCTCCGAGGCACAAAACCATATTGCGCAGGATGCAAACCATCATGTAAAAATCCTTTAATACGATTTGCCAACATCTTAGTCAGAAGCTTATAGATGACAGGCATAAGAGTAATGGACCTCCAATCAAAAAAAGCTTCACAAAGATCCCGTTTAGGGAAAAACTTAACCAATCCTTCTTTCCAAGAAGATGGTAGTACATCATTTGCCCAAGCTTCATTGATCATATACAGCAATGATTGTTCCAGCTGAGGCCAAAAAGCATGGAAAAATTCCACTGTCAATCCATCCCATCCGGGAGATTTCCATCGACCCATTGAACGTAAAGCATCTTTAAGTTCAATATCAGTGAACAGAGATTCTAATTCCAAAGCATCCTGTGGAGAAATAATGGGCCGAACATGATGCAATAAAGCATAACGAGCATTAAATATGTCAGGTGAAGTAGTTGGCGGTTTAGCAAAAAGAGCTGCAAAATGTTGACTAGCAATATACGAGAGCTCCGACAAAGAATGAGTCCATTGACCATCAGATTTTTTCACCTTTCTGATGCATTCCTTTTGTGTTGAAGCATGTAGATTTTTGAAAAAATCTTTGGAAGAGCAACCCTTATCTATGATAGCTTGATGTCGCGAACGTGTCAACCATTTTTGCAATTTTCTCTGATCATTTAGCATGAGGAAATGCTTAGCCTGCATTAAAGATTCTTGTTCATTAGTATTTAAAACCCGAAACTGAGCAAGATCAGCCATAGATTGACATGTTTCTTTAGCCTGCAAGATCCGATCCCGCAAGTTGGCCATGTAATAACGACCATAATCACAGATCACAGCCTGCATGCGCTGAACAAATTGAAACCAAGCAATGTCAATATCCTCATGCATTTGAAGGGGAAAAGGCTCAATGGCTTGCAAAACCATTTCCGTGTGAAGTAGATGATAGTGTGTGGTGTCGGTATGTGGGGGGCTGGTGATACTAGTGATCCGGCTAGTGAAAATGCCAAGTATGTATGATTTGCCCCAATAGGACGAGGTGGGATGGAGAATGAGGTGACAAGTTGTGATGCCTCCAAAGACCCCATAATGTAGTCTACCCCTCCGGTCCGTGTGTGGGAAGCATGTCAGCCCTCCTGATCCTGGCCACTGTAGCATCCCGTTATAAATAACGAGACGATGCCTGGCTCCCAACTCTAGTAAGTGGTCCCCATAATGTCCTCTGTCTGGTCCAGTGTCCTTTGATGCCTGACTAGCCCCTATCTCCTCTGGATCCACAGGGTGGAGGATCTCCATGTCATCATAGTCATACACCTCACACTGTCTGCTCTGTGTGTGGGCATTGAAGTCCCTGGTAAGAAATACTTCCCCTAGGGTAGAATAATGCATAATCTCCTCTGATAGACAAGTTTATGGCGAGGCTCGTCTCCTCCTCCTGTGGCATGTCCTCTGTAATGACATAGGAGGATCCTGATGGAGGAAAGTAACATAGGGCTATGTATATCACCCTGTCATGTGAGAGCTGTAAGCTGATCCACATGTATCTGGCATCTGGATCCTGTGCTACCACTCTCAGTCTCCCCTGTAGCTCCCGTCTGAATAGAACTGCTACTCCCCCCAACTCTCTCGAGGTACCCTGGCGTGTGGTCCTCCTGTATGCTGACTCCCACTGGAATCCCTCTACTCTAGGTAGCCCTCTCTCTGGGCTCTGATGTGTCTCTGTCAGAAGTATGATGTCTCTCCCCACCATGACATGCTCCAGTCGTCCAGGCTGTACCCATAGTGAACCATTACAGTTTCATACTGCCATGTGTATCTCTGTCAGTGGCCTGGTCTGTGTCCCATAGGCCCCAAACCGCCAATCCATGGGCCGGCCATCATTGATGACCCGACCATCTCGATAGACGGGCCTTCTTGCCTTCTCTCCTCGCGTGTAAGACTCCTGGCATGCAAGCTCTCGTATGCTCTAGCTGCACCCTCATGAGATCATCATCCAAGAAAATAGGAGCTCCCTCTAAGCCTCGTAACATGACCCTCTTCCTCATGAAGGTGACCCTCTCCATCTCTCCTGCAAACTGTAGGATGAGGGCTCGCTTGCGTGTTGAGTCTTTCCCGACTCTCCATGCTTTGGTGAAGGGAAGAGTATCCTCTTCCTTGTAGCCTAGCTTCATGCATAGAAGCTGTCCATCTTTCTCATAGAAGCTGTCCATCTTTCTCGGAAGTGGAGTTGGGTGTCTCGGCTATACCTGTGACTCGAATGTTGAGGCGGCGGGCATGCCTCATCTTCTCCTCCTCAATGGTGGTGTGAATGATTTGATGTTCTTCCCTTTGAGTCTCCTCCCTCACTTCTTTACGGATGTTCTTCACCACCTCAACCCATCCTGACTGCTTGGCTTCGAGTTTTCCCTCCATGTCCTTTGTGATCTCCTTGGAGATCTTTTCTTTGATGGCCGTGAGAGTGTTGTCATTGATCTCCCCTTCTTCCTTCTCTGTCTTCTTGACGGCTACCAGTTCCACTTTCAATGCACTCACCTCCTCCTTGAGTGCTGTGTTCTCTTGTTCAAGGTCCGTGACCCGTGCTTCGAGGACCATGATGTGCCAGTGTAGTTTGTTCTCCACCTCATTGAGGTTGGAATCGGATGTCTTCTTGTTCTCCTTGATTAGTGCCTTCATTGCCGTCTCGAGGGCCTCAAGTTTCTCTTGGAGACTCGGGGCCATTCCTCGAGATTATTGTGCAGCCCTTCCCACAGGCAGGGAGGAGAGAGAGAGAGAGAGAGAGAGAGAGAGAGTTATGTTGCTGCCTTGGGGGCCTGAGCAAGGGTGGGCTGCCAGCGACGCGGAAGCGAAGTGGGCGGTAGTAGCAAACAGAGAGGGCGGCTATGCACAGAGAAGCCAACAGAATGTGGGGCGGGCGAGAGGGCGGCGAACAGCGAAGCAAGCCCAGGCGGGAGAGATGGCGGTGAACGGTGAAGTGAAGAGAGAGATTGTGCAAATAGAGAGGGCAAAAGGGGGTGAAGAGAGAGAAGCGAACAGAATGTGGGGCGGGCGAGAGGGTGGCGAACAACGAAGCAAGCCCAGGCGGGAGAGATGGCGGCGAACAGTGAAGCGAACAGAATGTGGGGCGGGCGAGAGAGCGGCGAACAGCGAAGCAAGAGCTTAGTGAGAGTGAGAGTGAGAGTGAGAGTGAGAGTGAGAGTGAGAGAGAGAGAGAGAGAGAGAGAGAGAGAAATGCAATGAAATGAAATGAAATGTTATATTAACGTCTTCAAAAGGCCATAATGACCTATGAGACCAAAAGTTACATCATGGTGGATCTGATACAATGTCTGGATAAAAAGACCCAGAAAATGAAAAATAAAGATGATACTACTGGCACCTAGAAAATGAAACTGGAACTGGAAGGTAAACAGAAACCCTTATAGGGTGTGAATATAGTGAGGGGGGGGGGGGTTACGCTATGGAGGTGAGTGGAATATGTTGAGGGGATACAATATCATGTGGGACGGGGGGGTACACTATGGAGGTGCCTCCATCTCATAATATGTGCCGCATCGGACACTGGCGGATCTCCTCAATATCCTCTGTGGTCAGCACCCTGACTGGGTGCCCCGCATGCCTCGCAAGAATAATCCGAATCCGCCGCTGCAACCTCCGTCTATGCTAGAGAGAGAGAGAGAGAGAGAGAGAGAGAGAGAGAGAGAGAGAGAGAGAGAGAGAGAGAGAGAGAGAGAGAGAGAGAGAGAGAGAGAGAGAGAGAGAGAGAGAGAGGAAATGAAATGATATATTAACGTCTTCAAAAGGCCAAAATGACCTATGAGACCAAAAAGGTTACAACAATTGGTGGATCTGATACAATGTCTGTGTAAGAAAAGCTAAAAACAACTAACTGAAACTGAAATAACTTTGAGGAAAAGTACGGTACTAGGAGCTCCTAATGGATAACATCTGGGAGGAAAACTCCAGCAACAAAGGTAAGCATCATACACATCACTATCCAAAGAAGTCTCTCATCGGTCGATGGCGGATATCCTCAATGTCCTCCATGGTGAGTACTCTGACTGGACGGCTCCCATGCCGTGCTAGTATGGTCCTGATCCTCTGTTGTAGTCTCCGCCGGTGTTGAGATGGGCCTCTCATCTTGGGGCGCCTGGACCGCCCTAGCTCTATAGCCCGATCAATCAGTGTACCTCTAGTGCGGCTATACTCTGGGGCTAGCTGCAATGCCTGCTGGCCTGACTGCTCAATCTCTGGTCGAAAGAAGTCTGTAATCTGCCTCTGTAGGTGTCTCTCCCTCTCTGATCCCCTCCCTCTCAAGAGACCCTCTCTATGTCTACGAAGCTCTAGCAAGTATAATCCGAGGCATCTCTGATCCTGGTATCTCACGACTCTAGAAAGTGGTCCGAAACCCTCTCTAAACAGGCAGTGAAAATGGCCTCGTATCTCATAATATACTGGACAGTGACATATGTAATGTAACTCTGTCTCTGGCTCCATCTGGCATAGCTGACAAATCCTGGCCTCAGCTGGTACTCCTCTGAACCTGCCAGTCTCAATCTCTAGCTGGTGTGAGGATGTGCGCATCTGACGCACCGTACCCCATGAGAAAGATGAGTATCCATGTAGCTGGGTCTAATCACAAACCCATCCTGCGTGAGCTGGAGAAGATGATCTCTATAGAAAGCCATCTTCGTACCAAGCTCCTGTGTCGGCTGTACCGAGAGAGAGAGAGAGAGAGAGAGAGAGAGAGAGAGAGAGAGAGAGAGAGAGAGAGAGAGATGAAATGAAATGAAATGTTATATTAACGTCTTCAAAAGGCCATAATGACCTATGAGACCAAAAGTTACATCATGGTGGATCTGATACAATGTCCGGATAAAAAAACCCAAAAAATTAAAAATAAAGATGATACTACTGGCACCTAGCAAATGAAACTGGAAATGGAAGGTAAACAAAAACCCTTATAGGGTGTGAATATAGTGAGAGAGAGAGAGAGAGAGAGAGAGAGAGAGAGAGAGAGAGAGAGAGAGAGAGAGAGAAATGAAATGTTATATTAACGTCTTCAAAAGGCCATAATGACCTATGAGACCAAAAGTTACATCATGGTGGATCTGATACAATGTCTGGATAAAAAAACCCAGAAAATGAAAAATAAAGATGATACTACTGGCACCTAGAAAATGAAACTGGAACTGGAATATAGTGAGGGGAGGGTAATGCAAAGCTATATGCATGGAGTATACTATCATGATATGCAACCTAGCTAGCTCCATCTTGTACCATAGTGGGGGTATAAAATGGTATACATCAATGAAGGGGGTGTCCACAGCTCCTTGAAGAACATGCCTGGGTCTGCTCTCGAGCGAGCGAGTCGCTTCTTCGCACCCTCTCTGTGAAACTGAGCTCTAATCTCTGTTATCTCTCTTTGGTATAGGCGTGGTGTTCAAAAGCCAGGTGTCCTCTGTCTCCTTCGGGCTCTGAGTGTCTCTGCTCTCTGGTGAGTAATTCGCTGTTGTGTAGGGGCTGGGAGTGGGATGGATCTCTGAAAAAATGTAGTAATCTGTGTCTACAACAGGTGAAAATGAGACGAAAAGGATTACATCATGTCCATGAAATACATCATCATGGGTACTAAAATGAAAGAAAATGAGAAAGCTTAAATGCTAAAGCTGAGATGCTAGGTCTGATCCATGAACAAAGAGCATAAGGGACTCATATGATGAGAGAGAGAAAAGAGAAAAAGAAAAATATATTAAGCGTCTGCTAGAGAACCAATGGGCCTATGAGACGAAAAGGATTACATCATGTCCATGAAATACATCATCATGGGTACTAAAATGAAAGAAAATGAGAAAGCTTAAATGCTAAAGCTGAGATGCTAGGTCTGATCCATGAACAAAGAGCATAAGGGACTCATATGATGAGAGAGAGAAAAGAGAAAAAGAAAAATATATTAAGCGTCTGCTAGAGAACCAATGGGCCTATGAGAGAGAGAGAGAGAGAGAGAGAGAGAGAGAGAGAGAGAGAGAGATGAAATGATATATTAACTTCTTCAGAAGGCCAAAATGACCTATGAGACCAAAAAGGTTACAACAATTGGTGGATCTGATACAATGTCTGTGTAAGAAAAGCTAAAAGCAACTAAACAACTAACTGAAACTGAAACAACTATGAGGAAAAGTATGGTACTAGGAGCTCCTAATGGATAACTTTTGGGAGGAAAACTCCAGCAACAAAGGTAAGCATCATACACATCATTATCCAAAGATGTCGCTCATCGGTCGATGGCGGATATCCTCAATGTCCTCCATGGTGAGTACTTTGACTGGACATCTCCCATGCCGTGCTAGCATGGTCCTGATCCTCTGTTGTAGTCTCCGTCGATGTTGAGATGGGCCTCTCATCTTGGGGCGCCTGGACCGCCCCAGCTCTATAGCCCGATCAATCAGTGTACCTCTGGTGCGGCTATACTCTGGGGCTATCTGCAATGCCTGCTGGCCTGACTGCTCAATCTCTGGTCGAAAGAAGTCTGTAATCTGGCTCTGTAGGTGTCTCTCGCTCTCTGATCCCCTCCCTCTCAAGAGACCCTCTCTATGTCTACGAAGCTCCAGCAAGTATAATCCGAGGCATCTCTGATCCTGGTATCTCATGACTCTAGCAAGTGGTCCGAAACCCTCTCTAAACAGGCAGTGAAAAGGGCCTCGTATCTCATAATATATTGGACAGTGACATATGTAATGTAACTCTGTCTCTGGCTCCATCTGGCACAGCTGACAAATCCTGGCCTCAGCTGGTACTCCTCTGAATCTGCGAGTCTCAATCTCTAGCTGGTGTGAGGATGTGCGCATCTGACCAATAGCACACCGTACCCCATGAGAAAGATGAGTATCCATGTAGCTGGGTCTAATCACAAACCCATCCTGCGTGAGCTGGAGAAATAGAAAGCCATCTTCGTACCAAGCTCGTGTGTCGGCTGTATCCATGTCCTCCTAGTGTCCAGCTGAATCAAGTCTTGCCTGATAAGTCTGGTAATCTCTGCCCGTGTGAGAGAGAGGGAGGGTGCATCCAAGGAGTACTGAAATGGAGGTAGCCTGTCCATACTAAAGCCATGCAGCTGGAACCAAGCTGTCATCTGTGCATACCAACATGATCCGTCTCCCTGTGATGCCAACTGTCGTGAAGACTCCAGGGCTAAGCGAGCATATCTGTCTCTAGGGAGAGCCCAAGTGCTATGTATAAAGGAGACTGATCGAGTGAGTGCCTCTACTACCAATGGGGGGGGCATGAATAAAGTGCTCTGCTACCAAACCATCAAGATCATATGCTCTCCCAGTCCTCATCCTGTCTGTCATGGCCCTGTGAAAATGGAACAGTACAAGTGTGGGCATGGTGGTTGCAGAGTCAGAATATTTTATGATTCACATGGGGAGTGCCCGGACAGAGTTTAAGATGTGTGGACATCCCTAGGTGTGAAGGGGGGAACTAAAAACATTAAACTTTAATGTTTAATAAAGTTTGCCCCTAGGCCTTAGTGGCCCTAGGAACTTATTAAAGTTTGGGGCCCTAGGGATTACTTTGGGGGAGGAGTGTTTCTCTTTCCTCTCTCTCTCTCTTCCCTTTTTGGGGAGTCGTGTAGCAAAAGTGGAGAGTTTCTCTAGCGCATGAAGAGAAGTGTGGAAAAGCACAAGGAAGTTGCAGGCGGCTGCTGTACATGTGTTCTTGCTGCTGCTTTTCTGTAAACTGAGTGTTGAAGAAGGCTGTACAACAGCCGTACACCTCTGTACAACTGCTGCACTGTTGCTGCAGGCGGCGACGAGCTGGGGAACAGAAGCTGCTACAACAGGCGACTGGTCAACAGAGGGCAGCAGGTTCCTCCTTAGGTGTCCTGGCACTTCACTTAGGGACCGCTTCGTCGGCCCTCACCCATCATACTGGAGGCCGTACAGCCCTGTACGACAGCCGTACAGTGTACGGACAGGGCTGACGCAAGCTTTTCAGAGTTCAGTAGCTGCAGGCGGCGCTTGTCAGGTGGCTGGACAGACCTGAATACTCTGATTCAGGTTGGTACAGGAGTGGACAGCAGGCTGTTTGTGCAAGTACAACTCCTGGCACGTATCCCGAGGCGGTACAGACGGGTACTGTGCTGATTTTCAGATCTGTATTTTTCAAGGACAGCATAAGAGTGAACATCAGGAGGAGGATACAGGCAAGTACAAGCACACGTGTGAAGCAGGGTTGTGGATACAAGTGCCTGCAAGTACAGATTGGTGCTGTTGCTTCCTCCAGTGTTGTTTCACGAGCTGAACTTGGTAAGCTCTGTTTCTGTTCATCTATCTCTCTTTCTACTGCTTGATGTCTGTTGCAGATATGTGTTATATGGCCCCTTGTGAGAGGAGGGGTATGGCAGATTGACAAGGGTTGAGACAGAGACTGGACAGCACATGTATGTTTGAGCTGAGAAGATGTATCATGCACTTGAGTTATGCCAGATGTATGCCCATGGCTGGCCTGCTTAGTGATCTTGGCTGATCAGAGGGAGGCACAGTGTGTTGTTTGAAGACACAGATCTGTGTGCATAGATCCTCTGTGCTGAGAAGGATTTGTGGGCCGTCAGATTGGACTTACAGGTGTAAACTCTTGGCTGGTCTTTGTGTTGTACTCAGCCATTCATTTTATTATAATTGAATAAAGAAATACCGCAAGGGGCGCCAAGCTTTGGGGCCAACAGGTGTCGCTGTGTTTTCAGATTTGGGCACTCTAGCTCCAATCTGTGTTTTGTTTCTCATCTAGACTACAAGTGGACGGGTGATTGCTTCTACCGCACTCTGGTTTTCTATCAGAGGCCGGTTTCACTGTCAATAGCTTTCCTTACCATCTCAGCAGTAAAGAAAGCACATGTCTCTGGGCATGGCTCCGATGGGTCAAGCAGGGGCGGCTGTCCTGGTGCTGTGTACAGGGATGCTGCATACTCACCCCAAATCTCTGTGGAGGTAATGGCTGGTGATGGTGAATGCTCATGGAATAGTCTCATGCCTCGCCTTAGTCCTGACTCATAAATAACTGATACAAATCCCTCTCTAACTGAGCAAGATAAGCCCTCTTCTTCCGTCGCACTAGGCGCCGGAAGGTAATCCGTGAGTGTCTGTGAGTGGTAACACCCATGAGCACCCCTCTCTGTAATCTGATCCTCATCTCTCTACACTCCTCATGATACCAACTGTTCTGGGCCATGTTCCCAAATCGTCTCCGTGTAGGCTGACTATGGGGATATGCCTCTGATGATGCAGCATGAAGCGTCTCTATCAATATCTGAGTGAGCTCATCTAATTGTCGTCCCGGCTCCTCGGCACATAAGCGTCTTTATATCTCATCTGTGTACACGGTGTCAGTCTCCCTTGTAAAGGTATAACGAGTGTGTGTGGAGACGTGTCCCAATGGAGCGGTGCTGAACTGAAATGTGAGAGTGAAGGACAAGATAGCATGATCCACTGCTATTCCAACTGGCCTAGTGCCTACCATAAAATCTTGAAAAGAGGGAATGAGACTGGGCTGAGCCATAACATAGTCCACTGTACTAGCACCATGCCGATGTGGAAAGCTAGTGAAACCGCCCGATGTCGGGAATCTCTGTAGGCCATTCAGGGAGGCCAATCCATGTGCAGTCCCCATGTCTATCAAATACCGCCCATACACTGTATGTTCCTCATTCTGTGAGATTCTAGATAGGCCCATATCCTTGACGTGAAGCTCCCTCAACATCTCCTCTGAGGTATCATAAAATACTGTCTGGTTATGGGTGGTCCTGGCATTGAAGTCCCCCAGGAGAATGATGTCACCATCCCTGGAGAACTCCCAAATGTCATCATCCAAAATAGAAAAGGGAGGCTGCCCGCTAGGTGATGCATACACTGATGTACTAGGAGCAAAATAGCATTTAGCAATGTAGAGATATCTGCCCGTCTCTGCCTTCAGTCTAACCCACATGTACCTAGCCTGCTCATCTCTGCGGACTATATGTATCAGTGGCTGTAGCTCCTCTCTAAACAATACTGCCACTCCTCCTGAGCCCCGTCCTCTATGCTCTGAACGAGTCTCTTGTCTACAAGCTGTCTCCCATCGGTATCTACTAACATGTGGCATGGACTGTCCAGGAGCCTGATGCGTCTCACAGTAGAAGATGATGTCCCTCCCAGTGAAACTATCCTCAAAAGCCCCTACATCAAGGTGTAGAGATCCATTACAATTCCAAGTAGCAACATTGAGTGTAGTCCCATAGGTCTCGTGCCGTCATGAAGAGCGCCTCTCCATAATCACCACTCTACCATCTCTATAGAAGGCCACTTTCCCTTTCTCTCGGGCTGCCCTTATCTCGGGCATAACTTCTTTCATGTGGGCAAGCTGCGAGAGTGTGAGGTCATCTCCAAGAAATATTCCCGTCTTCTTGAGTGTAGGACGTCTCTTCAAGAAGTCCTTCTTCGCTTCCATGGAGGGAAAACGAATGATAAGTGCTCTCTCCTTAGAAGATTCGCCACTACCTTCTCTCTTCTTTCCCACTCTCCATGCCTTTGTGTGCGTGGCTTCAATGCCCATCATAGAGAAGAGCTCCTTGGTTTCCCCTTCCGCATCATCACGGTCTTTTAGACCGGACACTCGTACATGTAAGGCCCGGGTCTTCCTCCTTTGCTCCTCTTCAAGGGTCATGTTGATGATGGTGGGAGTGGGGATGGGTGGCGATTCTTTACCTTTCCCTTTCTTGGCGACCTCGATCCATTTCTCCGCCTCTTCCATCTTCTTTTGTGTCTTTGTGATCACCTCCACCCATGAAGATGTCCTCTCTTTATGTTGCTGCTCCTCCTCTCGAATGATCCTCATTTGTTCCTTGATGGTATTCAGCTCTTCAATAAAGGAAGGCTGAAATTTTCCATCCTCAAGCTTGCTTTTTGAAGTGGCTTCCAACTCCTTTTTGAGGGCTGAGATTTCAGCCGCTTGACTTTTAGCATGCAATTTGGCCTCCAATAGTTCCTCCTTTAAGGCTGAAATCTCAGCCTCTTGCTTGGAAGATCTCTCTTCGAGCTCTTGGATTTTGTCAAATCCCTTCTCGAGTTTGGAGAGGCGGTTTATGATTGCGGCAACAGAAGAGTCGACCATCTTCTTGTTTTCTTTGATAATTGTGCCGAGCTTGTCCTCCACCTTCACGAGCTCCTCTTTAAACCCGGTCTTGGCCATGACTTTTTGTAGAACTTCCCACAGCCAATGGACTGAAAATTAATCCATGACACCAGCGCGAAACAGCAGCAACAGGGAGGGGGGGGTTTTCAAGTCATGTAGGGGAAAGGGAAAGAGAGGAGATTCAGCAGAGAGAGAGAGAGTTATGTTGCTGCCTTGGGGGCCTGAGGAAGGGTGGGTGGGAGACGCGAGGACGAGGAGGCGGAGGCAGGCAGCGGGAGAGAGAGCGAAGAGTGGGGGGGGGGGGTGTAGGCAGGCAGGCAGCGGGGGAGAGAGCGAAGTGGGGGGGGGGCAAAGGGGGGCATAGGTAGACAGGCAGCGAAGGGGGGGGGCGAAGGGCAGGCAGCGGGGACAGGCAGCGAAGGGGGGGGCGCAGGCAGGCAGCGGGAGAGAGAGCGAAGAGGGGACAGGCAGCGAAGGGGGGGGCGAAGGGCAGGCAGCGGGGGCAGGCAGCGAGGGGGGGGGGCAGGCAGCAAAGGGGGGGGCGCAGGCAGGCAGCGGGAGAGAGAGAGAGGGAGAAATGTAGATACATATATATGTATGTACATATTTGTACTTATATATATGTACATATATGTACATTTATATACGTGTGTGTGTGTGTGTGTGTGTGTGTGTGTGTGTGTGTGTGTACACACACAGACATATATGTGTGTCTGTATATAGCTATATACACGTATATGGATTTTCAATGAGCTGATTGATGACTAATTCTGATCACATATTATGCTATCAGGGAACCTTTGCAGAGGGATCTTTGGGAGAACTTGAAGTCTCTCTTTTCCCAGGGCTCTTTGCAGAAGCAGGATGCCTTTTTGGCCCTTGATTTATCTGCAGAGTTTCTTCTTTTTTCCTATATTATTAAAGAAGATTATTATGTTGAGAATCGAATGCAAGGTTTTGATATCTGCCGTGAGATAGAGTTTTGGGATGTTTTGAAGTCTGGACTGGTAATTCTTTGAAGCTTTTTGTTCTCATGTCACATTTAAGAATCAAACCATGAGAGAGCTTGCACATCAATGGGAGTGATTTGTTCTATCTATGAAATGGGCAAATTTCACATGTTTTAAGTGGTTTCGGTTGTGCTGTGTTAGGTGGATGATGATCCACTCACAAGAAAGCGAGCAATGCACATTCTCAGAGAAGTGCTGAAAGCAGGATTGGCTTGTAAAAATAGCGCGAGTCAGGAGTTGACAGATTGGAAAGGACTGCAGAGTAATCCCTCGATGAGTTCCTTGACGAAGCGAGAAAGATATGCAGACATGGAGGCAAGATCCTTAGGTTTATGGGATCGTGAGATGGAGCTCTGGAAGGCTTTTGTCCTATTGTATGATATGCTAGAAGAGTATGGGACACACCTTGTTGACGCAGCTTGGAATCATCAGGTATGGAATATCCTTATATGGTGATAAGTTGGTCTATTCCAATTTTAGAGCACTAATTAACAGCCAAGCATGTGACTGAAAAATCACATGCACCAACTAAGATGGTTTTACCACATCATAGTGTAAATTACTGTGGTATCAGTCACCTGTGGCGTAGTTTCCTTGTTGTGTCTTTCTACAGTAGAATTTATTGAGACAGTTACTGGTGGTCCTGCACGTATGTAAGTGAAGGCTTTGTAGCTGATGGTATGCTTTCATCATAAAGAGAAAGAACCAACAGATCCGTTTTATAACTGCTGTAGACTCTAGATCTTTCTTATTTATGGTGGAAAGGATTGGATTGGGATGTTTCCCCTCAAAAAAGGAGGTTGTTTCTCTCCCCAAAAGGAACCTTGTATTAAGTATAGCGCAACGTAACAAAATTAAGAATAAACCAATTCCTCGAAAGATAGTCCCTGCTGCCAGAGCCAGTCCAGAATTTGATAATGCCAAATGATCCCAATAGTGCAGAGAGAGAGAGAAAGAAAGAAAAAAAGGTTCTATCAATGTCTACTAAAGACCCAATGGCGTCTATGATACCAAAAAGTGTTACATATGTTCTATATGTGAACTGAAGACTGTGAGAGCCATGGAAGAACTGAAAAGGAAATGAATTAATGGAAAAGACACCAATTTGGGTATACATCCAGAGAGCAGATGATTATCCTGTGATCCGTCTTCAGCCAGAACTAATCTCAGCGTAGAAAGAGGGTCATGAGAATGAGAGAGAGAGAGAAAGAAGAAAGAAAGAAAGATTTATTAACGTCTTCCAAAAGACCGAACTCGGCCTATGACACAAATCGGTGTACCTGCATGGGGTATCCTTGTCATCCCAACGAAATGAAAAAGTACTCAACTAAAAAGCTGAATCTGGGTGTGCAATAAGTACAATGAGTGGGGGAGGGGATGGAGCTCTACTACTAGGAGAATGCAAAGCTATATGCATGGAGTATACAATCATGATATGCAACCTAGCTAGCTCCATCCTGTACCATACTGGGGGTATAAAATGGTATACATCAATAAAGGGGGTGTCCACAGCTCCCTGAAGAACATGCCTGGGTGTGCTCTGAAGTGAGCTAGTCGCTCCGCACCCTCTGTGAAACTGAGCTCTGATCTCTGTCATCTCTCTCTCATATAGGCGTGGTGTCCGAAAGCCAGGTGTCCTCTGTCTCCTGCGGGCTCTGAGTGTCTCCGCTCTCTGGAGAGTAATTCCCTGCCGTGTAGGGGCTGGGAGTGGGATGGATCTCTGAAAAAATGTAGTAATCTGTCTGTCGTCCCCCCCTGGAGCTCTCTGAGCCTGTAATGATGTCTCTCTGTGACGTTGTATGTCTAGAATGAATCTCCCCAGTATGCGTTGGTCTGGTGCCCCAAAGATCTGGCGTAGGGAATGTGGCTCTCTGAATAAAATGGGATATCTCTCTCTGATGGCTGTATATGCTCTGCATCTGCATACATAATGCTCCTCACTCTCCACCTCCTGTCAGCACAATCTGCATACCCTCTCCTCTCGGGGGATCCGTGCTGCACTGCGAGTCTCAATCTGCAATCCATGTGATGAAACTCTAAGCTGACCAATAGCCATTCGGGAGCCGTGTGGTAAAAAGCCCTCCATGTATCTAGGCCTCTCTATAAATCCATCATCAGTGATACTCATGAAGTGATCTCTGTAGTATAGCATCTTCGGTGGAAGAGGCTGTGTAGGCGATATCCATGTCTCTCGTGTATAGAGCCGCCATAGGTCCTGTCTCAATACTCTGTTCCTCTCACTATGAGAGAGACGGATATGTGGTGCATCCTTGTCATACTGGAATGGTGGTAGATGATCCATGTCTAGGCCATGCTGTGAGAACCAATGTGGGACCTGTGCATACCATGATCCTCTGTCTCCTGCCTATGAGACCAAAACTGAGAGTACATCTGAAGTTGGTGTCTCATCAAAGAGAACAACTAAATGAGACTAAAAAGTACAATAAACTGATTGTCTTAGAGTTATAAGAACAGAATTGTAAAACTCCGAGATGATACTGAGTAATAAATACTGGAAAATGTATATTAGGTAGATCCATGTGTGCTGATCAGTTGAAGTGTTGCCCTCTCCTTAGATCAAATATCCATGGGGCTGTCTAGAATGGAGAGGTTGTAGAAGCGAGGTAGGCGCCTCCGATGCCGAGCAATAATGGCTCTGATCTGGCACGATTGTGAGGATGCCGTGGTCGGGATCTTGGTGGGCGACGAGCACGACATAAGATGGAGTCTATCAGTGATGACTCCCTGGGAGCGTGGTCGGTGCCCTGATGGCCCAATGGAGGAGGTATCATGAGGTGTGTGGGCTGGGTTGCTGGTGCTAGTGCCGGTGCCGGTGCCGGTGCCGAAGAAATCTGTCAGGGTCCTCTATCTAGGTACACCATGGCTCGGTCTCCTGTCTGCCAAGAGGGTCTCTCTAAGTCTCCTGAGCTCAAGTAGGAACAATCCCAGGCATCTCTGATCCTCAAACTCCATGACCTTGCGTAACGGCCCAAAACCCTCTCGGAAGAGACAGTGATATCTCCCTCGGATCTCATAATAGACTGTACATCGGCAAATGTGGTGCTCCTCTGTCTCTGCCTCCCGGTAGCATAACTGACAAATGCCGTCATCCAAGACCTGATGCACATATCGCCGTCTCAATCTGCAGCAGCTGGTGTGATGAGGTTCGGATCTGTCCAATGGCACAACGTATCCCATGTGATAGGTGTACATCCATGTACGCCGGGCGGGTGATAGAATCATCTGGTGTGAGAGGTGGAGAAAATGGCTCTTGTAATGAGTCATTTTCGTGCCTAAGGGCTCAAGGGGACTAGTCCATGTCCTCTCTGTGTCCACTCTGATGATATCCATCCTGATCATGCGGTTTTGCTCTGAGCGGGTGAGATTAAAAAATGGACAATCCAGATTGTACTGAATGGGTGGTAGTGCCTCTATCCGCAAACCATGATCTCATCTGAGCGTACCAGCAATGAGTATCTCCATCCTCTGCCAACTGTATGGATGAGGTCAATGCCAATCGGGAGTACCTGTGTTGAGGGAGCTCCCATACCCGTTGTAAAAAGGTAACTACTTGGAATAGGGCCTCGGTCACTATTGGTGCGGCACCCAGCTCAGCTGGAACAATCTCATGTGGTACTGATGATTTGCTCCGAATCATGCAGGCAATCATCATAATCAGTGGTCTCTCCATTTGCCTTCATCCCTCATCCGTCCTCTCTGAGATTTGTGATGTATGTTGGGCTCCCAAATTGGAGCTCTGTACAGGAGGGTCAGTGTGACAAGCGTATCAAATAGCCACAATTTGGTGCGCGGCTCCTGAAACACTATGTGTGCACACTGCCTCTCAAGTGCCCCCAAGGCTGTATGCCCTCGAGTTAATCTAGCTGCCGTTGCCTCCTTCAGGGAGAAACACGGTCTTGTGAAAGTAACTCCCAAGTAGACATATGACCTGACGTACTCAACCGGCTCCCCTCAGAAAGTGAACTGAGGCTCTGATCTCGTCACCCATGTCTGTGTGGTGTTAAACACCATAACCTTGGTTTTCCCAAGGTTCACTGTTAGATCTCTATCCACACAGAAAGCCTGTAATGCATCCAGGTGTCTCTGTGATCCCTCTGGAGAGTCTGAGATTAGAACAATATCATCAGCATACAACAAGATGGGTATCAACATCCCTGCCAGGCATGCCCCTGGGCCTCCCAATCTGACTACATAATCGGAGACCACATCAATGTACAGTCCAAAGAGGGTGGGCGATAGCGGGCATCATTGCTTCACCCATATCGTGCTGGTCACCATATCGGAAAGTCCGCCTGGAGCTCGGACTCTACCTGTCACAGACTCATACAAAGCATATACCCCCCACTGTATATCCTCGGGTACCGCAATGTCATGCAATCTGTGCATAAGCCTAGCATGTGGTACGGTATCGAAGGCTTTGCGGAAGTCTCACAAAGCAGCAGTATATCCTTCTCTTCTATGCCTTGCCCTCTTCAATAAGTGCCCGAAGTGTCAGTATGTGATCCAAGGTAGTAAATCCTCTCCTGAAGCCGGCCTGTCCATGTGCTCGATGACCATGCCTCTCTGCCCAGCGGCTCAACTTCGACTCCAATATAGAGCCATATAGTTTGGCCAAGTAATGACCAATCAAGATCGTCCTGTAATTGCTTGGTACCATGGGGTCCCCACTCTTAAAGAGTGGTACAATGATATGCTCTGTCCAGCTTGTCGGGAAACCCTCACAAATGGCATGATTAAACACATGTACGATGAGCGGAGCCAAAGTGTTGCGTGCATATAAGAAATGCTCTCCAACTAGGCTCATCATGATCCTGTGCCTTTCCCTTAGTAACGTGTCTATTGCATCTAGCACCATCCGCATAGTAAAAAAGGTCTGCTAGCCGGTCTATCTCCTAGTGGAGGGGGGGTGGGGGGCTGTCTTGGTGCATCATATAGCTCTCTGGCATAAGTATGCCATGCCTCAGGTGCAGTAATCGGAGTACCAGGCTGTCTCTCCTGAAACATCTTCCATGCCCTCTTGCTGTCCTTCCCCAAGAAGAGTTGGTAGATCTCCTCTAGCTTAGCCAGGTAGGCTCGTTTCTTCCTCCGCACAAGGCGGCAAAAGATCATCCTGGCCTGTCTATGCGTGTGAGTCCCTATGGCAATCTCACGCTGTAGCTGTGCTCGTGTCTCACGACACTCCTCATCATACCAACTGTTCTGTGAGGTGGAAGGGATCATAGTGCAGGGAAACACATATGAGGGGGATGCATGTAGTACACCTGCCAATCCTCTCGTGATCTCGTCCAGAGGGCTATGTGGGTCTAAAGCAAACAAGCCATCAGATACTGCATCTCGGTAAACGCCAACTGGCTCACGTGTAAACTGATATCTCCGGTACCTAGGTAGATGAGTGGCTGGCCCATCTCTTGGGGATCTACGTACTAGTGTGACACTCAGGTATGCATGATTGGGTGCTATGCCAATGGGCCGAATGGAAATTGTGAAACCCCGCACATCAGGTATCAATGAAGGAGATCCCATCAAGTAGTCCACTATGCTCGCTCCCCCTTTATAGTTCCAGTGTGTGAGAGCATTTGATCCTTGCCATCTTGATAGGCCATTGTATATGACCAACCCATGTGCACTCCCGAGTGTGAGAAAATGCATGCCATAATCTGTAATCTCCCCCTCATCTTGTGTGATCTCTGCAACCCTACATCCTTTCCGTGATCTCCCGGTACATAGCCTCTTGAGTATCATACAGATCTGTCTACTGTGTGCCTGTACATGCATTAAAGTCTCCCAATAGTAATATGTCTCCCATGCTGGCAAACCTCATGATATTATCATATACTGGCATATAGGGCGACTCTCTTGATGGAGCAAACCTGGAGTGGGCTGGGGGAAAGTAGCATACCACCACATATAGCTCACAAAGCCCCCCTCTGCATATTCGGACCCACATGTACCTCGCATCCGCATCTCTATGTACCACATGTATTTTGTCACGAAGCTCCTCCCTCCTGAAAAGTATTGCCACTCCTCCAGATCCTCTGGTACCTTCCATTCTGCGTGGTTGAGGGTGGAACACTGATTCCCATCTATAACCCTGCACGTCAGGAAGCCTCTTGTTTGTGCACTGATGGGTCTCCGTGTACATAGCAAATATCACCGTGTCTGAAAGTATCCTGCATCTGATCTAAGGGCTCCATTGCAATTCCACACCGTGAATTGCAAGGTCCCATAGGCCGCGCACCATCAAGCGGGCCTTCTCTCCGTAATGATGACTCGGCCATCTCTGTATACCGCCCATTTCCCCTCTTTCCTTGCCTCAAGCACACGCGGCATGTGTTCCTTCTGGTGTGCTATCTGTGCAGGTGTTAGGTCCTCATCCAAAGTAGAAGGCCATTTTCGTCCCCAGTGGATGACTAGGTGAACTCCATGTCCTTTGAGTATCCAGTCTGACAATGTCCTTCTTGATAACCTTGTTCCGCTTTGTGCGGCTGAGAGCAAATGACGGGGCCTCTATGCTGTACTGGAAGGGGGGGAGTGCCTCCATCTGCATACTGTGCATGCCAAACCAGGTGCCTACCTGTGCATACTAGCACTCTGTATCTCCCTCAAGTGTCAACTGTCTCGAGGACTCCAGGGCTAGCCAGAGGTATCTATCAAGTGGAAGCTCTCATAGCCTATGCGAGTATGTCACTGTCTGGAATAGAGCCTCTGTCACTATCGGTGCAGCCCCCTATCTCTTCCCGCACAATCTCATGTGGCACTGATGGTTTACTCCTGATCATGCGTGAGAGCATCGCCACTAGGGGCCTCTCCATCGGCTTCCACCCATCATATACCTCCTTTGTATCTGTCTCGGCCGGCTCTCTCCTCTGTCTCCTCCTGTGGTATAAGCTAGGACCCCAGATGGGGGCACCATATAGTAGTGCAGGTGTAACTAGAGTATCAAATAGCCAAAGATTCGTCCTCGGCTCCTGAAATTGTATCTGTGAGCATTGCCTCTCTAGCGAGCCAAGGGCTGCATATCCCCTCATCAATCTAGCTTCGGCCGCCTTCCGCATCGAGAACTGAGGTCGAGCAAAAGTGATCCCAAGGTATACATATGAGATAACATACTCCACGGGCTCTCCACTGTATGTAAACTGTCTTGCAGATCTAGTTATCCACTATGAGGAGGTGTTAAAGATCATGACCTTGGTCTTTCCAAGGTTCACAGTAAGGTCCGCCAGCGAGTGACCAATCATAATGGTGTTGTAGTTAGTGGGCAAGCTCGGATCTCCAGACTTGAGTACCGGCACAATCGTGGAAGTACTCCAAGTCCTAGGAAACCCCTCACACATGGGTCTTAAACATCAGAGCTAGCAAGTCTGCAATCATATCTCTAGCATGTATGAAATGCTCGGCTACAATGCCCTCATGATCCTGTGCCCTCCCTGTATGCAATCTGTCGATGGCCTTCCTCACCATCTCTGCTTTTAAAAAGGTAGAAGTGGGTGGATAGGGCTCTGGAGGGTTCGGTAGTGGTGGCCGCTTTGGTATTGTGTAGAGGGTGGCTGCATACTCGCCCCATGTATCTAGAGAGGTAATGGCCAGAGGCGGGGGGTGCTCTCTAAGCAATCTCCAGGCCACCCCAGAATCCTGACTCAAAAACAACCGATACATGTCTCTCTCCAGCCCAGCTAAGAATGCTCTCTTCTTCCGCCGAATGAGGCGTCGGAAGATGATGCGTGGCTGTCTATATGTAGTAACACGTGTGGCCACCTCTCTCTATAGCTGAGCTCTGAGCTCCCTACACGTCTTGGGGCATACTCCCAAGACGTGGTCGTACTGTGGGCTGCGTGTGTGGGAAGGCCGTCGTTGCAGCTGTATGTAAAGCCTCTATCAGGATCTGTGTGAGCTCTGCTAATGGCCTCTGTGGATCCTCTGCACTCAACAAGTTGTAGATCTCTAGATTGTATACTCCATCAGTCTCTCTACAGAAGGTATATCTGGGGTGATACGAGGACTGCCCAACCTGGCGGGTATTGTAGTGGAAATCTACCATAAAGGAGAGAAGTTCATGATCCACCGTAACTCCGATGGGCCTGGGGCCAATTGAAAAATCCTAGATACTCGGGATGAAGGCTGGCGAGGCTAAAACATAATCCACTGTGCTGGCCCCATGTTTGTGTGGAAAGCAGAGAGAGAGAGAGAGAGAGAGAGAGAGAGAGAGAGAGAGTCTACTTATGACCCACGGGCCTATGAGACCAAAGTGATACAATAATGTCCATGGCATATCTCATCATGGAATGGAAAATAAAACAGAAAGAAAACATAAACATAGCTATCTCATTGGGGTGATACAAAACTGTCCATGGAAACTCATCATGGAATACTAAGAAGATAGAAACATGAGAGAGAGAGAGAGAGAGAGAGAGAAAGAAAGAAAGAAAGAAAGATATATTAACGTCTACGAGAGGCCAAAGTTGGCCTATGAGACAAAAAAATAATACAACTGTGTTCTTCCGGTCATCGGAAGAAAAGAAACAAAAGAAAAAGTGTGCATGTGTCTGGATACAACTGTGAATCATCATGAATCGGTGGAGCCCATATACAAACAATATAAGGGGGGTGGGGATGTGGATGGAGTGCTAAGGCAAGATGCATCTCTATATGCTGAAGGGGTAGTACAAGCATGCTATGCAGATCTATGTCCATCCAGTGCCATAAGAGGGATATAAGATATCATACATCGCCGATGCTGAGGTGTGAATGGCATGAACATGTACCCTGAGTCTGAATGAAAGCGAGCTAGCCTCTCCTGTGTCTCCATCTGGTGTCTCATTCGGATAGCTGCTATCTCTCGGTGACGGAGTCGGGGTGCTCTATGTCCAGTCTGTCTAGGTCTCCTCCTGGCTCTCAATTCCTCTGCTCTCTGTGCGGTCACCCCACATGGTACATCAGCTGGCACTGGCATAGCTCTCTGGAAGAAATCTATGAGCGGTCACCCCACATGGTACATCAGCTGGCACTGTCTCCCACCCCTAGTGGGAGCGGGTGTCTGGAGGAGGAGTCTCTCTCGAGAACTATGAAGCTCTAGTAGTAGTCTGCCAAGCTGTCGCTGGTGCGAGGCCTCCATCAACTGATGTAGTGAAGAGTGCTCCTCAAACAATCGTGCATATCTATCTCTGACCCCCTGATGGGCTCTACATCTACATACAAAATGATCCTCAGTCTCCACCTCCTCGTGGCACAATCTGCATATCCGCTTAGCTCTGGGAACCCGTGCCGCTCTCCCAGCCTCTATCTCTAGCTGATGTGATGAGACTCGTAGCTGTCCAATAGCAACGCGAGAGCTGTGTGGCATGTATACATCCATGTACCGCGGTCGATGTATAAACCTATCCCCTGAGATGCTCATAAAGTGGTCTCTGTAATACAGCATCTTCGGTGGTAGTGGGCTCTCTGGTGCTGTCCATGTCTCCTGTATGTAGTGCTGCCATATGTCCTGTCTCATCACTCTGTTCCTCTCATTGAGAGAGAGGTAACCCCGTGGAGCAGACTGATCATACTGAAAAGGTGGCAACCGCTCAATGTCTATCCCATGATGTGAGAACCACTGTAGCATCTGTGCATACCAAGATCCAGTGTGTCCAGCCTCGGCCAGCTGTCTGGATGCCTCAAAAGCTCGGCGGGATAATCTCTCCGTGGGCATCTCCCTCATCCTGTATATAAAGGAGATCGTCTGGAACAATGCCTCCACTACCATAGGTGGTGCAGCAAACTCAGCTCGAACAATGTCGTGCGGGACGGATGGTTTGCTGCGTATCATCCTCGAGAGCATCAAGATCTGTGGTCTCTCCAGCTGTACCCATGTGGAGGCTGCAAGCCCTGGTGCCCAAACCGCTGCTGCATACATCAAGGCTGGTGTCACTAATGTATCAAAGAGCCACCCCTTCGTGCAGGGTTCTTGAAAATGTGCCTGATGACACTGACGCTCAAGGCCAGCAAGAGCTGCATACCCCCGGGTCAGAGCCATGGAGAAGCGTCCAGCTCAGCTAGTAAATGTGATGCCAAGGTAAACATAAGAGCTCACCACCTCGACCCGCCCTCCTGCTAATGTGAGAGTAGTGTGGCTCCTGACTGCATGTGAGAGTAGTGTGGCTCCTGCTAATGTGAGAGTAGTGTGGCTCCTGACTGCAGGTGAAGTGTGGAAGATCATAACCTTGGTTTTCCCAAGGTTCACTGTGAGCCCGTGCTGTGCGCAGAAGTCATCAAGAGCCACAAGGTGTCTTTGAAGCCCAACCTGCGTGTCGGATACCAAGACGATGTCATCAGCATAAAGCATAACATGGACAGTAATACCTGATAGCTCAACCCCAGAGCCTCCTCCTTGTGTGATGTAATCGACCACCTCATCAATATAGAGCCCAAAGAGTGTGGGGGAGAGCGGGCACCCCTGCTTCACACCAATGGTGCTAGCAACTGTGTCGGACAAGCCTCCTGGGCATTGGACTCTCCCAAAGACCTGCTCATATAGCCTGTATATGCCCCACATCATGTCTGAAGGTATGCCTAGTGTCTGTAGTTGTCGAAAGAGGTGCTCTCTGGGCACAGTATCAAATGCCTTGTGGAAATCCACAAAGCAACAATAGAGCCGTTGCCTCCGTGCCTTGGCCTGATCAATCAGGCACCTCAATGTAAAAATGTGGTCGATGGTCGAGAAGGCTCGACGGAAGCCTGCCTGGCCTGTTGCTCTCAATCCCCCAACCTCTGCATGAGTGCTCAGCTCTGCCTCCAAAACTGCCCCGTATAGTTTGGCCAATATATGGCCAATCATGATGGTCCTGTAGTTCCTGGGATCTAGTACATCTCCCGCTTTATGGATTGGCACAATAGTGTGCATCGTCCACTCAGCCGGAAACCCCTCTGACAGAGCTCTGTTGAAGAGATGAGCAAGAAATGGTATATTAACGTCCTCAAAAGGCCAAAATGACCTATGAGACCAAAAAGGTTACAACAATTGGTGGATTTGATACAATGTCTGTGTAAGAAAAGCTAAAACAACTAAACAACTAACTGAAACTGAAACAACAATTATGAGGAAAAGTAAGGTAATAGGAGCTCCTAATGGATAACATCTGGGAAGGAAAACTCCAGCAACAAAGGTAAGCATCATATACATCACTATCCAAAGATGTCTCTCATCGGTCGATGGCGGATATCCTTAATGTCCTCCATGATGAGTACTCTGATTGGACGTCTCCCATGCCGTGCTAGTATGGTCCTGATCCTCTCTTGTAGTCTCCGCCGGTGTCGAGATGGGCCTCTCGTCTTGGGGCCCCTGGACCACCCTAGCTCTATAGCCCGATCAATCAGTGTACCTCTGGTGCGGCTATACTCCTGGCCTTAGCTGGTACTCCTCTGAATCTACCAGTCTCAATCTCTAGCTGGTGTGAGGATGTGCGCATCTGACCAATAGCACACTGTACCCCATGAGAAAGATGAGTATCCATGTAGCTGGGTCTAATCACAAACCCATCCTCCGTGAGCTGGAGAAGATGATCTCTATAGAAAGCCATCTTCGTACGAAGCTTGTGTGTTGGCTGTATCCATGTCCTCCTATTGTCTAGCTGAGTCAAATCCTGCCTGATAAGTGTGGTAATCTCTGCCCGTGTGAGAGAGAGGGAGGGTGCATCCAGGGAGTACTGAAATGGAGGTAGCCTGCCCATACTAAAGCCATGCAGCTAGACCCAAGCTGTCATATGTGCATACCAACACGATCCGTCTCCCTGTGATGCCAACTGTCGTGAAGACTCCAGGGCTAAGCGAGCATATTTGTCTCTAGCGAGAGCCCAAGTGCTATGTATAAAGGAGATTGATCGAGTGAGTGCCTCTACTACCAATGGGGGGGCAGCCATCTCTGCACGGATAATATCATGTGGTACGGAGGCCTTGGCCCTAATCATCCGGGAAATCATAGAAACCAAGGGCCTCTCCATACATCTCCATCCATCTGTGCTACCAGCTCGGCTGTGGTGAACCACTGAGGGTCCCCATATCTCCACTCCATACAGCATGGCTGAAGTGACCAAAGTGTCAAAGAGCCAAAGCTTTGCTCGAGGTTCTTGAAACTGAACCTCCGAACACATTTCTGTTGACCAGGTGGAATACTTGAGATTGGTCGGAACCCAAGACGGTAAAGGAAGTCAGAGGATTTCTAGGATTAACCGGATGGTATAGGATCTTTATACCCAGGTATGCTTAGCGGAATCCATGTCCCTGCTAGCTGTGCTCCTCTATCACCCTCCCGCTCTACATAGTCCGAAACCTCATCCACATACATCCCAAATAAGGTGGGAGAAAGGGGGCAGCCCTGTTTCACCCCAATAGTGGAGTGAACCATCTCAGATATACCCTGAGTAGTACGTACTTGCCCCACAACTGTCCTATATAAAGCCATGATTCTTCAAATCAGCTCTGTGGGCACTCCCATCTCTTGTAGTCTGCGCATCAGTCTGGCTCTCGGTACTGTGTCAAAAGCTTTGCGAAAATCCAAAAAGCAACAATAAATCCTCCTGCCATATGATCTGCCCTCAATAATAGCTGTGAGTGTCAAGATATGGTCAAGAGTGGAGAAACCTCTTCTGAATCCTGCCTGCCCTGATGCACATATGCCCTCTCTCTTTGCCCAACTACTCAACTCCTGCTCAAGAATAGATGCACGTATGCCCTCTCTCTTTGCCCAACTACTCAACTCCTGCTCAAGCATAGATGCATATAATCTAGCCAATGTGTGACCAATCATGATGGTACGATAATTCCCAGGAAGCATGGGATCCCCTGACTTGAAGATAGGCACAATCGTGGACATATTCCAAGTCTCAAGAAAACCCTCACACATAGCTCGGTTAAACATCATAGCAATAAGCTCTGCAAGCAAATCTCTGGCATGAATAAAGTGCTCTTCTACCAAACCATCATGATCATATGCTCTCCCAGTCCTCATCCTGTCAATAGCTTTCCTTACCATCTCAGCAGTAAAGAAAGCACATGTCTCTCGGCATGGCTCCGATGGGTCTGGTAGGGTTGGCTGTCCTGGTGCTGTGTACAGGGATGCTGCGTACTCACCCCAAATCTCTATGGAGGTAATGGCTGGTGATGGTGAATGCTCATGGAATAGTCTCCATGCCTCGCCTGAGTCCTGACTCATAAATAACTGATACAAATCCCTCTCTAACAACTGAGCAAGATAAGCCCTCTTCTTCCGTCGCACTAGGCGCCGGAAGGTAATCCGTGACTGTCTGTGCGTGGTAACACCCATGAGCACCTCTCTTTGTAATCTGATCCTCATCTCTCTGCACTCCTCATCATACTAGCTGTTCTGGGGCATGTTCCCAGATCATCTCCGTGTAGGCTGGGATATGCCTATGATGCTGTAGCATGAAGCGTCTCTATCAATATCTGAGTGAGCTCATCTAATGGCCATCCCGGCTCCTCGGCACATAAGCGTCTGTATATATATCATCCGTGTACACGGTGTCAGTCTCCCTCGTAAAGGTATAACGAGTGTGTGTGGAGACCTGTCCCAATGGAGCTGTGCTGAACTGAAATGTGAGAGTGAAGGACAAGATAGCATGATCCACTGCTACTCCAACCGGCCTAGTGCCTACCATAAAATCCTGAAAAGAGGGAATGAGACTGCGCTGAGCCATAACATAGTCCACTGTACTAGCACCATGCCGATGTGGAAAGCAAGTGAAAGCGCCCACTGCCGGAATCTCTGTAGGCCATTTAGGATGGCACAATCCATGTGCAGTCCCCATGTCTATCAAATACCGCCCATACTCAGTGTGTTCCTCATCCTGTGAGAGTCTAGATAGGCCCATATCCCTAACATCAAGCTCCCTCAACATCTCCTCTATGGTATCATAAAATACTGTCTGGTTATGGGCGGTCTTGGCATTGAAGTCCCCAAGGAGAATGATGTCACCATCCCTGGAGAACTCCCAAATGTCATCATCCAAAATAGAAAAGGGAGACTGCCCTCTAGGTGATGCATACATTGATGTACTAGGAGCAAAATAGCATATAGCAATGTAGAGATATCTACCCGTCTCTGCCCTCAGTCTAACCCACATGTACCTAGCCCGCTCATCTCTAGGGACTATATGTATCAGTGGCTGCAGAGAGAGTCTACCAAAAACCCAATGGGCCTATGAGACCAAAGTGATACAAGAATGTCCATGGCATATCTCATCATGGAATGAAAAATAAAACTGAAAGAAAACATAAACATAGCTATCTCACTGGGGTGATACAAAACTGTCCATGGAAACTCATCATGGAATACTAAGAAGATAGAAACATGAGAGCAACATCAGCTCTGAGTAGATGGTATACCAATCTCCAAAATATCAACCATGGGGTTAATGAGTATGGCCAAGAGGTCTCCCTCAGCTATGTCACGTGGAAAGGTAGCTCGATGGCGGTAGAGCATGTCCTGGATCTGGAGAGCTGATGAGGTGATCGTGGCCGACGGAGGGGCGGAGGGCGTCGGGCACGCTGGAGTGCAGAGGTCGGAGGTAACTACTCTCGGGCGAGGTAGGTCCAGAGTAGTTTGTGGAGGTCCACAACATCCACTATGTCAGTGTCCACCCCCCTGGGTCCGGAAGAAACTGGTGATGGTTGGCTGGTGAGGGAGGGGGCGGGGTGGCTGGGGCTGAAGCTCTCTCAAGAAGGTGTCCCTGTGTCTGCGGAGCTCAAGCACCAAGAGGCCCAGGCAATGCTGGTCTTGGAAGTCAATGATCTTGGAGAGTGGACCAAATCCCTCGTGAAATAGACAGTGAAACCTCCCGCAGATCTCATAGTATACTAGGTAGTGGCATATGTAATGCTCCTCCGTCTCAACCTTTGTGTGGCATAGCCGACAGATCCTCTCCTCTCTGGGTCTCCGTATGAGCTTCTCGGCTCCGAAGATGCGCTCAGCTCTACTTGTCTGCGCTCTGAGGCGGGATGAAACCCGTATCTGGCCAATCGCAATCCGCATGGCATGGGACATGTGAACACTCAAGTGGCCCGGTTGTTGGATGATTCCATCCTCAGTGAGTGTGAGGAAGAGATCTCTGTAGAAGTGCATATCCGTGGGGAGCTCCGAAGGTGTGATCCATGTGCCATGTGTGTAGAGGCTGAGAAGATCTAACCGGATAACCCGATTGGTATCCTCGTGAGACAGCCGAAGAAAAGGTATATTAAGCGTCTACTAAAGACCCAATGGGCCTATGAGACCAAAGTGATACAATAATGTCCATGGCATATCTCATCATGGAATGGAAAATAAAACAGAAAGAAAACCTAAACATAGCTATCTCACTTGGGTGATACAAAACTGTCCATGGAAACTCATCATGGAAATTCTAAGAACATAGAAACATGAGAGCACCATCTGCTCTGAGAAGATGGTATATCAGTGTCCAAAATATCAAGCATGGGGCTAATGAGTATGGCCGAGAGGTCTCCTCGAGCTATGTCATGTGGAAAGGTAGGTCGATGGCGATGGAACATGTCCTGGATCTGGAGCTGATGAGGTGATCGTGGCCGAAGGAATGGTTGGAGGCATCGGGCACGCTGGAGTGAGTAGGCTTGGTTCTAGGTAACTCCTCTCGAGGGCGAGGCAAGTCTGGAGCAGTTGGTGGACGGTCCACAATATCCACTATATTGGTGTCTCTCACTTCCTGGGTTTGGAAGAAACTGGTGATGGTTGGCATGCGAGGGAGGGGGCGGGGTGGCTGGGGCCGAAGCTCTCTCAAGAAGGTGTCCCTGTGTCTGTGGAACTCAAGCAGGAAGAGGCTTAGGCAACGTTGGTCCTGGAAGTCAATGATCCTGGAGAGTGGACCAAATCCCTCACGAAATAGACAGTGAAACCTCCCGTGGATCTCATAGTATACTGGGCAGCGGCATATGTAATGCTTCTCTGTCTCAACCTCTATGTGGCATAATCGGAAAATCCTCTCCTCTCTGGGTCTCCGTATGAGCTTGGCATGAGACATGTGAACACTCAAGTAGCCTGGCTGTTGGATGAATCCATCCTTAGTGAGTGTGAGGAAGTGATCTCTATAGAAGTGCATCTTTGTGGGGAGCTCCGAAGGTGTGAGCCATGTGCAATGGGTGTAGAGGCTGAGAAGATCTAACCGGATAACTCGGTTGGTACCCTCAGAGAGAGCCGGAGAAAAGGGGTGTCCAAACTATACTGAAGGAGGGGTAGGCGGTTCATGCGGAGCCCATATACTGAGAGCCAAGTGGAAACTAATGCATACCATACTCCAGAGTGGTCCTCAAGTGCTAGCTGTCTTGAGGACTCTAGGGCAAGCCTCAGGACCTTTGGGGATCCATGTGATTGATGCGATCGAGGCATGTGACTGTTTAGAAGAGTGCATTAACAACCATCAGGGTTGCAAGAAACTCTGCCTGGATAATCTGGTGTCGGACTGATGGTTTGCTACGGATCATATGGGAGAACATCATGACCTGGGGCCGCTCAACTCGCTGCAAATCCTCATCGGATAAATCTGGCCCCGAGAGCTGCTCCTTACATCAAGGCTGGTGTGACGAGGGTGTCAAAAAGCCAGCCCTTCGTCCTCGGCTTCTGGAAATGTGCCTGGAAGCATTGCCGCTCAAGCAGGCTCAAGGCTGCATATCCTCGTGTCACTCTGGCATGTGCTTCGGGAAGCATGGTGAAGCGTGGGCCACTGAAAGTGACTGTCACAAACGGGGGCGTGGTTATACAGAATTTAATACTAAAATCACAAGATTTATCATCCTTTGATCACTGCCATATGCCACATAATAGCCATAACAATTGATTATACAATGTGGAAGTACGGAGAAGAAATGATACTGCACTAGGGACAAGAAGATGGGCTGGGACCCCCCCCCCCCCCCCCCCCCCTCCTTGAAGGATATGTATTGCCTCAAGGGAGTAAGAATTTTACAAGTACATAAAACGGATGGATTGGCCCAGCCATACACCACGGTTTCTTCCAAAATGATTGAATATGAAAACAGCTTACAAGCGCTATACTTGCCTACAAGTAGCCCAGCTACAAGTTAGCAATATGGTTCCCAGCACCCTTCACCAAGATTGCCGAGCAATCCTGGTTTCTTCAAATGTAGCTTAACTTCGATAAAATCAACGACCTAATGGCTGAAAGTCAGCCTTAGGAGAATGCCGAGCACTTCCCAAGGGTTCTCCCGCATAGAACTTGTAGCAACCAAGATGATTCTTCCACAGCTTCAATCGTGGGAATAGAGTTCTTCTTCTAGCTTGAATGGAGACTTTCAATTCTGAAAATCAGAATTCAGCCAGCTTCCAAGTGTTTTGGGGAAATAAAAACACTATGGTATGGCTGGAAAAATACTTTAGAATAAGTGCATTAGATAGAGCAATAAACAAAGGCCAAGAAAGAGTCTTAAATGAGGCTGGAAATCTGAATTTAGAGAGTTCTATTCAACCTAGAAGGAGACGCCTAAATGAAGAGGAGGAGTGGAGGTTATTGCTCATGAAAAGATGTGGTAGGGAGAGGTTTGTGCAAGACTTTTGGATCAAAAAAATGGGTATTAGCAAAGTAGCAACTCGTGTAGCTAAAAAAGGAGGAAAAGTTTACTTTTTATCTTTTTCTTTACTCTTTTGGAGAAAAGAGAGCTTGCATGCTTTACTTTTAAGAAAAGTAAGCTTGCTTGGCACACTTTTAGGTGCAAGAAAAGATAAAGCATTGCATGATGCAGGCATGTAGCTGAAAAAGTTTGCATGTCGCATGCATGGGGGTTTCTGGTCATGCATGTCGCATGCATGAGGATTTCTGGCCATGCATGTTGCATGTATGGGGTTTCTAACTATGCATGTCGCATATATGGGGGTTTCTAACTATGCATGACTATGCATGTCACATGCATGAGGGTTTCTTATTATGCATGTCGCATGCATGGAGGTTTCTCATCATGGAGAAGAAGTTTATCAACAATACTTAGCTAGCCTGTCATGCATGCATAGAGATAGAAAACCCGCATAAGAGTGGGCTGCCTTCAAAATGTCAATTATTCCTGTACAAATCCATCAATACAAGTTAATTGAATACAGGTTATGTAACATACTAACCCATGGGTGCAATCGAGGTGTCCCAAGATCCATGAGCTTCTCATGCAATAAAATACAAGCATTGTCTAGGCAAACAAAACAATACACGCAAAAAAATAAGCCCTGCACATAAATGTATGCATTTAAACACATATTTTGGAAGAAACCCCATCTATTTATATGTACTTGATATTTACAAGGGCTATGGTATTTGGCTCTCCAAGATCCATCAAATATCCATGGCATTATGTATTGCATTTGGTTGTCCAATATCCAACAAATGCTTAACATGCTTCTATGCAGCCAGGATCTCGTAGATACAGCTAGTATACACATACATGGGAAGCTTAACCATAAACATTCCATGGCTACATGTAGTGTCCAACACCCATGTCCATGGATAATAGAGCATTTACAAAATGAATCCCGAGAAATTAGGAAGTAGTTACCTTGACACCAAGGTAGACATAGGATGAGACAATCTCCACAGGATCGCCTCTATATGTGAAGCTCAATTTGGATGTGAAGGGGCGAGAAGTATTGAAGACCATTACCTTGGTTTTACCAAGGTTAACAGAGAGGTCCCGATGAGTGCAGAAGTCTTGTAAGGTTAACAGAGAGGTCCCGCTGAGTGCAGAAGTCTTGTAAGGTATCCAACTGTCTCTGAAGCCCTCTGGCTGAGTTTGAGAGGAGGACGATGTCATCTGCAAAAGTAGTACAGGGATCGATATGCCTGCCAGTGTGGGGCCAGCCCCGCCTAATCCGTCAATGAAGCTCGAGATCTCATCAATGTAGAGGCCGAAAAGAGTGGGTGATAGAGGGCAGCCCTGTTTCACCCCAATAGTACTGGAAATCTCGCGTGATGTACCTTTTGGGGCTCTCACTCGTCCGGTGAGACGGACTCATAGAGGGTGATGATGCCCCAAACCATGTCAGATTTGACTCCTATCTCCTGTAGACGATGTAGGGGGTGGGCTCCGGGTACAGTATCAAAAGATTTGCGGAAATCCACAAAGCAGTAGTAAATCCTCTGATGTCGTGCTCTACCCTCCTCGATGATGGCATGGAGGGTGAAGATGTGGTCAAGGATAGAGTAGCTCCTCCGAAAGCCATCCTGTCTTGAGGCTCTGCATCCGTGGCTCTATGCAAATGTACTGAGCTCCGCCTCTAGCACTGATCCATGGAGTTTGGCCAATGTGTGGCCAATCATGATCGTCCTGTAGTGATTAGGATCAAGTGGATGTTCGGCTTTGAGGATGGGGGTGATGGTGTTGGTGGACCAAGAGGGTGGAAATCCTTCACAGAGGGCTCTATTGAACATGTAGGCTACTAGGTGCGCCAGGGTTTCATAGGCATGCGAGATGTATTCGGCAATGAGTCCCTCATGATCCTAGGCTCGCCCATTGCGGAGTCTACGAATGGTGTTGAGGACCATGCCCTTTGTGAAGAAGGTGGAGGTGGTGGGACAAGGATCTGATGGTTGGGGTAGGGGTGGCTGATGGGGGATATGATAGAGAGAGCGTGCAAAGGAGTGCCATGTGTCTGGGCAGGTGATAGGTGTGGGAGGGCGGTGTCCTTGGAGTTTCCTCCAGGCCTCTCTGCAGTTCGGCCCTAAGAAAAGTCGGTATAACTCATCGTCTTTCTGAGCGTAGAACTCGTATTTCTTGCGTTGGGTGAGCCGTTGAGAAATCTGTTGGGCTTGGCGCTTCGTGATTTGCCCAATCCGTACCTCATGCTTAAGATGGGAGCGTGTGAACCGACATTCGTCATCATACCAACAGTTCTGGGGCATGGAACGGCAAGGTGGCTTGGCAGTAGACTGTCATGTGCAGATGAAAGAAGTGGTGGCGGATGTGTGGAGTATGGTGGTGAGCTATGATGCGAAGGTGGATAGGGGGACAATAGGTTCCATATCTTGGAGTTGGCGGTAGATGTGGTGGGAGTAAACAAGGTGAATTTCGTGATCAAAAAGGACCTGAGTGTAATGTGAGATGGGAGGTGGTGGCGAAGGGGCGGGTGGTGTGCAGGTAAGAGTGAAAGAGAGGTAGGCATGGTCAGCCTCAAAGGGGGGTGGCGGGATGGAGAAGTTGGGGGAGGTGTGCCAAAGCCGGAGATCCCATAAGGTAGTCCACTGTGCTAGTACCTACTACCTCCTAAGTGAGGGAAGGAGGTGAGGGTGTCGGAGGAGGGCCATTGAGACATCGCGTTATAGATAACGCGAAAATGTGCAGCTCCTATCTCCCATGTTGGGTTTTATGCTGTGTATGCACCCAGAGGAGTGCTAGTGATCACCAGTAGATTACTGGGGCACTTTTTACTTCAGTTAGTGGAGGTTTTTTCCCCCAGTTTAGCTCAGTTTCACTTATATGCAGTTTATAAGTGTTTTGGTCCACCCGGCACATTTTATGGCCGGACATGTGAACACTTATCTTTAGGGTCACTATTATGTGGCTATTGTACTTCACTTTATCATCAAGCATATACTGAAGTCGTGTTCTCTCTCTCTCTCTCTTGGTTTCCACGCCTGCTTGAAGCTTCTATAAACCCTAACCCTAACACTTCATTGCCTTCATCTGGTATCAGAGCCTTGAAGGCTTGCCTTGCCCTGCCCGTACACTGCCAGGTTACTATTGCTGCTGCCCGTACAACTCCGTACGTTTTTGTTGCTGCCCGTACACCTGTGCGCCGCCTGCAAATCGTACAGCTGCCGACTGCACTTGTTCGCCTGCAGCCTGCCGTAACTGTTCACAGCTGTCAGCATCTGTATCTGGTCGCCTCAACGCTGGACATCTTGCTCTTGTCAACGCTGGTTGCTGTCGACTGTACTCAGTCGACTGCTGCAGCGCGTATGCAGTACCTGGTCGCCTCAACGCTGCAGCACCCTACTGTACCTGTCAGCCTGTTTACAGTACCTGGTCGCCTTGCTCAACTCTGTGTAGCTCGACACTGTGCAGCTTCCGTACCTGTCAGAGTCGACCACAGTACCTGCACAGTACCTTCAGTACCTCCACAGAATCTGCCTGCAGCCTCCATCAGTCCTGTGTAGTACAAGTCGACTGTACCTGCACAGTACAGTCAACTGTACTTGCTCTTTGGTGGACTGTACCTGCAGAAGTACCACAAGCTACTCAGTCAATCTGTGGTAAGCATTAAAAATTCTGTTTTTGGGCAATATTATTTTCTCTGTGAAAATATACAGGCACAACAGGCAGATTTTCTAGCAAAGAACTATACAGGTTTTTTGCACAGTTTGGGTGCAGTAAATTTGGGCATTTTTGGGGCATTTTGGCATTGTGTACGCCATTTGCTGCTCTACTCCGTCATTGGTGCATTGACCTGCACATTCAGAGGATTGAGAGTGCAGGCATATTTGGGTGAACTGTATTCAGTGGAGTACAGTTATTTTCAGGGTTTCTGCTATTGGGTTTTTTGATAAACAGGTACAACATTGTGCGTAAGCATAATGGCAAATCAACAGCAAAGTGATGTATTCACATATTTGTCTAAGGAAGACAAATTAGATGGCACGAACTACTCCTTGTGGAGTTTTATGCTGAAAAATGTGCTTGTGGCAAAAGGTCTTTGGGATTTTGTTAGTGGGGATGAACCACGTCCAGGTCCATTGGCTCCAGAGACTCCTCCCCAAGGGGGTGCTCGTGGACGAGGACAACAGGTACAGGCTCCAGGACAGCCATTGCCTGTTCAAAGAACAAATGCTCAAAAGACATGGGATGCCAGGGATGCACAAGCTTTGTCACTCATTGCATTGTCAGTACAGAGGTCCATTATACCTCATATTCGTTCAGCTGGCTCTTCACAGAATGCATGGGTGACTTTGGAGCAGATGTATGCTGCTCGTAATGAGGCTAGGATCTCATTTTTGAAAAGAGAGCTGGAAAATCAGAAAATGAATGAAGGAGATGATATGTCTAGCCACTTAAACAAGCTGCTAGACATATCATTTTTGAAAAGAGAGCTGGAAAATCAAAAAATGAATGAAGGAGATGATATGTCTAGCCACTTAAACAAGCTGCAGGATTTGAGAGAACAACTCATCAATGTGGATGAGATTATTCCTGAGATGCAGCTTGTGTCCACCATCTTGCACTCTTTGCCAAGATCTTACTTGGCTTTTCATACCTCTTTGAACCTCAGCATGAGGAATGCTGTTGAACCCCTCAAGTATCAGGAACTTGTTGCTCTCTTACTACAAGAGGAGCAAATGAGGAAGAATATGAATATGAACACAAATGCTGAACAAGCATTTACTACAGGTCAAAAGGGGAAAGGAAAAACTCAGCCAAAGAGTTCAAATTAAAATTCAGGTGATGGTGGTTCTTCACAGGATACCAAGAAAGGTGCTGGACAGCCCAAGAAGAAGGGCAAATGTCATTACTGTAAGAAGCCAGGTCACAACATCACGGAATGTAGGAAGAGGATTGCCAAAGAGAAGGCAAAGGAAGCTGGGATGTCTGTTAATGATGCTTCTAAAGCTCCTCCAGAGACTGCTTCTTTTGTTGAGGACAGGGATTACTCTTTTTATACATGCAGCTATGATGCCTCTTGGTCTTCACAGGCACTCAGTTTGACAGAGCATGCATGTACTTGGTATTTTGATAGTGGTGCCTCAAAACATATCACATCTCACAGGGATTTGTTTAGTCATGTTGGCCCTGCCCCTGTTGGCAAAACTGTTCAGTGTGCCAACAATGCTTCATATCTAGTTCGTGGCATTGGGGAGATTCAGCTTACAGCCATTGATGGCTCCATTCTCCGCCTTACAGATGCCTTATATCTACCAGGGATAAAGAAGAATTTGTTGTCCATTTCTTCTTTAGCACATTGTGGTATGCAAGTCCACTTTGATGATGATAAATGCATGGTCAGAGACAAAGCTAATGCCTTGACCTTGATGCTTACTGGTACATTATGTCATGGACTTTATCAGTTGGATGCATTTCAGCCAGTGGATCAGTCTGCTTATAATGCATTCACTCTTACTCCAGCTATGGTTGATGTGGAGTTATGGCATGCTTGCATGGGGCATGTAAATTTTGGTAGTCTTATGCCTATGCAGCGACATAACATGTTTACAGATCTACCTCTCATGGAGAAGCCTCCGGATCACATTTGTGAAGGATGTATTTTGGGAAAAATGCATAGGTTTTCCTTCCCACGTGATGAGGCTCTAAGAGCAACTGCAAAGGTGCAGCTTATACACAGTGATCTTTGTGGTCCCATGCAGACGAAGTCATTAGGTGGTTGCTTCTATTTTGCAACATTTATTGATGACTTCTCTCTTATATGCTGGGTCTATCCTTTGACACAGAAATCTTAGGTATATGATGCATTTTTGGCCTTTGTAGCACTTGCTGAGACAGAGTCAGGATGCAAGGTCAAGACTCTCCGTTCTGACCGAGGGGGGGAATATATGTCACATATGCTGAATTCCTTTCTTGGGAGTAGAGGTATAAAACATCAGTATACTACTCCTTACACTCCACAGCAGAATGGGGTTGCAGAAAGGAAGAATCGGTCACTCATGGAGATGGCCAGATGTATGCTAAAGGCAAAAAGGCTACCACATATCTTTTGGGTGGAAGCAGTCATGTGTGCTTGTCATATTTTGAATCGATGTCCCACAAAGGCATTGGTTTCTATTACTCCTTTTGAGGCTTGGCATGGCCGCAAGCCTTCTGTATCACATATTCGTATCTTTGGGTGTCTTGCATATGCACACATACCCAAAGAGTTGAGGAGGAAGCTGGATGATAAAGCCACAAAATGCATTTTTGTTGGGTATAGCCGTGAGAGCAAGGGCTACAGGTTATATGACCCACTATCCAGGAAGATATTCACTAGTCGGGATGTGATTTTTGATGAAAAATCAGAAATATCCATGGCTGGTTATGAGGCAAATCAGGCTGAAAATGATGTCTTTGAAGGTCTACTACCTATGGAATTTCATTCCACTGGTTGGTGATCCAACTCATGAGGGTACAGGACAGCCAGCAAATGATGTAGGTGGTGCAGAAATTCAGCAGCAAAATGAGCCAGAAGCTGAACCAAATATGGGGCAGCAGGCACCAGAGGTCAGACATATACCTAGATGGTATTTGAGGACATTACAGGACAGCCATTTAGAGGGTCCTCTTGCTGGTCGTACTCGTAGGGAGACAAGGACCAATGAGCATGCACACATCATGGATTTGAATCTGGTTATGGCAGCCAGCTTACAGGATGATGATGAGCCTGATTCATTTGTGGATGCACGAGATAATTTGCATTGGAACAAAGCCATGCAGGATGAGCTTGATTCTATTAAAAGGAATCAAACATGGGATTTGGTTGATCTGCCCAAAGGCAAGAAAGCAATTGGTACTAAATGGGTCTATAAGTTGAAAAGACATGCAGATGGATCCATTGACAGGTACAAAGCCCGTCTAGTTGCAAAGGGCTATGCACAGAAGAAGGGCATTGATTATGAGGAGACATTTGCTCCTACATCCCGTATGTCGACACTTGGGTGTGTCATTGCATTGGCTGCACATCGTGGTTGGGTTGTTCACCAGTTGGACATAAAGACTGCATTCCTACATGGGGACCTCGAGGAGGAAGTTTATGTATTTCAGCCCATGGGATTTGCAGAACATGGTCATGAGGGGAAAGTTTGCAGGCTGAAAAAGGCCTTGTATGGTTTGAAACAAGCTCCACGAGCTTGGTATGCAAAAATAGATGCTTTCCTACTCACTCAGGGATTTGTGAACAGTCCATCAGAAGCCACTCTGTATGTAAAGAAAGAAGAGACAGATCTGCTGGTCATCAGTCTTTATGTGGATGATCTCTTGCTCATGGGATCAAATGATGACAAAATTGCAGCTTTTAAGGAGATACTGCAACAGACATTTGACATGTCTGACTTGGGGCTTGTACATTACTATTTGGGCATACAGTTTGTGCAGGATAACAGAGGCATTGGGTTGTTGCAATCACGTTATGTTGCTAAACTTCTGGAGAAGTTTAAATTTCAAGATTGCAAGCCTATTAGTACTCCTATGGAGCGTGGAATGAAACTGTCACTACAAGATGACAGTATTTCCTTTGATGCCACTACATATGCTCAGGCTGTTGGGTGCCTTATTTACTTGTGTAATACAAGGCCAGATATTCAGTATGCAGTCTCTCAGTTGAGCAGATTTATGCACAGCCCGCGGTTGTCACATTGGCAAGCTGTGAAGCGTGTATTCCGTTATTTGCAGGGTACCTTGTCTCTTGGATTGCTTTATCCTGAGGGGGGTGACATGCAGTTATACGCTTATAGTGATTCAGATTGGGCTGGTGATTTTGATACCAGACATTCCACTAGTGGAAATTGTTTCTTTCTTGGCTCTTCATGCATTTCTTGGCTAAGCAAGAAACAGACCACAGTGGCCACTTCGTCTTGTGAGGCAGAGTACAGAGCAGTCTACACTACTACTGTTGAGTGTGTTTGGCTGCGTCGTCTCATGACTGATATGGATATTTCAGTGGAGGAGCCTACACCTATCTATACCGATAGTCAGAGTGCCATTGCTGTGGCCAGGAATCCTGTGTTTCATGCTCGTATGAAACACATTGAGATTCACTATCATTTTGTTCGGGAGAGACTCCAGGCAGGAGATATCAGTCTGATCTACTGTCCTACAGATCAGAATGTGGCAGACATCTTCACCAAGGCATTACCACGTCCGAAATTTGAAGCATTCCGCAGTGCTTTGAATTTGTTTCCTTTTGGTGGATGATGTACAGTGATCACATATCACTCTAGGGGGGTTTGTTGGGTTTTATGCTGTGTATGCACCCAGAGGAGTGCTAGTGATCATCAGGAGATTACTGGGGCACTTTTTACTTCAGTTAGTGGAGAATTTTTTCCCCCAGTTTAGCTCAGTTTCACTTATATGCAGTTTATAAGTGTTTTGGTCCACCCCAGGCTTAGTTCCGTACGTCGTACGACTGAAATCGTACGTACTTGTTGTACGGTACGGTACCGTACGGATTCGTACGATACCGTACGATTTTTGATTTTTGATTTTGATTTTTTTTTTGGGTCGTCGTCGTCGTCGTCGTCGTCGTTGTTGCTGTTGCGTGGAGCAATTTCAGTCTTCTAGAGAGCCATTCATCGCCATTTGCAGCCTATAGGGAGCTGTTTGTCAGCGTGTGCACTTGCCATTGCCATATTAGGCAAGCGATCATATTGCCTGATGAGGAGAACGAGGCAATCTTCATGGAGCTCTATAGTGAGCTTGTGGCAGCAGATACTCGCAGCACCAGGAGTCAGCATGGACGGGGGCCCGAGCAGTTGGAGTTCATAGGCCTCCGCCTTCGGCATCGGCAAAGGGTGGCCTTCGCACATATGTGAGGCGGGGATCCTCGAGCTCCAATCCCCGCCTTCATGATGATATTCCATTGCCCCCTCATGATGATACCCCACTGCCTAGAGAGCCCTTGTTTGATGATGATGGCAACCTACTTAGCGAGAATGATCCCCAGAGTGTCTCGTCCACCTTCGAAGAGTCCTCTTCAGAGAACTCTCTTGATGGACACTCTAGTAGTGATCATGTTGATGATCATGCAGATGTTGGTGATGATGTAGACTTTTGATATGTTATAGCTCTCTAGGCATTGGGCATCTATCTCCTTCTAGCCCATCGATGATGTATTGTAGTATGTAGTATCATGTATGTACGCATGTTGGAACTTGGCGGTCGCCCATGCCATGAGTTTTTGGCCTATCCTTTTGTAGCAATTTTGTACTCTAATGGCATGATGACATTATGTTCATGGTTCTACTATTTTGTAACTTCTTGTCTACAATTTTTAAGTTTAGGAAGTATTTAAAAAAATAAAACGTACTAATATCGTACCGTACCTCAAAAAATTTTAAGGTACCAATTAGTACCGTATTTTATCGTACCGTACCGTATCGTACCTTTCGTACTAACTAACCATGGTCCACCCGGCACATTTTATGGCCGGACATGTGCACACTTATCTTTAGGGTCACTATTATGTGGCTATTGTACTTCACTTTATCATCAAGCATATACTGAAGTCGTGTTCTCTCTCTCTCTCTCTTGGTTTCCATGCCTGCTTGAAGCTTCTGTAAACCCTAACCCTAACACTTCATTGCCTTCATCCCATACACCGTGACGTCCTCACAGTATTGTGATGATCTCTGTAGCCCTATGTCAGTGATATCCAGCTCCTTTAGTCTGATAGGGTCATCCAGATCGACTAGTGGGACCTGCTGACTTCCTGTCCTGGCGTTGAAATCCCCGAGTAGGAGGACTTCCCCCAACTGTGAGAACTCCATAATATCCCCATATAATGGTAAGTACGGTGACTGGCCATGCTGTGCGGCGTAAGGGGAGTGGCATGGTGCAAAATAACACACAACAATGTGGATGACTCTAGCCGCACCCAAAGATACCGTGCATCTTCGTCCTTCCGAACGATGCTGAGAATCTGGCGAAGATGGGATCTAAAAAGGAAAGCTACCCCTCCAGAGCCACGTATTCCTCTTGATGTGCGGGTCCCACCTCGGAAAGTTGACTCCCACTCATACCCGGCTATGTATATGGTAAGGCCCTCTCAAGGCTTTGATGAGTCTCGGTATAAAAAATGACATCTCTGCCTATGAAAATCTCGCTCAAGCCTCCTGGATTTGACCACAGCATGCCATTGAAGTTCCATACTGCTAGCCTCAAGTGTTTGGTCTCATAGACCCCGCGTCCCTATTTGGGACGGCGCTGAGTGATAATCACCGTACCATCTCTGTAGATAGCCCACTTTCTTGCTCTACGGGCCTCATGAACTGTCACCATTGCCTCATGCCGGTGTGCCACCTGTGCTAGGGTGAGATCATCTCCCATGTACACGTGTGCCCTTGAGGGCAGCCCGCCTGTCTAAGAAGGCCTGTCTGCTGGTGGCATCAGGGAATCTAATGATGAGAGGAGGAGATATATTAACGTCTTGCAAAAGACCCAGCAAGTCTATGAGACAAGAGGTGTACAATGTGTCCATGAAGTGACAATCATGGAAAACAAACATGGTAAGATACCCAACTAGAGCTGAGAGAAGAAACAATAGCATTGTAAGTGCCACTGGTATAATGCTACAATGATATGATGTGAGGGGGATCAAAGTGGGTCCTCAACATCGATGACTATAGCGGCTCTCCACATCCACTGCTTGTGGAGGGGCACTCCTGTTTTGGAGGATCTCTCGGATCTGAAACTGTTGGATGCGTCATCTCCTCAAAGCAGTGGGTCTTAGCTGTGCAGCTCGTTGTGCCTGGATCGCTTTGTCTAGGGAGACACTTTTTAGGCGGGGTACCATCTGTGGCAGATGTGCTGCCAGTGTGCGCTGCCTGGTACATCGAGTAAGGGCATCTGCATCAAGGCTATCTCTTGGGGGTTGGGGAGGGCCTCCATCCTGGGTCGGATGAAAGGAACCCGTGATGGTGAGCTGTGAGGTCCGTGTTTGTGCCTCTCTGCATATCTGATCTCTGTGACGGCGCAGCTTAATCAGGTAAGAGTTCCAGGCATCCCTGGTATGGGAAATCAATGATTCGAGAGTGGCCTAAATCCCTCCCTGAAGTGGCAATGATACCTTCCTCATATCTCATAGTACACTAGGCATCTGAAAAGATTGTGCTACTCTATTTCGACCTCTAGCGAACAGAATCGGAAGGTCCTGTTCTCTCTGGTAGTGCCCTCTGCTTGTTGAGTCCTTACCCTCAGACGATGTGACAAGACTCTTATCTGGTCGATCGGAATCCCCATGGCATGTGCCATGTGTGTATGAAGATAGCCAGGCTTTTTAATGAAGCCATTCTTTGTAAGCCTCGTAACATGATCCCAGTAAAACTCCATCTTCGTAGGAAGGTACACTGGATCCAACCATGGGACACGGGTCTCTAATTAGAAAGGTTGGCTGTATGCGAAGCTCAATCCGGATGTGAAGGGGCGGGAAGTATTCAAGACTATTACCTTGGTTTTACCAAGGTTAACAGAGGTCCCACTGAGTGCAGAAGTCTTGTAAGGCATCCAACTGTCTCTGAAGCCCTTTGGCTGAATCTATAAAGTTATATGGGGATCAATATGCCTGCCAATGTGGGACCAGCCCGCCTAATCCGTCAATGAAGCTCGACATCTCATCAATGTAGAGGCCAAAAAGATTGGGTGATAGAGGGCAGCGCTGTTTCACCCCAATAGTGTTGGAAATCTCATGTGATGTACCTCTTGGGGCTCTCACTCGTCTGGTGACGGACTCATAGAGGGCGATGATGCTCCAAACCATGTCAAATGAGACTCCTATCTCTTGTAGACGGTGAGGAGGCGGGCTCAGGGTACATTATCAAAAAAATTGCGGAAATCCACAAAGCAGCAGTAAATCTTGTGATGTGCTCTACCCTCCTCGATGATGGCATGGAGGGTGAAGATGTGGTCAAGGGTAGAGTAGCTCCTCCAAAAGCCTGCCTATTGTGAGGCTCTGCATCCTTGTCTCTTCAAATGAACCGAGCTCTGCCTCTAGCACCGATCCATAGAATTTGGCCAATGTGTGGCCAATCACGATCGCCCTGTAATTATTCGGATCAAGTGGATCTCCGGCTTTGAGGATGGGGATGATGGTGTTGGTGGACCAAAGGGCTCTATTGAACATGTAGGCTAGTAGGGGCACCAGGGTATCATCGGCATGCGAAATGTACACAGCAGTGAGTCCCTCATGATCTTGGGCTTGCCCATTACGTAGTCTACAAATGGCCTTGAGGACCATGCCCTCCGTGAAGAAGGTGGAGGTGGTGGGAGGTGGATTTGGTGGCAGGGGTAGAGGTGGCTAATGGGGGATATGATAGAGGGAGCGTGCATGGGAGAGTGTCGTGTGTTCGAGCAGGTGATAGGTGTGGGGGGCCGATGTTCTTGGAGTTTGCTCCAGGCCTTTTTGCAGTTTGAACTTTGACCTAAAAAAAATGTCAATATAACTAATCTGATAGAAATTGTTCATCTCAATGTTTTTTGGCTTTCCCTATTTTATGGGATTTAATCTATTTTCTCCTACTTTAGGGAGTCCTAAGCAGTCGGCCCGCTCCCTCTCTTCACTATAAAAGGGGCTTCTCATATTCATGACCTAAGAAAAGTCAGTATAACTCATCTGATAGAAATTATTCATCTCAGTGTATTTGGGCTTTTCCTATTTTATGGGATTTTATCTATTTTCTCCTACTTTAGGAAGTCCTGAGCAGTCAGCCAGCTCCCTCTCTTCACTATAAAAGGGGCTTCTCATATTCACTTGTCGGTCAACCATGTCAAGCATAGTGCAACACTTCTCTTGCTGGCTATTGCCATTGTAAAGCTTCATGCTGTTATAAAAAGTGATCTTGTCCACAAGCTTTCTCTCCTTTGCTCCCTCTTCTCTCTCTTGTTTTGTCTATACTTTTGCCTGTGCATACTCCAACATGGTAGCAATCGCTTAGGTACCCGGCTGCTTCTACATTGCGACTGTGCCTCCTCCTCTGCGGGCTGCAGTTCTAGCTTCTGAAGGCGACTGTATCTTCCCCTTCCAACTGCTGTGTTTCCTGAATTTCACACCAGTAGCTGCGTTTTCTGGAGCTCACACCAAGTGGAGTTCACACCAAGTGGCTGCGTTTTCTGGAGTTCAAAACTGTGGCTGCGTTTTTTTTGGAGATCGAACAGTGGCTGAGATTTCTCATCATAGCTGTGTTTTCTTCCTCCCAAAGGCTTCTCGCATCTGTGTTTTCCTTTTAAGGCTGCCTTGCTCTTGTGCTTGTTTACCAAGCATCATTTCCAAGCTTCTCTTGGCTGCGTTTTTTGCTTCTATATGCATTTGCAGCAGTTGTGTGAAATCTGAAGGCTGTTTTCACAGCGTGTACTGCACTGGAAGGTGTTTTCTTGCGTGTGGTGAACCCCGACAAGCGGCCCCAAAATCTCTGCTTCCTCCCTGGATTCCCGTCGCTCCAGTTGGGTGTTTCTGGTGAGTTTTGGTGGACTGTTTTGCTACTTTCCAGCCTCTTTCTTTCTCAGATTTGAGAGGGGGCTGATTAGTCATGGTGCCTTGCTTCGTTGGAGAGTGCTCGAGACGAGTCTTGAGTGCTGTGATTTGTGTACTTTGTTTCTGTGGATATGGCTTCCCCCTATACGAACAAGGATGACAAGTTGGACGGAACCAACTATGCCCATTGGAAGCTGAATATGCGGATGTGGTTCATCCACAAGGGTTTGTGGGAGATTGTTTAGGGCATTGAGAAGAAGCCCGAGTGTCCTGAGAACTCGAGGAGGTGGACCCAAGATCAAGAGGACGAATTCCTTGCGGAATTACAAGACTGGGAGAATCCTGATTGGAAGGCGCATTGAGTGCTTGTGCGGATCATCACAAAGGAGGTCTCACGGGGCGTGCAAACTCTTACCAATGCTCATCAAGTATGGTCCAAATTGGAGGATCTCTTTGCTCGAGATTCGTCAATGAGGGCAGTTACTTTGCAAGGGCAACTCTATGGTTTGTTATTTCCTGCTGCAGTTCTGTGTAGTCGTTTCTTATGAAGGCCAAAGTTATCCATGACCAATGGTGCTGCTTTGTCCTCTGCTCAGTTGGCTGCACTTATCCTCACCAAGCTTCCCCCGGAGTATGGTGTGGTTTTATCGAGCTTTGTGGTGCCAAGTCACAACCACTCAGTTGGATTTTGATAACCTTAGCTCCCTTCTCTTGGAAGAAGAGTCCGTCCTCGTTTCTCAGGGTAAGATTAAGGTGTCTCTTGACAGTTCTGATCAGGGAGAAGAAAGGTCGGAGTTGTTGTTGCTTCTCATGAGGGAAGAGAGGACATTTGTCTAAGGATTGTTTGTTCAAGAAGAAGGACAAGCCTGAGGCCAAGTCTTCATCTCAAAGAAGGGCAAAGACACAATTCACAACAGTGTTACAGATACTTCCAGTACCTCGTCTAGCGCTTTGAGGGCGCTTCCCGCTCGGAGCCAAGCAAAGTTCCTTGCTCTTCGTGGTGGCATTTCTGTTTCGAGGAAACAGGTTGGCGGGTGCTCTCTCCGAGGTGATTCCGGTATCTCTAGTACTCAAGGGCCCATGGTTGCATCTTCATCAGCTTTTGTTCTTTAGAATCTTGCACACTATAAGCTGCAGAGGGATGGTTAGAAATTGTGCATCTCAGTGTATTTTGGCTTTCTCTATTTTATGGGATTTTATCTATTTTCTTCTACTGTAGGTCGTGAGCAGTCGGCCAGCTCTATGGGTAGTCGGTCAGCTCCCTCTCTTCACTATAAAAGGGGCTTCTCATAATCACTTGTCAGTCAACCATTCCAAGCACAGTGCAACACTTCACTTGTTGGCTATTGCCATTGTAAAGCTTCATGTTGTTATAAAAGGTGATCTTCTCCACAAGCTTTTTCTCCTTTCCTCCCTCTTCTCTCTCTTGCTTTGTCTATGCTTTTGCCTTGGCATACTCCAACATCATCCTCTTTCCGAGCATAGAACTCTTGTTTCTTGCATTGGGTGAGCCGTTAAGAAATCTATTGTGTAGTTCGTGATTTGTCCAATCTGTACCTCAGACTTAAGACGGAAACATGTGGCTCGGCATTCGTCGTCATACCAACAGTTTCGGGGCATGGAACCGCAAGGTGACTTGGCGATGGACTGCCACGTGCAGATGAAAGAAGTGGTGTGGCAGATGTGTGGATTATGGTGGTGAGTTGTGATGTGAGTGTGGGTAGGGGGACATTAGGCTCCACATCTTGGAGTTGGCGATAGATGTGATTGGACTAAACAAGGTGAAGCTTGTGATCAAAATGTACCTGGATGTAATGTGAGATGGGGGGTGGTGGTGGAGGAACAGGTCGTGTGCAGGTAAGAGTGAAAGAGAGCTAGGCATGGTCAACATCAAAGGGGGGTGGTGGGATGGAGAAGTCTGAGAGAAGGTGTGCAAAAGCCGGAGATCCCCTAAGGTAGTCCATGGTGCTAGTACCTCCTGAGGAGGTGAGGGTGTCAGAGGAGGGCCTTTGGGGCATCCCATTATAGATAACAAGACCATGTGCACCTCCCGGCGTTAAGAAATATTTCCCATGCACCGTGACCTCCTCACGGTCCTATGATGACCTCTGCAGCCCTGTGTCAGGGATGTCTAGCTCTCGTAGTGTGATAGGGTCATCGAGATCGAGTAGTGGGACCTGCCGACTCCTCGTCTTGGTGTTTTTATCCCCGAACAGACTTTTCCCAGTTGTGAGAACTCCATATTATCCGCATATAATGGTAAGTACGGTGATTGGCCAAGCTGTATGGCGTAAGAGGGGTGGTGCGGTGTAAAATAACACAACAATGTGGATGACTCTTTCACTTCTAAGTTGTAGCCGCACCCAAAGATACCGTTCATCCTCGTCCTTCCGGATCAAGCTTTGCGGAAAGCTTCAAACTTTTCTCGAGTTAAAGCCTTTGTGAATAGATCTGCAACATTATCCTGTGTAGGGCAGTAAGATAAACTGATCTCCCCTACATGTAGCCTCTCTCTGACATAGTGATAATGAATCTCAATGTGCTTGGTACGTGCATGAAATAGTGGATTTTGTGCCACGGCCATAGCACTCTGGCTATCAGTGAGTATGGTGGTGGGTGTCTGTTGACACTCACGAAGATCAGCCAATAGTCTCCTCAACAATACACAATCTACTGTAGCTGTGAAGATTGCCCTGTACTCAGCCTCACAAGTAGATGTGGCAACAGTGGGTTGCTTTTTACTCAACCAAGATATGCATGAACTGCCAAGAAAAAAACAATTCCCACTGGTGGATTGCCTGGTATCATAATCACCAGCCCAATCTTCTAGACCATTGCAAGTTTTGACAAAGAAAGCTGTGGGATCTTTGTGGACCAAAGTTGAAACTTAATCTTTTGAAGCATTGAAACTGGTCAATGCGACTAGATGGCCCAGATGACTATTGATGAATTCTCGGGCGGTCCTTGTGATCAGATGGCCTTGAGTGATAGTCTGAGCGGTTTTCCTCGGGAGCTAGATAGCTCAGCACCGTTTCCGATGAAACCAGTCAAGACAATCCACAAACAGGACGATCATTACTTGCGCACTGCATAGTGATGTATGTTTGAATTTCTTTGACTTTGTGTGCTATTTTTGATGTGTAGACAATGCTTGGATTTATGGCATGTGATAGTCCACTAGGCTTCAAGACTACCTGGCTAGTACTTGGAATACCCAATGATGCATACTTGTTTGTTGATTAGCTTCTATGTAGTTCTTGTAGGAGGTAAGTATGCATTTATTTTATCTAACACATGTGACAGGCCATGAAGAAGTACCATCAAGAACAAAGCTATAGGTCAAAGATAAGCCATAGAGATGTTGCTAGATGACAAGATGACACCACAGATATGGGGAAATACCAGATTCACAAGCTCACCCGACATGGCTAGTGCTTGGAAATATTTGAAACATATGGATGTCCTTAATGTACTTGGAACACATGGATATACATGGAACATATGAATATGCTTGGAACAATCGCAATCCGCAGTTGAGGAGAACTGGGATATAAGAGGGAGGGAATGTAAGTATTTGGCCCTCCTACCTCTATTTCACATGATGGAACACATCCCCGGACACATGGACAGGTTGATGAAAGCATGTGAACAGGGATCATGAAGTTGGCTTAGGAAAAAGCACCAGTTTTAGACAGAAAGCAAGAAAAAGCAAAAGTCAAACTAAGTTGACCGAGCTAAGGGCACCACTCGCAAGAGGAGACTGAGCCAGATCAAAAAGCTAAAAGCCGCTTTTTCAAAAAGCAGCTCTAGGCAAGGCCTTGAAGTTAGAAAAGCAAAGTTAAAGAACTTTGACAAAGGTTGAGTAATATTCTATAGCAAAACAATAAACAGGAAAGCATAGTGAAAAAGTAAAAGCAAAGCATGGTAGCTTTTTGCAAAAAGAAGGATCTCCCTTGGGTATAAAAGAAGCATGAACCTCTCCCTTCTCCTCATTCATTGAAGTTTTTGGAGAGCAAGGACATCATCATCAACATCTTTATCATCATCCTTAACCTCTCCAGCCTCTCCATCTGGTGGGCCTAGGGCTGCACCTCCATCTTCCTCCAAGGTTGTGCCCAGTTCCGCCTTGTTTTGCCCAGCTTCGCCACTGAGTAGTTGCTGCCGCCGGTCGCTGCTCCTTGCTGCCTCTGCCCTCTCCAACCAGTGTCGCCCTCAGCCTAACGGTGTTGCCACGTGTACACTTCAGCCTCTCGGCAAGAGATTTGACTCCAGATTCATAAACCTGCCATTAGGGTTAAGGGTTTCATTGCCAACTTGGTATCTACTTTCTTGAGGATTTTGTATAGATTGGGTATTGAGTTTTCTTGGACTCGGATTTGGATTTGGACTTGGATATACTTTGGTCCCATAGGTCACTTTGGCCTTTTGAAGACGTTAATATAACATTTCATTTCATTTCATTTCTCTCTATATCTTTATCTCTTGGATACGCTGTAGAATCTGTCAGAGCACGCCCCGCTGGGCTTACACCACTCTTCCAAATTCTTTTCAATGCAGCTTTCCACCAAGCAAGAGATTTTGACATATTGCAGATGGAGGTGGTAAGAGTAACCTATAAGCCTTGGCCGTAGACAAATTGGTAAAAGGTACAGGAGTATATCTTGGAAGCTACCTATCAAAACACCAATCTTGAAATCTCTCTATTTCCTCAAGCATTGGGATTGGCTGAAAGGGATGCATCATTTTTGAAATGACGCTCTAGATTGGCCTGTGATGCATCCCTAAGTTACATTGTCTACTTGCACGTGGAAAAGTGAGAACATAACCATTTTCACCCACGATGTCGCGTATGTGACAGATTGCCAAAGTAGACAGATTGTATGCCCTTCTTTTTTTTTCTGAAAGGAGACTTCTACTAAGTATGATTTTTTTTTTTTACAAAATGGAGATTTCACACCAAGCAAGGTGGAGATCTCAACCAATCAAGAGCCCTCTGCTGCCAATAGGGTCCCGAATGAGAGGATGTGAAAAAGATACCAATGTCCCTCTCTCTCATAAACTGGGTGTGCTTGTTCTCCGCAGCCCTCAAAGATCCCTGGATTCTGGCCTAGGTAGCCATAACGATGTGAATAATATCACTGCAAATCTTGCAAAGACACTGAGAAACAAGAACGGGAGTACCCTCAATGGCCTCAGTGCATCTAGTCTTCCAGATATTCCAGGCTGAGATGCTAGCAATAATCTCCTAAGAACTGTCTAACCTCTGTGCTGGAGGGACAAAGTGTGAAAGTGGCAAATCGTGAAGACAACACTACCGAGCAACTCCTTGCCTAACCATAATGGCCAAGCTCTTGTTAGTTCCCTCGAACCTCAGCTGAGGCCCTGACTGTGTCAACCAAATGATAGAACCAAAAGAAATGATAGCATCCCTCTTAATCCTACCAAAGAGGTGTGCAATCGCAGAGCAAATCCTCTGTGCTTCCCTGCATTCCCATAAACAATGGTAAATTGACTCCGAAGCTCGTGCACATCTAGGGCATGCTAGGCAAGCACTAATAACAGACCTCCACTGATTGGTGGCCAAACCACCATGAAGGGAAACCCAGATAAAGGAGGAAATCTGTGGCTTTCTATAAGAGTGCCAGAATCTCCGCCAAAATGCCCTCTGAATGTCCATCGAAATGCCGTAAGACTCCCAATGGGGTCTAAGAGTAGGGACACTTTGAATGTGTCCCAAGATAAGATGTCTGACATTCCGCACTGTACAACTGAAAAAAGGCATGGTTTTCAAAGGATTACAAGCATCCTTCCACTCCCACTCACCGGGGTCCCAGGGCAAATGTCTGATAGGGCAGCCACCATACAACCAAAGGCTAACACTCTCTGTGATCATCCCTGGGGGGGCTAGGGGGGGGGGGGTGGGTTCAACAAACACGTGCTTCCCTAACTTGCCAACAACTTTGATTGGATGAATCTTGGGGCCCTCAATAAGGTCGTGCACATCACATCTCTCTAGCTGCCATCCATCCTGTACGGAAAAAAAGACTGGTACATCATCCTCCCTAGGCAAGGAGATACCCATAACCTGAAGAGGCCCTTCTTGGTTGAGACAAAGCTAGCGGTGTATCAAATACCGTGCTCTAATGACTACTCTGCAACAACAATGAGTTGCCCCGATTTGAAGGCCTACCAGACCATTGTAAATGACAGTATAGCTTGCCAATCTCAAATGAGAATAGTTGAATATGGAGAGCCTCGAATACGACCATGGAAATGCCCAAAGATTATATCATCATAATTGATGATCCAATGTCCATATGCATCTGTTCGCATGTTAGTGTGCATAGCTCCTAGCATGCGTGCCCATGGCTTGATTTGCTTTATAAATGCAGCTAGAAGAGTGGTCTTCCTTGCCAGTATATGATAATAAATATTAAGGACATTGAGCTCACCATGAATTTTAGGCGAACATATAAGCTCTTGCCTAGCAAACGTAACCCTGTTCTATCCGCTTTGATTTTCTATTCAATGCCAATATATACATTTGCTTATTGTCACTGATTTTTCTTCGAGGGACAAATCCATACTGTGTTGGATGTAGACCTGCATGTAGGACACCTTTTATTCTGTTAACAAGTGTCTTGGCTACGAGTTTATATATGAGTGGCATCAAAGACATAGGACGCTAATCCGATATGGCTTCACATAGTTGCTTTTTGCACAGTAATTTCAGCAAGCCTTCTTTCCATGAGCATGGCAACTGTTCTACATTCTAGCAGTGATTCACCATTAGCAAAATTGGCGATCTCAAAATATCCCAAAACATCTTAACGAACTCCATAGTCAATCCATCCCAACTTGGAGACTTCTATTTGCCTAGGCCTCTTAACATCATCCAATTCTACATCCGTAAAAGGCTCATCCATATTGTTAGCCTCTTGGTGTGTAATGACAGGCATAACTTGTTGCAAGAAGAGTTCTCGCGCATCAAGAGCCTCCCTTGAAAGTGGAAGAGGGGCAACAAAAATGCGAGAAAAGTAATCATGGCAAGCATCTGCAAGCTGTGTTTGTGCACAAGTCCAAGTACCATCTGTTCTTTTTTTTTTTTTTTTCAAAAAGGAGACTTCTATTAAGTATGAAAAATTTTTACAAAATGGAGATTTCACACCAAGCAAGGTGGAGATCTCAACCAATCAGGAGCCTTGTGCTGCCAATAGGGTCTCGAATGAGAGGATGTGAAAAAGATACCAATGTTCCACTCTCTCATAAACTGGCCGCGCTTCCTCTCCGCAGCCCTCGAAGATCCCTGTGAATAATATCACTCCAAATCCTGCAAAGACATTGAGAAACAAGAATGGGAGTACCCTCAATGGCCTCAGTGCATCTAGCCTTCCAGATAGACCAGGTTGAGATGCTAGCAATAATCTCCCAAGAGCTGTGTAACCTTTGTGTCGGAGGGACAAAGTGTGAAAGTGGCAAATCCTGAAGACAACACTGCCGAGCAACTCCTTGCCTAACCATAATGGCCAAGCTCCTGTCAGTCCCCTCGAATCTCAGCTGAGGCCCAGACTGTGTCAACCAAATGATAGAACCAAAAGAAATGATAGCATCCCTCTTAATCCTACCAAAGAGGTGTGCAATCGCAAACCAAACCCTCTCTGCTTCCCTGCATTCCCATAAACAATGGTAAACTGACTCCGAAACTCCTTCACATCTAGGGCATGCTAGGCAAGCACCAGTAACAGACCTCCACTGATTGGTGGCCAGACCACCATGAAGAGAAATCGAGATAAAGGAGGAAATCTGTGGCATTCCTATATCTCCGCCAAAATACCCTCTGAATGTCAGTCGAAATGCCGTAACATTCCCAATGGGTTCTAAGAGTAGGGACACTCCGAATGTGTCCCAAGCTAAGATGTCTGGCATTCCACACCGTATAATTGAAAAAAGGCATGCTTTTCAAAGGGTTACAAGCATTCTTCCACTCCCACTCACCGGGGTCCCAATGCAAATGTCTGATAGGGCAGCCACCATACAACCAAAGGCTAACACTCTCTGGGATTATTCCTCGGGTGGGGGGGGGGGGGGGGGTGTCAACAAAGACGTGCTTCCCTAACTGCCAACAACTCTGACTGGACGAATCTGGGGGCCCTCAATAAGGTCCTGCATGTCACATCATCTGTTCTTTTGACACTTGCAATGCAATGTTTTTGTCTGGAAGCATGCGGGTCTTTTAAAAAAGACTTTGATGAGCAGCCTTTATCAAGTAATGGCTACTGTCTCACTTCAGTTTGCCATTTATTAAGCTTACGTTCATCATTATGGCAAGGACAATTTTCAGCTTGTAATAACAATTGCTGTTCATCATTATTCAACTCTCTAAAATGACTGATTTCAGTGTATTCTTTTATTACAATTTTTGCTTGTTCAATTTGTCTTCTATTCTCTCCCATGTGCCACTTGCAATAGTCCTGTATCATAGCTTGCATTCGTTGGACAAAGCTGAGCTGCTAAACAAGCGAAATCTATATCCTCTTGCATGTGCATGAGAAGAGGATGTGCAGCTGCACGTACCTAATCAACGAAAAGAGCGTGTGAGAAATAACTGTTACTAATCTTTGATGAGGTAAAGGACTGTCATTGTCAGCCACGCCAAAGTACAGACCAAGCCATACCGGCGAATGATCAGAGAGGTGCAATGTGTGATCAATCCATATCTTGCATGTGTATGCATCATATTGAGTAGCATTTAGAAGGTACCATGTATCCAAACGTGCCCAGTAATGCAATACAACATTATGATGAAAAGTACAACCCTTTGAATGTGGCATGAGCTGTGTCCACAAATCACATGCATCCAAAGAAGTCATTGTCTGCATCCAATCTTGCCTTTCAGAGGGCATCATATGAGAGCGGTGAGTGGTGTTATCATTAAAGTGAGGCGAGTTATTGAAATCTTGTGTAATGAAAGCATTTGAAATCCATGGGTATGCGCGTAAGGAGCGCCACATCTCAACTCTATACGCCGAAGTTTGCGATGCATAAACACTCGCAAATTCATGTAGCTCTCTTGCAATCATACATTGTACCACAAGCCGACGGCCGTTCGGATCATTATAGGCTAATATAGGTTGTAAATCATGCTTAACCATTATAAGGGCGGCAGAAAGAGCATGAGTTCCTGCATAGAAGATTTGATATCCAGAGAAAGACTCCTTATCTTCCAACAAAATTATGCTGATTATGTTCTTGCAAACAAACCACATGGGGATGCATAGTATTTGTATATGACCAAAACAACCTCCAGTGTTTTTACATCATAGAGGCCTTGTATATTGTAACTTGTAAGTAAAGCACCTAATTGGTATAGACATATTTACAAGGCAAGTAATGTAGAGGCTAGACCTCAACTTGCATGGCAACCTCACTCACTCATTCACTTACTCACACACACACACACACACACGCACACGCGCACGCATGCATACACACAAGAGTACCACAAGCGGGTACCAATCTTCTAATATATTAACCATTTAAGGCACATTGGGCAAGCGGTCGTGACATGCCCCACGCTTGGCCAATTGAAGGGAACACCGTGCAATGTTGTTAGAGGATCACACAATAGACACAAGCCTTCAAGGATGCCCAGCCAAGTCCAAGGATCTAGAGTGTTGAAGCTTGAAGAGCCGGCTCATGCAGTCATGCCGTGGATCTATTTGTCGTGTATGAGGTGGGGACATGCTAGACGAACCACTGGAAATGTATGTTTTATGTGTGTGACGACCATCATGCCCACCCGCATGATTCACACACTAGGCCACATGAACCTTCACCGTTAAAAGGGGGAGTGGTGTCCTGAGGAATCAACCTCCACTCTAGGAGGGGTAAACTCAAACCACTAGGCTAATGTATAGCTAGCAGGCTAGTACTACCTGAACTAAAAGGAGGGTTTGGTTACAAATTCTTTTATGTCATTTAATTGTGAATATTTAGTTTCTGCTGTGCATGAAGGACATTACATCTGATTACATCAAGGGTTGTGCCACAGATAACATTGCTTCTTCCTACTTTGTGTGGGAAAGATACCAAAATCGAAGCTTCAGTTCAGTTTCTTCAACTCAAAGGCAAGTGCCACCTACAGGATATAGATGCCAGCATCTGGTGGGTAACTGCTCTATGGGAACGAGGATTCAAACATGACAATCCACAAGGTGATACACGTGGAAGAAATCAATAACCAAGAGCTGTTGAATGCTTGCATAAGCTTTATGCTTTGATAATGAGGAGGAATAGTCTTTATTGAGTGCATACTGACATGTATTTGCTATGGTGTGGTATTGAATTGTTGGCAGTGCGGCGACTGATTTTACAGTCATATATGGAACTCGAGTGGACCAAAATACCAAAACTTGCACTAGCTATTCCAAAAGCCTTTGTCTTGGGTCCTCTGCTTTTAACAATCAGTGACCCAATACATCATAAAGATTTTGGTAAATCTACAAGAAATATTAAAAGTTACTCCATCACTTCTGCTCATTATAGTTTGATATTGACTTTTGCTGGATTTGCCTAAGAAATGAAGTGTACTTTGCTGTAAAGTGGTGCTTTTTTTGTGCTTAATATGAAGAAGTGTTATCGGAAAACATATTTTACCCATCCTTGCCTTGTTTCTGAGTGTAGTTTGATGTTAATTTTTATTGGATTTGCCTACAATACGAAGCATGTAATTCATGATAAAGAGGGGCGTTTTTGTGCTTAATGTGAAGTGCATGCATGCATGTGTGCAGGTGTTTGTGTGTGTTCATGTACAACCCCAATGTAAAGCTATACTCCACGCTTTTCTATGCTCCACAAAAATGCTACTGGGGTCTCTGCTTAGTTGCAAGGCTTACCAAGTAACAGCTGGTCTAGCTTTCTTTGAATATCAACAATATCTGCAGCATCCACTGTTATTCGTAGTCAATAGTGGTATAAGGCACATTGAAGGGCTCATCTCAATACAGATTGTGGTGTGGAAGTTGATGAAGAGTATCAAGGCAATAACGCTTATGGAGGAGTGGAGTAGGGTGATTGAACATGCTGACCTTGATGAACGATTGTAAAAAGCATAGGGATGTTAAAGTTTATATGATATTGAACATTGGTCAAATGTGCTGTTGGTGTTATACAAGTTTGGGGGAAAAAGCTATGCTTTTCCCCCTTAGAAAAATCTACTAAAAGAGCTTTTCTCAAAAAGACTATCGAAAAGCTCCTCTTCTCATTTTTTTTAAATAAAAGAAAAATAAAGAAAATACATGGCGCTTGAGTGTTTTCGAAAAAAAAAAGAAATCCACGTTGATTTTATTTTATTTTTTTTTGCTGCCCGGCGCTTTGCGTTTGCTTTCCTTCGCATTTTGCTGCCTTCGCGTTTGTCTGTCTGGCGCCCACGCTTTCCGTGCTGCACATCGCTTTGTTGCTGCTGCCCAACGCCTCAGCCAGCTGCCTTTGCTACTGCCCGCCCTACGCCTGTTTGCACAGCTTTGCTTCTCTTTGCCTCTGCTGCCTTGCTACAGACGTTGCAGCGCTAAGCTTGTGTGCTTGCCTAAGTGGCAGTACCTGAAGCCGCCTCAGCTCCTGCGCAGCAGCCAGCCACACGTGCAGTACAGCCTATGCAGCCAGCCGTACCTGCACACGCGTCAGCTGCCATGTGGCAGTGCCACGTCAACTGTTGAGTGTGCTGTCCCAAAAGATGCTGCCCCTGCAACAGGATAAGAAAAGAACACATGCATATGAACATGCACACACACACACACACACACACACACACACACACACACACACACACACACCAAACATGCATCCACACACGTGTACAAACTTACACATGCATTTACAGGTAAACATGATTAGTGAATGCTAAACAGGTTTAAAACATGATTACAATGCTTAAGATAAAAAGGCAAAATACTCAGTCTTGAAACATACCCCCCTCTTAAAACAAAGCAATCGTTCTCGATTGTTCATTCAAAGGATTTGCCAACTGAAACAGAACCTAAGAGAGCAACGAGAAAGCTATGTCCTGCCAACTGAAACAGAACATCGGAATAACATAAATCAAAAGCATACACTTTGTGAATAGTCATGTCCCCCTGGATGCTTTACCTGCTCTGCTCATGGCCATCCCACTAGACCCACGATCAGCAGTACACCATAAACAAGAATAAACATTGATGCATATCAAACGAAACTCCAGAATAGGTGTCCCCATTCTTTGAAGATATTCGTATATCCATGATTCAAACCATGTGACTAGTACACACATATATCATAGAAACCCTATAGGCAGATATTCTGTCAGGTCAGTATCACGGGTGTGCTGATAAGAACACCAAGCAACTTCCAGATCTTATCCAAGTGAACTCTGTGACAAAGGAGCAAAGTCACACCCCTCTCGAGTAACAGGTAGTACTCCAGAATCCATAGCTGAACCTGTTGAAGCACTTTCTAAGGTAGGCTCCAAACTAAAAGCCTCGAGGTAAAGTTGTAGTATCCTCGGTGAATCTGCCAAGTCACCCTCCTCCATCCACTTCGAATCCATAGTTGAATAGTTCACAAACTTCACCAGATATCGACGTGAAACTTTTCCTCTGACTTTTCTTTCTTTATGTGCCAAAATCTGTTCCGGTTGAAGAATCTCATCAAGTTCTTCCACCTTTGGTTGCGGCTCAACCTGCTCTGTAGGCAACGCACCTCTGAAAGGTCTAAGAAGACTCCCATGGAATGCATTATGAATCTTCCAATGATCTCGTAACTGAAGACGATAGGAAACATCATTCATCTTCTCAATCACTTGAAAAGGCCCGTAGTACCGCATACTCAATTTAGGATATAAGCTCTGTTTACCCTTCATTTTCCTGAGTCTAGCCTTCTCAAATCTCAAAAGCACCCAATCACCCAAATCAAAAACCAATGATCAACGGTGAAGGTTTGCTGCTTTCCTCCGTTTCCTTTGAAGAGCCAACTTAACCTTCTTGTAAGCCTCATCCATATTCTCGACAAAACGATCTGCCTTGAAGATCTTATCTTTCGTATGCAGGATTGGAGGTACTTTCTTCGCGCCTTCGACAATCTCGAAAGGTGCTTTCCTGTCGAAGTGTGAATGGTGTTGTTGTAAGCAAACTCCACCAAAGGAAGATACTTCTCCCACTGTTCCTTATGATCCGTAACATAACACTTTAGAAGATCCAATACAACTGAGTTGGCAATTTCGGATTGCCCATCTGTTTGTGGATGAAAAAGACGATGAGAACTTCAACGAAGTCTTTGTGTTCTTGAGCAATGCTCTCCAAAATAAACTCGTCATTCGAGGATCTCGGTCTTTGACAATAGATGGGGCATCCCATGGTCCTTGAAGATATTCGCCAAAAATATCTGCACCATTTACTCTGCATTAATCTTCTTCCTAATTGGAATGAAATAAGCCTGCTTGTTGAAACGATCTATGATAGTCCAGATGCCATCATTCCCACTCTTTGTCCTAGGAAGATCAAAGATAAAATCCATAGCAATACTCTCCCACGGTCTATCTGGAACAGGCAAAGGTTGAAGCCCAGGTGTCTTTTGATGGTCATACTTTACCTTTTGACAAATGATACAATCACGAACAAAAGCATTAGCATCCCAGCACATAGTAGGCCAATAAAAGAATGCCTCCAAAGCCTTCACTGTAGCCTCAATACCACGATGGCCTGCATAAGGCGGAGCATGGCATTTTGTCAAAACCTTCTGCCTCAACTGAGATGTGACACACAATTTGTCATGTATCATAAAAAATCCTTCCTTGAGAGAATAATGATCAACTCGCTCTCCTTCAGTCAAACGATCAAAAATCCGCTCCAAATCTGAGTCATGAACATACTGTTCTCGCATATCATCAAGTTCATGAGATGAAAGATAATGGAGACGGCGGCCACATGTGGTTTCCTAGACAAGGCATCCGCTACCACATTCTTTTTGCCATCTACATGAACAATCTAAAAGTGAAACATGGACAAAATGTTTGCCCATCTCATATGCTTCTGTGAAAGCTTCGTTTGGGTAAGGAAATATCGAAGATTCTGATGATCACTCTGAATAATGAAATCAACCCCAAGAATGCTTCCAAGTAAAAAGAGCATGAATAATTGCAAGAAGCTCCTTCTCATATACTTGTAGATTCCTTTCTGCTGGTGATAGATTTCTACTCTCATAAGCAATAACATGTCCTTCCTGCATAAGAACAGCTCCAATGCTATTCCCGCATGCATCACACTGTACCACAAAAGGTTTATGAAGATCTGGTAAAACCAAAACTGGACGAGTGGTTAGCTTTTCCTTAAGCTTGTTGAAGACTTCCAGTTTCTTAACTGTCCATCGCAATTTTACATCCTTCTTGGTCAGGTGATGTAAAGGTGAAGCAATTTCTGCAAAGAATCGGATAAACCTCCTATAATATGAACAAAGTCCTAAGAAACTTCTCACATCATTGTTGGGTGTTGGACTCACACTCACACACACAAAACTGCACATTAGGGTTAGGTGCAGGGTAGAGAAGCTCACACACAGAAATGAGAGAGAGAGAGAGAGAGAGAGAGAGAGAGCCAAAAGTGTGGTATCCACAAAATACAAGTCAACCCTTGCATGTGTGCCACATCCATATAATATAGAAGTACAAAATATTATATGTTAGAGTGTCCTTTCACACTTGATGTCCAAGGGGAAAAACCACATGGAAAAAAGTGTCCTTGGTTAAGCCCTGTTCACACATAGCACTACCATAAGTGAGCATATGTCTACAAATCTCCCCTGTAGTGGAAGTGTGAACCTGTACAAGGTAGCAAATCACTCTCTGTATGAGAGTAAGTGCAACCGGAATCTTATTCTAGGAATTGATTGTGGAAAGTAGAGAATTAATTCAATCATAAAAACCATTGCTTGTAAGCTTCAACTAAATCAAATCAATTGAAAAATTAAAATACTTAAACAAAAATACTTAGCTCCAAAAAGACCATATTGGGTGCAATCTTTCCCCCTCTTGTGCGTGGCCTCTCCCCACACAAGAGTATTTCTTTATTAGCTTTCCTTTTCACCAAAATTAGACCATAGCCCCCAAAATACAAGATGTGCTTTTTAGAGAGCACGGCACTCTTCTTTAACAAAAATAGAGTGTCAAATTGGGACTAGGGTAAAGCCATAGGCTTTAATAAATTCCACAAAAATAAATGTATCTTTCCTAAAGTTCAAAATGGAAAAATCATTTAATAAGGTTACAAGCTACTATGCTTGCCAAAAATGAAATGTGATGATCCAAGACATTTCTTCCAAAGTAAACTCTTCAATTCCCATAGTCTTCATCACCTGAAAATATAAGCCCAATTAATTATTAAATTAATCCCATAAATATTAAACAGGCACAAATCATCACCAACTCATGACTACCAGGCGTAAGTACCCCAGGAATCACCCTGCTATACAAACCTAACTGAAATAATCATAGGTGGCCTCAAACATACGTCATATACCGCACGTATTAATATTTATAGTGGTATCACCCACGATATTAACCTAGCCGGCATGACGCAAGAGTAATCTAGGCGTCCCCAAATTACTCAAGAGGAGATAAATAATATTTTTCTAGAGGACTTAAAATATATTCTCATGACATCCCTCTTGCTTGAGTTTGCAATTGTCCTCAATTGCGGATTTGCTGGGTTCATGGTTGTTTCTCGTACGCGTACGAACCTATTCGTACGTACGAGTCGTACGGTACGATACCGTACGAATTCGTACGATATCGTACGGTACGAGTTAAGTTTTTTTTTTTTTTTTTTTTTTTTTTTTCCCCAAAAAATTTTTTTCCTTGAAAAAAAATTTCCAAATGCTTAAAAAAAATAGAAACCCTGCTTTACGAAGATCCCAAATGCTCGCAATACTTCGCAACTTTCGTGTCCACTCAGTATTCCATATGGGGTTGTGGAGAGACCTAAAAAATCTGGCGAGGTAGACTGGTAGTGTACACTTGATTGGTAGGATGAGAGAATCTTGCTACATCACTTGGGGATCCCTGGTATAGGTAGGCTAGACAATTAGATTCTCAAGTTATGCACAAGGGAGAACATTTGGACATGGCCATTTTGATCTAGAGAGGAGTCCCTAAACTTATCACCCTAGATGCACTCCTCGTATTTGTGCAAGGACGGTTCCTTAGTCATAAACGCTACACTGGGAGACCTTTGGTATTGCATTACCCATCCAGGTTCTTTTTTGGAGACAATCGGGAGATCCAACCGGAAGAGACACATATCCATGTACTGGTTTCTCAAGCACTGTAGACTCCTCCCCTCCCAACCTTCCCTCACATTCAAGCTTGAAGCTCCATAGCTTGTAAGTGTAAAAAATAAAAACCGTATTTTATCGTACCGTATCCCAAAATTTCATATCGTACCGAATATTCCCGTACGGTATCGTACCGTACCGTATCGTATTTTCGTACCGTGACAACTATGGCTGGGTTTGAAAAGAATGAAGAATTTCAGGGTAAACTCGGGAAAATTTCTTAGGCATCCATTTAGCATCTTCTTGTGGATGATTCTTAAAAGTCAAAAGATACCTGAAGTATTGATTACCTGTCCTTGTTGTTGTTATCTCTTGGTCAATGATAGCATCAGGAACTAATACTTCTTTCTCTCCTTCAATAAGAGGTGGTTCCTCATATGTTGGGTGAGTAGGAAGTGTTCCTCGAAAAGGTTTCAAGAGATGGATATGAAAAGAATTGTGGATATTCCAATTAGATGGAAGCTCTAGTCTATAGGTCACATCATTAATCTTTTTGAGGATTTTAAATGGCCCATAATATCTAGGCGCTAGCTTCACTGCAGGGAATTTGTCCACACTCTTTAATCGACGCTTTTCAATTCTCAAAAGTACATAATCACCTTCTGCTTTCTATTTGCTTGAGATGTATACTTCTCTTGAGCTCTTTGAATACAGTCACGCACTTCAGATAGAATGCGATCAAAGTCTCTAACATATTGGTCGGCTGCTTCAATCTTATGAGAGAGTCTAGTAGCCGGAATAGGCAATGCTCTTCCATAGATGATCTCAAATGGTGCTCGACCAGTAGCAATATGAGGAGTATTATTATAAGCAAATTGGAGTAGGTGTATGTACTTAGCTCTAAGCATATCTAAGATAGTGCTATTTGTAACTTCGGTTTGTCCATTCTCGATTCCGGATGGAAAGCCGTAGAAAAATCTAACTTAGTGCCTAAGTTTGGGAAAAGAGCAACCCAAAAGTGACTACAAAATTTAGAATCTCTATCAGAAACTATCACTTTGGGTAGACCATGATGAACAAAAATTTGCTTAACAAATATGTTCGCGGCTTGCTGAGAAGTTAGTGTCTTTTTACATGGAATGAAATAGGCTTGCTTACTAAATCTGTCCACTATTGTCCAAATCATGTCATGGTGACTGGAAGTAGTAGGGAAGCCAGTAATGAAATCCATAGACACTTGTTCCCATGGTCTATCAGGAATAGGTAGAGGCATGAGCAATCCTAAAGCTTTGCCTTTGTAGCTTTTGATTGTTTGGCAAATGTTACATTCAGCTACAAACTTAGCTACATCATTCTTCAAATGGGGCCAATAAAATTCTCGAGAAACTACTTGAAGTATTGCGGAAACTCCTCTATGTCCCACAAATGGTGGTTGGTGCATCTCTTCCAAGACAAGTTGTCTGTAAGATTGAGTAACACACAATCTCTTCTCAAAGAAAAGATAGCCATCATTATGAGAATAACTTCCTTGAGGTGTCCAATTGTTTTCATGTAATTTGATCCATATTTGAGAAAAATCTGGATCAACTTCATAAGTTTCTTTCATGAGAACAAATGGTTCACTTTCAATTATAGAAATGTTGTCAATATTTGGTCTTCGACTCAAAGCATCGGCAACAACATTTTCTTTTCCAGGTTGATATTGAATCATAGGTTGGAAACTTTGAATGAAAGCTGCCCATTTGATATGCCTATCTGAAATAAGAGGTTGCGTAAGCAAATGCCTAATGCTTTGTTGGTCTGTCTTGATAAGAAATTCAGAGCCTATTAGGTAATGCTTCCAGATTTTCAAAGCATGCACTACTGCTGCTAATTCCTTATCATAAGTGCTATAATTTTGCTCTGCAGGCTTAAGCTTTCTACTTTGATATGCAATAGGATGGTTGTCTTGCATAAGAACAGCTCCAAATCCTTTGCCACTAGCATCAGTTACTACTATAAAGAATGGTCTTTGAAAATCAGGTAGTGTAAGAACTGGTGCTTGTGTTAAAGCATTCTTGAGTGTTGCAAAAGATTTATCTTGCTTATCAGTCCAATTGAAATTTGTAGTTTTCTTAAGGAGTTCAGTCAAAGGATGTGCAATACAAGTAAAATTCTTGACGAACTTCCTATAATAACTACATAAGCCAAAAAAAGATCTAAGATCATGTATGTTTCTAGGCGTAGGCCAAGAAGCAATACACTCAATTTTCTTAGGATCTATACGAATCCCTTCGGCCGACACTATATGACCTAAGTATTCAATCTCTTCTTGAAAGAAAGAACTCTTTTCAGGATTGACATATAATTCATTTTCTCTCAAAAGATTGAACACTTGTTCCAAGTGTTGTTTATGCTCTTGTCGATCCTTGCTAAAAACAAGAATGTCATCAAAGAACACTATAACAAAACTTTGAAACTTAAGGAATATACGATTCATCATACGGCTAAAAGTAGCTGGAGCATTGGTCAAACCAAATGGCATAACCAAAACTCATAATGACCAGTTTGGGTTCTAAAAGCTGTCTTGAAAATGTCAGATTGAGTCATACGGACTTGATGATACCCAGACTTTAGGTCAATCTTGCTAAAGACCTTTGATCCTCTAAGCTTATCAAGAAGATCATCTACCCTAGGAATAGGATATCTGTTCTTGACAGTAATCTTATTCAATGCACGATAGTCTACACACATTCGGTAAGTTCCGTTCTTCTTCTTAACAAGAAGTACTGGAGCTCCAAAAGGTGAACTACTAGGTCGAATAAGGCCTCTCTCTAGCAAGTCTTCTATTTGGCTTTGGATTTCTGTTTGCTCTAAATTGTTGACTCTATAGGGAGCTTTACAAGGCGGGGAATTTCCAGGCAATAAGTCAATACTATGATCCTTTAGCCTAGACTTAGGTAATCCTGGAGGCAGATCTTCCATGAAACAGTCACTAAATTTGGAGATAAAAGAATCAAACTTTGGTCTTTTGGATGTGTCTAACTCAGCATCAAGCTGGTTAACCCATACCATATAAGTCTTGTCTCTTTTTCTTAGAGCTCTCTTTGCTTGAGTGTGACTCAACAAAGGACTCATTTCTCCTTTGACTTGACACTGGAGGATAATATTTTCTTTGTCCTTCCTTAGAGAAATGCTATGAGTGTCATAGTCTATAATAGGATTGTATTTGTGTCTCCAAGGCATACCCAAAATTATATCTACCCCTTGTAAATGTGTGAAATATGAAAGCAAGAGCAAAACTAGAAATGAAACAAGAATAAATGAAAGACAAAGAGTTACCTTGAGATGAGTGTAGACAAGACACAAGATTGATACTTTCATTGATGTGACACCTACAATATATAGGTGAGAAGTACAAGATTGAGTAGACTGACTTATGGGATAAATGTAGAGGTGCCACATGGCACTAGACTCAAGACACAAAGACTTAAGTGAAACTAGACTAGAAATAGTACACCTAGTGTGCACTTATTTCCAACACCCTCCTTAAGTGGACACTAGAAGGAAGACAAAAAAAGACAAAGACTAGAAGATAGACATAAAGACTGATAGACTGAGAAGACATGAGAGACAAAAAGATCCTGAGACACCCCTCCTCAAGTGATATCCTCATATGGGTCCACAAGGGTAGGGACAAGATGGATCTAAAACAAGACACAGTCAGATTGATAGACAGATAGACAGACAACAGATAGACAGACAAGACTAGATAGACAGAAGACTGACTGTAGAACTGACTGTAGACAAACAGATGGACCTTGAAGACATCCCTCCTCAAGGGCAATCTCTGCCTCTCAAGTAGGGACAAGAGAGAGGTCCTAAAGCAGAATGAGTAAGACATAGAACCCCTTGACCGACATCATCGGTGGTCAAAGTGGTAGACAAGAAGGGTGAAGTAATCAGAAAGCCCATTCCTCATCATAGGAATGAACAGCAAGATCTGCTGATGTAGATGCTGCAGCAACATGGGCTGAGGTAGATGCAGGGGCTGATGTAGAGGTTTTAGAGTAGTAGTCCTTCTCCCGGTGATTATCACGGCCACAAATGGTGCATGGATGAGCCTTGAAGCAGTCCTTCTCCAGATGATTAGTTTTCCCACAATGGGTGCAAGGCTTTCTTACTTTAGAACCTCCTTTCTTTGCTAAGAATGCAGTGTCAGTTACCTTTTGTTGTTTTGTTCTTTCCTCTTCTTGGAGAGCATTGATGATACCTTCAAGAGTAGGATTATTGTGATACTTGAAGGTAGTGACAAGAGTAGCATAGATGTTAGGTAAGCTTTTGAGAAGCACAGCAATAGCAATATCTTCGGAGATGGGGGACTTTACTGATGCAAGTTGAACCATAAGACTGCGAAAATAATTGACATGAGAGGCTATAGTAGCTCCCTCCTGCATATATAGATCAAAGAATGAGATCATAAGTGCAATCTTAGAGTTTTTAGAGCGGGGTCCGAAAAGGGTATCCAAAGTGATCCATGCTCGAGAAGCAGACTGTATGTCGGAGATGTGATGAATGTAATCATCTCCAAGACCGAGCTGGATGATAGCATAGGCTTTGTCATTCTTGGCAGTGGGAGCATAAGTGATAACTTGCTCAATGTCGGAATCTTTGGGAGCAGCATGGTGAACAACTTCCCAAAGACCTTTCATAAGATGGCACTTGATTTTGATTTGCCAAGTATGAAAGTTGGAGCCATTGAATTTGTCGATAGACATGAGAGAATGAGTAGAAGAGGCCATGTGGGAAGGTCTTACCTCTTGCTAAAATGCAAGGGCAGTGTCTATTCCCTTACAAGATTGCAAAAATGAATGAAAGAAGAGATCCAAACTGTTTTTAGAAGCCGGCTCTCTCACCACTTGTCAGGGCCATAGCATGTGACAGCCCATCGAAGCATGAGGAACTAGCAGTTTGCAGATATGAGGATAAGAAAAGGACTGACCAGCAAACTGAAGGAGACAATGCACAGTACCTTGTGGATTCTTCAAAAGGAAGCGATGGCAGAACTGAACTGCCTTTAGATGATGCGTAGCCTGTAGATGAAGAAACACCGCCTCCAGCAGATAGACGTAGGCTGCTGCAGAGGTGTAATACAGCAGTACAAGTGCTGCTCCGACAGTAGCTGCAGGTATGAAGTGATGCGCAGACTGTAGAGGATGAAGCGCCAGCAGCAACTTGAAAAGAGGCCGGCGTAGGAGTGCGCAACAGCTACTGGGAAACAGCAGGCCGGCGGAGGACGTAGGAGTGGACAGACAGTTCAAGCCGGCGGGCAGCGTGCCACATAGACCTGCTGATGATGACTGCTCTGCTGATGACGAGCTTCAGGCGTTGTTGATGATGAGTCGCCTGCTGATGTGACAAGCCGTTGATGAGATGAGCTGCAGCCTCTGTGAGACAGGAGGGCTGCTGATGACGAGGAGCTGATAAGAAGAGCCACAGCATGTGTGACCCGCTGCTGCTTATAAGGACAGCCTATGCTGATGAAGAAAACAACTCCTTTCTTCGAGCTTTGCAGCTAAAGCAGGCTCCTTCTTCTTCACCTCTCAACATTGGCTCTGATACCATGTGTGAAATATGAAAGCAAGAGCAAAACTAGAAATGAAACAAGAATAAATGAAAGACAAAGAGTTACCTTGAGATGAGTGTAGACAAGACACAAGATTGATACTTTCATTGATGTGACACCTACAATATATAGGTGAGAAGTACAAGATTGAGTAGACTGACTTATGGGATAAATGTAGAGGTGCCACATGGCACTAGACTCAAGACACAAAGACTTAAGTGAAACTAGACTAGAAATAGTACACCTAGTGTGCACTTATTTCCAACAGTAAAGGTGCAACTAAGAAATCCCTCTTTTCTGTTAAAGGTTTGATGCATAAATCCAAATCTTTCACTACTTGCATGCAATTATACTTTGTTCCAGTAAATGCTGCTTTGACTTTATAGTGCGTAGGTGAAGAATGAAGATTTAGTGCTCTAAGTACCTTTTCAGAAATGAAATCATGAGTACTACCATCATCATGCAAAATAAGAACTTCATGTCCATTTATCGTTCCTTTTATTTTAAGCAAAGAATGAACATGAGGTTTACCTTCCTGTTCTGAGTAATCTGGATCGGAATTACCCTCTTGCTTGAATGATTCTTCTTCATTGTCGTCTTCTTCAATCATGTTGACTCGAGCTGCTGCTGCTGCTGCTGCTGGTGTTGAATTCTTGGTACGCTCCGGACAATTCGGTGCTATATGACCTTCTTTGTGGCACTTGAAACATTTGATAGGAGATGTCTTCGGTTTGCCACCATTAACTTTCTTATTGGTACTCAGGTTGCCTTTAGCCTCGTTCTTGCCTTTGTCATAACCTGGTTTATACATCTTCTTTGAAGCATAAAAAGATTTAGTAAATGGTTTAGAAGAAGTACCCTCATGTGCTTTAATCTCTTTAGGAAAACCATTTTTACGTTCTGAATTAGTTGCCAAAGATATTGCAGAAGATAGTGAATGAGGTCGAAACATATTCACATCGGCCCTAATGGTAGATCTAAGGCCCGATATGAACTTCCTTTTTTGATCCTTCTCACTAACTCTATCCACAACCTGCACCTGTAATAAAGTATTCCAGAACTTTTCTACATACTGTGACATAGTTTCCTTTTCCAATTGATGCAAAGTGTCCCATTGGTGCCTAACTTTGGACTTGAATTGTGAGGGTAAAAAGTGCTTTTTAACCAGCCGTTGAAATCTTTTCCAAGAATCTGGCTTGTCACGACCTTGCTTAATTACACTCCACCATAAAGCTGCACTGTCTACCATATGATTGACTGCACATTTAATCTTATCTTTCTCTGAAAATTTTTCTCCAGAAAAATAGTCATCTAGTTGACTAAGCCAAGCTAAAATGACCCTAGCATCCTTCTTTCCATCATAATTTTGAAATGTGAAAGCTTTCCGACTAATCTTGGATTCTTTTTGTGACCTTTGTGCTTGCAATGTAGCATTTACAGCCCTTTGAATAGTGTCATCTTCGTCATCAAAAGATAGCGAAGAGTCACGCTTGCGTCTACGATTTGAGAGCTGTCTCTCCAATTCAATACGCTTCTCTCTTTCTTCTACAATTTGATGTTGTAAAGAAAGGAGTTGCTCTTGAATTGATGGCGAGATAGGCAAAACTGCCATAGTGCTGGTGCAAATGATGTAGATAAATAAAATTTTACTTTATTTGATGTAAATAAATAAAGCAAAAATGAGTACTTATCTTGTTTTTCTCCCGCAATTCGATCTTGGTTGAAGCTGAACAAGACGTTGTTCAATGGCTGAATTGAATTCTCGTCGCCTCAAACAAATCCCGAAGGATTCCGCGTGATTCAAGAGTCTTGGGCTAGTCGAATTGTTGATGAAATAATTTTTCTGCACTTTGAAACCTGCTGAAACAGTCCTGTAAACCTTGCCCAAACTCTGTAATATTTTTCTGAAATTTTCAGAATTTTTCAGAAGTGATTTCGGAATTTTCTAGCCTTTTCTAGGCAATTTTGAAGCTTTTTAAAACCTGTAAAGCACTTTTCTGCACCCAGAAATTTTCAAAATTGGAAAACCTTTGAATTTCTCCTCAAATTTGGAAATAGGAAAAAGTAGAGGTTCAAAAAGGAGTGATGTGACTTCCATGGGAATTGGGAAAAGTGAGAGTAGATTTGGATTAAGAAAAAATCAAGCTTATGGAGTGATTAGCTTTGAGCTATTTTTTTTTAATTTCCTCTCTCCACGCTTTTTGCGCCGGCAGGCTGCCGCCGTGCGCCTCCTTGTCCAAAAGATTGTTGAGAATTATAAGATGGCTTTTACACAGATTTATCTCCCCCGTCCATTATAGATTTGCTTAACCTTGAAGCTTTCTGATTTCTGAGAGTTACCCGTGAGGTTTTTGGCTATGAGGATTTCATCCATACGGTCAGATTTTGATTTCACAGAGTATTTGGAAAAATCGCTTTTTGATAAAGAGGGATGGTTTTGCAGGGTGGTGAGTGGGTTTGAGAGTAGAGCTAGTTTTGAATCTTTGACCTTTGGGTAAAGACCTGCAAAACACCCTTCTGTCCACTGGATAAATTCCTGCACTTTCTTGATTTTTGAGAAGTTGAAGCCCTTTCCTACCTTCTCCACAAATCTCCTAGCCCAAGCTCTGATACCACTGCAACCGGAATCTTATTCTAGGAATTGATTGTGGAAAGTAGAGAATTAATTCAATCATAAAAACCATTGCTTGTAAGCTTCAACTAAATCAAATCAATTGAAAAATTAAAATACTTAAACAAAAATACTTAGCTCCAAAAAGACCATATTGGGTGCAATCTTCCCCCCTCTTGTGCGTGGCCTCTCTCCACACAAGAGTATTTCTTTATTAGCTTTCCTTTTCATCAAAATTAGGCCATAGCCCCCAAAATACAAGATGTGCTTTTTAGAGAGCACGGCACTCTTCTTTAACAAAAATAGAGTGTCAAATTGGGACTAGGGTAAAGCCATAGGCTTTAATAAATTCCACAAAAATAAATGTATCTTTCCTAAAGTTTACAATGGAAAAATCATTTAATAAGGTTACAAGCTACTATGCTTGCTAAAAATGAAATGTGATGATCCAAGACATTTCTTCCAAAGTAAACTCTTCAATTCCCATAGTCTTCATCACCTGAAAATATAAGCCCAATTAATTATTAAATTAATCCCATAAATATGAAACAGGCACAAATCATCACCAACTCATGACTACCAGGCGTAAGTACCCCAGGAATCACCCTACCATACAAACCTAACTGAAATAATCATAGGTGGCCTCAAACATACGTCATATACCGCACGTATTAATATTTATAGTGGTATCACCCACGATATTAACCTAGCCGGCATGACGCAAGAGTAATCTAGGCGTCCCCAAATTACTCAAGAGGGGATAAATAATATTTTTCTAGAGGACTTAAAATATATTCTCATGACAGTAAGCCCAAAGCTTTGCGGAAAGCTTCAAACTTTTCTCGAGGTAAAGTCTTTGTGAATAGATCTGCAACATTATCCTGTGTAGGGCAATAAGATAAACTGATCTCCCGTGCATGTAGCCTCTCTCTGACATAGTGATAATGAATCTCTATGTGCTTAGTACATGCATGAAATACTGGATTTCATGCCACGGCCATAGCACTCTGGCTATCAGTGAGAATGGTGGTGGGTGTCTGCTGACACTCACGAAGATCAGCCAATAGCCTCCTCAACCATACACAATCTACTGCAGCTGTAAAGACTGCCCTGTACTCAGCCTCACAAGTAGATGTAGCAACAGTGGGTTGCTTTTTACTCAACCAAGATATGCATGAACTGCCAAGAAAAAATCAATTCCCACTGGTGGATTGCCTGGTATCATAATCACCAGCCCAATCTCAATCACTGTATGCATAAAGCTACAAGCTGCCCCCCTTGGGATAGAACAAACCAAGATCCAGGGTACCCTTAAGATAGCGAAAAATGCGTTTGACTGCTTGCCAATGCTTTGTGCCTGGGCTGTGCATGAATTTGCTCAACAAAGACACCCCAAAAGATATGTTTGGCCTCGTGTTACACAAGTAAATGAGGCATCCCACTGCTTGGCTGTAAATGCCGGCCTCAAAAGGCTCTCCAATATCATGCATAGTAAGCCGTACACCTGGTTCTACCGGAGTAGAAATGGGCTTACATTCATCCATGTGAAACCTTGTTAGCAAACTTTTTATGTACTTGGTTTGCTGCATAACAATGCCATCATCTGTATGCATAAACTGTATGCCCAGATAGTAGTGTAAAGGCCCCAAATCTGACATATCGAATTCAGCTTTCAAATCAGCTTTGAAATCTGAAATTTGTGCTTTGCTTGTACCTGTTATGAGCATGTCATCTACATACAAGATGACACTGAGAATATCGGCATCGGTTTTCTTCACATACAATGTGCTTTCAGCTGGACTATTCGCATAACCTTGGCTGGTTAGATGAGCATGTATCTTATCATACCAAGCTCTTGGAGCTTGCTTTAACCCATACAATGCTTTGTGCAACCTGCATACTTTATGTTCCTGACCAGGAACTACAAAACCAATGGGCTGATTTACATATACTTCCTTCTGTAAATCGCATTTAAGAATGCAGTTTTGATATCCAATTGATGCGCTTTCCATCCTTTATGGGCAGCCAATGCAATCACTGATCTTATTGTGGTCCTTCTCGAAGTAGGAGCAAAAGTCTCTTCATAATCTATTCCCTTTTTCTGGGAGTAGCCTTTAGCCACAAGTCTTGCTTTGTACCTGTCAATAGTAACATCAGACTTTCTTTTGACTTTGTACACCCACTTTGTTCCAATTACATGCTTGCCTTTAGGCAATTCCACAAGATCCCATGTATTGTTCTTCATGATAGAAGAAATTTCAACTTGCATAGCTTGCAACCAATGTTCATTCTCATGTGCTTCTTCATAAGAAGAAGGCTCTTCTGAATCAAAGAGACCACCCATTGCGAATGTAGACTCCCCACGATGTACATTCAAAGCATGGCCGGAACTAGCCCTTGTTCTACCTGCGAGTGGAGCTGCAAGTTTGCTTTCTTGCAAAGTTTTCAGCAACCATCTTGGCACTGACTTGGCTGTGTCTATGGCTGTTTGCTCTTCCCTGACAAGATCTTCCACTTCTTCCATAGAAGGGGGCTGAATGGCTGGCTGGTCCACATGTTCTACATGAGGATTTTCTTGTGTAGGGGCTGGCTGATATGAATCCCCCCTAATTGCAATGGGTAAAAGTCCATCAAACATGTCCTGTAAGCTTGTATCATTGCTTTTATACAAGCTGTACATGGGCTGTTCCGAATTTTCAGCAAATACCACATCTCTACTGACAAAAAGCCTTCGTGTAGTTGGATTATAAAGATGGTATCCTTCGCTTTCATTGCTGTAGCCCACAAAAATGCATTTAATTGCTTTGTCATCTAGCTTTGTTTGGAGTTGTTCTGGCACATGTGCATATGCCAAACACCCAAATGTACGCATATAATCCACTGTTGGCTTTCGGCTATACCAAGCCTCAAATGTACGCATATAATCCACAGGCGTACGTCAACGGGCCGCTTGAGTGCAGGGTCGACAGTCGGGCGAGTCGTCAGACGGAGGCGGTCGCTCAGAACAAGGCGAGCACGGCGGCCGCAGGTAAGTCGGAATGGGCGGGAGCCGGTAACGGCAGGTGTCGCTGGCGGTGAACGAAGTATACGAGGCAGCCGTGGGTTAGCGCGGGGCGCGAACAGAGGGTGCTTGGAGTCGTGTAGGACGTCTGGAGCAGGGGCGCATCGGACGGCGTGGTGGCTAGCCTGCAGGCGTCGACGGAACGGGACGGAGGGGCGATGCCGTGTGGATGGAACACAACGTCGGAGTAGCGCCGGCGGAACGGGACAGTAGTGCCGGAACGCCCGTCGACGGCTCTGGGCAGGCGGCTGGGGGCGCTGATGGAGATACGACGGCTGGAGATGGTGCTGCCGCCCGCGAGCTGGGCGGTGGTGGTGGGCTTCCCTCTAGTGCCGCCCGATTCCGGTGGCCAGACAGAGGAGCGCCAACGGAATCAGGTAATCCGGCGACGGAAAAAGACAGCGTCGACGGAAAAAGACAGCGTCGACGGAAAAACGCAGGCGACGGACGGAACGCCAGTTTTTGACGGAATTTCTTCCAGCTGCAGATTTCAAGGGCCAGCTCCCAGCTCCCAGCTCTGATACCAAATGTTGGGTGTTGGACTCACACACTCACACACACAAAACTGCACATTAGGGTTAGGTGCAGGGAAGAGAAGCTCACACACAGAAATGAGAGAGAGAGAGAGAGCCAAAAGTGTGGTATCCACAAAATGCAAGTCAACCCTTGCATGTGTGCCACATCCATATAATATAGAAGTACAAAATATTATATGTTAGAGTGTCCTTTCACAGTTGATGTCCAAGGGGAAAAACTACCCAAACAGGACAACGATGCTTAATCAAAGCCTGATAGTCTCTGGTGGGGGACCATGGCAATACATGAACCATCTGTTGTCCATAGAAGAGAGGGGAGTGCTCTAAAAGCGTTTGCTTGTTAAGCCCTGTTCACACATAGCACTACCATAAGTGAGCATATGCCTACAATCATGCATGGGTTGGAAATCCGCCCAATTTTTTATTGCTTTGACTTTTGCTGGATCCATTCTGACGCCATCCTTAGACACTATGTGCTCAAGAAAGTGAATCTCCTGCATGAAGAATTCACTCTTCTTTCCATTGACAACCAACCTATGCTTTCTGAGTTCCTCAAAGACTTTGGTCAAATGCTCCCGATGCTCCTTCTCTGAGTGAGAAAACACAATCATATCATCAAAGAAAGTGCCCAGAAAAGCACAGTGGGGTCGAAAAATCCGATCCATCATCCTGTTAAAAGTTGCTGGAGCATTTGTAAGACCGAAAGGCATGACGAGAAACTCATAGAGTCCAAAAGTTGTCCTGAAAGCTGTCTTGTGCACATCTTCTGGCCTGATGCGAATTTGATGATATCCACTCTTTAGATCAGTGTGACTGAAGTAAGCTGCTCCCTGTAACCGATCCAAAATATCATCGATTCGAGGTATAGGGAATCTGTTCTTGATGGTAATCTTGTTCAGTGCCTTGTAATCAATGCACATCCGCCAAGAACCATCTTTCTTTTGTACCAAAAGCACTGGTGAACAATAGGGCGATGAACTTGGCTGAATCAACCCTTTGTCCAACAGATCACGGACTTGGCTCATAATCTTTTCTTGTTGGGCTGCACTTACTCTATAGGGTGGCTTATTCGGTGGTGAACTTCCAGGAATCAAATCAATCCCATGATCCTCAGGCCTAGCATGCGGTAATTCCCCTGGCAAAGCCTCTGAAAAACAATCTTGAAAACTTTTGAGAAAATCCAATCTTTCCTTATCCAACTCAGATAGGTTAGAATCTATGGTATCCTGATTCTCTTTAACAAACAATAAGTAAACAGAAAGATGTTTCTTTATTAGACGAGAAATGGCCGAGGGTGATACAACATGAATAGATTCCCCTTTAAGCTTTACATCAAGAATGTGTTCCTTATTTTTATTAGTGAGAGAGATTTTCCTGTTGAAAGTATCTACTACCGCTTTAACCTTATGGCACCAAGGCATACCCAACAAAACATCACAACCGTCCAAAGGCATAATGAAGAAATTATCCTCTTTGTCTGTGTAAGTCTGCACATTGAGACGCAGTTTCCCAATGATCGGTGTAACCTGAACCGAATGTCCAGGACATGCCAAAGTAGCCTCATGCAACACACCCATCTCCTCTGGTTTGATGCCCAACTCTGCTGCAAGCTTGGGGGTGATGAAGTTTGCACGAGTCCCAGGATCGAAAAAGATCAAGACCTGATCTCGAAGTCTTCCCCATCCTCTGCATAACTCTGAAGATGCATCCCCTTGCTTCATCCCTATCAAGTCAGGTACTAGTCTAGCAGACGGTTTTTGTTTCTTTACTCTAGGCTCTTCCTGTGAATCATCTACGTTTTTAAGTGCTCTCTTTGGACACCTATAGTACCGATGCCTTGCTTCTCCACAAGAGAAACATTTGTTGCCAGCTATAAGCTCTTTCCTTTCTTCATCTGTCCTTTGAGGTAAGGGCTGAAATTTTCTTTGCTTTGATTGCCCCTTCTCTCGTGGTTCAGTGTTTTTGGTCTCTTTCGACTCCTTTAATGCTTTCTTGGAGAAGAGACGTCGATCCTTGAATCCTGACATCTGACCAGTAAGCATGGCATATCCAATCTGAGCATTTTCTATCATCTGAGCATTTTCTATCATCTGAGTCATATTAATGATCTTTGTTTTGACGCAATAATCTCAAAGCTCCTTGGGTAACCCACAGCAATAAGTCTCTATCTGCCCAACTAGTGACACGGGCCTAAAGGATGTGACCGGTAGCAGAGCATCCCAAAATTTCTTGTTATATTCTTTCAGATTATTACAATCTCTGGAATCTAATCGATGCCAAGCTGTCATAACATCCACCTCAAAAATATTTGCGATAGAAGCTCGCTCGCTGAAGCTCCCGCCTCCACCCTGCTCTGCGCACCTTCGCTCCCCCCCCCTCCTCGCGCCCTCTTCTTTTCCTTCCGCCCCCCGCTTGCTCCCCTCTGTTCGCCGCCGCTGCGCCCCACCCCTCCTTCCTCGCTGCTGCGCCGCCCCCCCTCCTTCCTCTTTGCTGCGCCTCCCCCCCCTCTTCGCCAGTTCGCCCCCCCTCCCCTTTTCGCCAGTTCGCCCTCCCTACCTGCTGCCGCCTGTTCGCCCTCCCTCCCCGCTGCCGCCAGTTCGCGTCCCCCCGCCTCTTCGCCTCTTCTCGCCCGCCTCCCTTCAGCAGCGCCCCGCCCCCCTCCTTCTCGCGTTGTCGCCGCCCCCCCCCCCCTCCCTCCTTTGTCGTGCTGCTTTTCACCCCTTGGGGGTTTTTGTTTTTTTTCCTCACTGTCATCCGTGCTTCCGCCTCTTGGTGTGCAGCCCGCTTCTTGCAGGTTTTCCGCTTTCGCCTCGCCTTCGCTTGAGCTTCAGACTCTGATGGAGACTCCTCCCGCCTCGCCTCAGAGGGACTCTTCCGCAGCCCCCTCGCCCGCCCCTGAGGTCATCCCCATCAGGCTTTCTCTTTCGCCGGAAGAGGAAGCGAGCCTCACCGCAGAGGTGGAACGCCTTCAGGCTCACTCCACCATCTGCCGTATAGTCGGCACTCGCCCCAGCAGAGGGGAGATCAGGGATCTACTTCAGGCTCGCCTTCTTGCAGATGTGGGCAAGATCCTGGATGTTCAGCTCTTGGGCCGGGGACATTATCAGATCGAGTTCGAGGCCGCCCAGAGCGTTGCCAAGGTCCTTGCCATGAGTCCTCTGGATATCAGGGGTGCTCGGGCTTTCTTCAGGCCTTGGCAGCATGGATTTGACCCAGCTGCGGCGGAGCAGGGAGAGCGCCTCTTCCATATTACAGTTTGTTTCCCTGGTCTCCGTCGGGAGTATCTTCCGCTCCTTTCCAGGCTCGGAGCATTGGTGGGCTCGGTTCTTGAGACGGGCCCCTCAGCAGCTTCAGTGGTGGCCAGAGCAGCTGGGCTACCTTCGGTCAGAGTATTGGTATCTGACATCTCCTCCCTTCCTAAGGTCATTCAGCTACCTAGGATAGGGGGGGGGGTGGATAGATCAGAGAGTGGAGTTCTCGGGGCTCCCGAACCAGTGCTTCATTTGCAGGCAGGTCGGTCATTTGGCCAAGGCCTGCCCTCGCAGGAGACCTCGGCCCTCACCACCGCAGCAGGCCACGGATGGCCCGCCCACAGATTCGGCTCGGCAGGCTGCCTCAGGGACACCTGCTCAGGCCACAGAGACCTCGGAGTGGCAGCCTGGACAGGGGCGCCGTCGAGGGAGACAGCCACAGCAGCACGCCCAGGTACCGCTGCAGCAGCAGCCACAGTCTCAGCCTCACTGGGTTCCCGTGAGGAACAGATTTGCTCCCCTTCAGGAGGAGACCCCTGCAGCGACCGAGGACCAGGAGATGCCAGCTCCCCCTCCTTCACCTCCCCCACACCCATCCCCTCCCACCGCCTCGCTTCCACCATCGCCTCCTCCCGCCCCCGCTCCGGTCTCGGCAGCGGCTCCCTCTCCTCCTCCCTCGCCTCCCCCTCCTCCCCCTTCGCCCGCCTCGCCTTCACGGGAGGTCCTGGCAGCTCCCTGGCGCTCACCTGCAGTCCGGAGGGCGCTGAGCACTGACCTCGCTCGAGCATCACAGAGGAGACCTATGTCGATTAGGGCCTCACGGATTTCATCTATCCGCAGTCGGCTGAGTCGCCTCGGCATTCGACAGCGCTCGGCGGCGTTTGATTATACCTTCACACGGCTTTTTGGAGCAGAGGGCCCCCATGAGCCAGCACCCATCCGAGTGCATGTAGAGATACCTCCGGCCCACGGGGAGGAGGCACTAGACTCAGCGGTGGCCTTCTCGTTCCCTCTATGTGGACCTTGTGACCGGGAGTGGACTCTAGAGCTCGCTCTCAGCACGCTGAAGACTCAGGCAGTTGAGTTTTCTCATCACATGAGCGATTTGGAGGTTACAGATGTGCTAGGCCGACTTTGGGAGTTGGCTCATTTTGTCTTGGATCCCGGGAGTGTGGATACATCCGGGATTCGGCATTTGGTCGTGCGCATAGTTGCAGATTTGGCACGCGACCCAGGATATGTGAGTATTCACGAGGTTACTATGTCAGAGCAGGAGGCAGTCGCCATGGGTCACAGCCACTGGCGCCTGATCCGGGATTCTTGCAGTACACCGGGTGGGCAGACTCGCAGCCGTTCGGATGGGGATTACTCTCCATCCAAGCCGCTTGCGAAGGCCCGCCGCACGGCTGAGACAGCATCCACCTCAGTAGGACATCCATGAGGATCATCTCATGGAATGTACAGGGCCTTGGCGGAGCACACTTTATACGCTATCGAGGCTGCTTGAGGCAGGAGCTACAGAGATGCCTGGTTGGTGGCAGCATTGACATTCTGATGATGCAGGAGCACCACTTGGGTGAGAGCAGGATCCGGAGATATGGTTCGGTGATGCCTGGTAGATGGGACACTTTCTGGTCTGCAGGGTTTGGTCCTTTGGGTGGACAGGGAGGAGTATGCATGGTTATTGCAGATGCATGGCGGCAGGCCATTGTGGATCGAGGGATCATTGTGCCTGGTAGAGCACAGTATGTCATTCTGAGGATGCATGATGAGCTATTGGGTGTGCTCAACATCTATGCGCCCAATCATGCTAGTGCCAGAGCAGAGTTCTGGACTCAGGTTACAGATGCATTGCCAGAGGCCGCACATTGGTGTGTTGGGGGAGACTTCAACATGCTTGAGGACCCGGCAGATAGGGTGGGAGGCAGTCATGTTACAGTGCACGGCACGGAGCTTGCAGCTTGGGACCGGTTTTGTATGACACTGAGGATCACTGATGCATGGCAGCATGGGGCTTTCTCCCGGTCTCAGGACAGTCTTAGTTTCTCTCGGTCGGATCGCCGGCAGGGAGGGACTAATCTATCTCGGATTGATCGCTTTTATGTGGGCGATTGGTTGGGGGAGCGAGGGGGCTCCGTCGGCATTCTTGCTGGCACCTCATTTTCAGATCATGCGCCAGTTATACTGACTTTGGAGGAGGGGACACGGGAGCCCAGCTTGCAGTTGAGGATCCCAGAGAGGGTACTTGCAGACCCCAGTCTCGCTGAGGACATTGAGAGGATCTGGCATGATAGTCAGTGCTCTGACCAGGATGCAGCGGGCCAGTGTGCCCAGGGACTCATTGATCTTAGTTCTTTTCTACACGCTGCAGCTTTGACACGACTGGGAGAGATTCGCGAGCGGGAGCAACGGCTGAGACGCAGCCTTGCTTCGCTACAGCGCCTTCAGGAGCAGCAGCCTGCATGTGAGTGGGTGGCGTCCCAGCTGAGCCAGGCACGCCAGGAGGTTAGAGAGGCAGAGGAGCAGAGACATGAGTTTTACTATCGTCGTCAGGCCTCTCAGTGGACGCAGCTTGGTGATAGAGTGACTGGGGAGTTTTTTGAGATCACTGGACCCCGTCATGCGCGAGCAGGGGTTCGCCAGCTTGGTAGACCGGATGGATCGATAGCTACTGAGCTCGGGGAGATCGGAGCCATTGCCACTGCTTTTTATAGTGACTTGCTTTCAGCGGAGCCAGCCACTGAGGATCGAGATGTATGCAGACAGACTGTGTGGGCCCATGTGCAGAGGAGGGTCACAGACCATATGCGCACAGTTCTAGGTGCGCCTCTGTCAGAGATTGAGCTTGCCGAGGCCTTGAGGATCCTGCCGCGACATAGTTGCCCAGGGGAGGACGGACTGACGCCGGCCTTTTTTATGCGCTATTGGTACCTTTTGGGGCCAGGCCTCCGCGCAGGGGCTTTCAGCATGTTTTGGACACTGGGGTGATGCCGCAGAGCTTTTCAGAGGGCTTGATCTATCTTATCCCCAAGGGAGAGGGAGTATCAGATGATATTCGGCATTGGAGGCCTATTACGATCCTCAATACTGTCTACAAGGTCTTGGCAAAGGCCTTGAGTTTGAGGATCCAGCCCTTCCTGGGGGAGTTGATTCATGCTACTCAGACAGGATTTGTCAAGGAGCGCAGTATCCTTGACAACATCTTTACTTTCTGGGAGGCGACGGCCCGAGCTAGGTTTCTTGGCGAGGACTTGGTCGTGATGCTTCTCGATTTTGAGAAGGCATACGATAGAGTTGATTGGGGATTCTTAGAGGGCACTATGCTACGCCTGGGCTTTGAGCCAGGATGGATCAGAGGGGTGGCAGCTTTGTATTCCACAGCTCGCAGCCAGGTGCTGATTGCAGGAGGTCGGGGGCCGAGTTTTGAGCTGACCAGATCAGTCCGTCAGGGGTGTCCTCTCGCCCCTTTCCTTTTTCTCTTCTTTGCGGAGGCTATGAGTATGTATCTGACGGCAGAGGAGGTTGGTTTGAGAGGACTTCAGCTCCCAGTCCGGGGGGAGGATTTGCTTGATGCTGAGTTTGCAGACGACACGGGCTTATTTTTGCATGGCCAAGAGGCCAATCTTATTCGGGCAGAGCAGTCGCTCCAGGTTTTTAGTGCAGCTTCGGGAGCATTGATCAATTGGCGCAAGACAGTGGCCTTTTGGATCAGTAGTGCTCCCACTCCGGCATGGAGTCCGGACCCCGGTTTTAGATGGATTCCTCCCGGCACAGCAGTGCGGTATTTGGGATGCCAGATTGGCCTTGATTTGTCACCTGAGCAGCAGATTGCCCCGCTTCTTCTGAGCATTCGGAAGAAGCTATTGTATTGGAGTACAGCTCGACTATCCTTGGCTGGGAGGGTGGTGGTGGCAAATCAGGTGCTGTTAGCGACTATGTGGTACATTACGTCTTGCTGGATTTTCTCGAGCTCTTGCATCAGCCAGGTACAGAGGCTGATCAGGAACTTTCTGTGGTCTGGGCGGGACGGTCAGCCAGCTCGGGCAAAGGTTGCATGGGCAGTTATTACACTTCCGCTGGCTCAGGGCGGTTTGGGCATTATAGATCCGGTCGATCAGAGTAGAGCCTTATTGGGGAAGCTTATTGTTCGGGGGCTGCTTCCAGGCGCTGAGCCTTGGAAAGAGCTCCTCTTGCAGCGACTGCAGGCCCGGGCGCCTCCTGCAGGGGGTACTTGGGCACCAGAGATTCGCTGGATCTTCATAGAGATGAGGAGGACAGGCCTCAGTAGAGGATGGGAGGACAGATTTGCTTTGAGTATCCTGAGAGCTTGGGAGCTGCTGAAACCGGGGCTCTCTCAGCGGCCTCCTTCTTGTGTTGAGGAGCGGGCCAGGCAGCCGCTCATCTGGAGCCCAGCGGTTCGTACAGAGCAGGGTCATATGCTGGGTTCTCGGCCTCGTCTAGCCTGGGGACCTTTAGCGGCAGGCCCAGCTCGTAGTTTTGGAGACTGGCAAGCTTTCTGCAGTCTACCAGAGGAGACCCAGGTGGAGAGGCTGAGTCACTTCAGAGGGGGGTTGATTATGAGGGATGATATTCAGGAGGCACTTACAGAGGAGTGGTTCACACCTCTCGAGCCAGTGGCCCCACGGTGGATGGGAGCCTTTACACAGTTGGAGATCCTGATTGCTGTCAGAGCTAGCACTGAGGATGGCAGATGCCTCTATTATGAGATTCAGGATGAGGGCCGACTCCAGAGAGTGGAGGTGGAGTCGCCTTTGGTTGCAGAGTGCACCTTTCAGAGGATTCGGGTAGTGGCTGCCGCTTCTCGGAAGTGGCATATTGACCCCGACCCTGCTGACGTGCTCCCGGATTGGCGTATATGGGCATATGCAGCGCGCCCCTTGGCCCGGCTACAGTGGGACCCCGGAGAGTACGAGTGGCATGATCCTTATGCATCCCTTGAGGCCACAGAGATCACATTTTTCCAGTATACTGTTCGGCTGGGACGGCATATTTTGACGGCGAGGAGGACGGTTTCTCCAGCGGCGGCAGCGGGGCATTGGCGATTGCAGGGACTATCACAGGAGTTCCTGGAGGATTTCTGGGCTCGGCTCTGGGCTAGTCGACATGTCCTGTAAGCTTGTATCATTGCTTTTATACAAGCTGTACATGGGCTGTTCCGAATTTTCAGCAAATACCACATCTCTACTGACAAAAAGCCTTCGTGTAGTTGGATTATAAAGATGGTATCCTTCGCTTTCATTGCTGTAGCCCACAAAAATGCATTTAATTGCTTTGTCATCTAGCTTTGTTTGGAGTTGTTCTGGCACATGTGCATATGCCAAACACCCAAATGTACGCATATAATCCACTGTTGGCTTTCGGCTATACCAAGCCTCAAATGTACGCATATAATCCACAGGCGTACGTCAACGGGCCGCTTGAGTGCAGGGTCGACAGTCGGGCGAGTCGTCAGACGGAGGCGGTCGCTCAGAACAAGGCGAGCACGGCGGCCGCAGGTAAGTCGGAATGGGCGGGAGCCGGTAACGGCAGGTGTCGCTGGCGGTGAACGAAGTATACGAGGCAGCCGTGGGTTAGCGCGGGGCGCGAACAGAGGGTGCTTGGAGTCGTGTAGGACGTCTGGAGCAGGGGCGCATCGGACGGCGTGGTGGCTAGCCTGCAGGCGTCGACGGAACGGGACGGAGGGGCGATGCCGTGTGGATGGAACACAACGTCGGAGTAGCGCCGGCGGAACGGGACAGTAGTGCCGGAACGCCCGTCGACGGCTCTGGGCAGGCGGCTGGGGGCGCTGATGGAGATACGACGGCTGGAGATGGTGCTGCCGCCCGCGAGCTGGGCGGTGGTGGTGGGCTTTCCTCTAGTGCCGCCCGATTCCGGTGGCCAGACAGAGGAGCGCCAACGGAATCAGGTAATCCGGCGACGGAAAAAGACAGCGTCGACGGAAAAAGACAGCGTCGACGGAAAAACGCAGGCGACGGACGGAACGCCAGTTTTTGACGGAATTTCTTCCAGCTGCAGATTTCAAGGGCCAGCTCCCAGCTCCCAGCTCTGATACCAAATGTTGGGTGTTGGACTCACACACTCACACACACAAAACTGCACATTAGGGTTAGGTGCAGGGAAGAGAAGCTCACACACAGAAATGAGAGAGAGAGAGAGAGCCAAAAGTGTGGTATCCACAAAATGCAAGTCAACCCTTGCATGTGTGCCACATCCATATAATATAGAAGTACAAAATATTATATGTTAGAGTGTCCTTTCACAGTTGATGTCCAAGGGGAAAAACTACCCAAACAGGACAACGATGCTTAATCAAAGCCTGATAGTCTCTGGTGGGGGACCATGGCAATACATGAACCATCTGTTGTCCATAGAAGAGAGGGGAGTGCTCTAAAAGCGTTTGCTTGTTAAGCCCTGTTCACACATAGCACTACCATAAGTGAGCATATGCCTACAATCATACTTGGGTTGGAATCCTCTCCCAAGTAGCCTTACATCTTTGAAACGGAGTGTGGAGTTGGAAGGCAGCGCCCCTAGTACCCAGTCATCACAAGCCTGAATACGGGAGGGGTGAGGGCTAAAGGTTGTTCCAATGAGTGTCGTCATGGAGTCTTTCTCAATTTTGGCAAAGAGGGTCGCAAGCTCGTCTTGTGAAAACTCGACGGTTTGCCCGGCAAGAGGGGGTTGATTAGCCATGATGCTTATCGGAGAGAAAGGTCGACTTAAAACTTGTTTAATAGTAATCTGTTCTTGAGCGAGGTGGAGGAATATGCAGCGAAGAGAAGGGAGGCAGAGGGGAAAGCTGGAAGGGAAGGAAAGGGCCGGGAAGAGGGCGGGGACACAAGAGCAGGCCACAGAGGAAAGCGGGGGCAGCAGGAGAACCGGGGCAGCAGGGGTGTGGAGGAAACGGGGCAGCAGAGGCGGGGGTAGATAATCGGCAGGCAGGGCAGAGGGCAGCGGGAGAGGAGAGCGGCGGGCACAAAAGGCATAGAGATGCGATTTGCTCAAGTACGGGGAGATCGCATTGGTGTCTGCGTGGGGCAACTTTGGAGACGGTTTGTTGCAACACGGTATCCATCTCTCGTCTGTGGAGCAGGGCATTTTTTTTTTTTTTGCATAATTTCTCATCTTTTCTCATGTAAGAAGCATGCATTTCTCTTTTTAGTTTTTGAAATTCAGAATCTGCACTTAGTTTCTGCAGCATCATTAGCAATCTCATCTTCACCTCACTTATGGAGCCCAAACTTCGCTTAAATGACGACCTGTCGGAGCATGAGGAGCATCCTCAACCCGATGGGGAGCCTGTTGAGTTCGAGCAGGAGGTTAAGGAGTTGAGAAATCCTATTTTGAGGAGCAAATTGCCAAACTCTGGGTAGATTTGCAGGTTGATATTCAACAGTTATAGGAGCAGGTGTTACTTCTTCAGAGGGCAGTGATTGATCAGCCCCGACTCCAAGTATAGTTGCCGTAACTCTTTCTTTCATGCCTGATGCTTTTGCAGGCAAGGAGAAGGAGAGGACATATGAGGTTGGAACGTGCGCTTTGAGTTTTATCCTTTCCCGGATGCCTGGAAGATATAGATGGTGAGGGGTCTCTTGAAGGGGAAGGCCCTTACTGGGAGATAAACCCACTACTTGGGCGGATTTTGGAGCGCAATTTCGCGATGAGTTCCTCAACGCGGAGGATGCGTTTGATGTGGTGTCCAAGTTTGCAGACTCGGATATCCGCAACATGCTTTTGACATGTATCTACAGAGATTTAGAGAGTTGCAGTCTCGAGTAGGGCACATGGAGGCTACAACTTTGTGTGGATTCTTTATCCGTGGACTTGCACAAGATCATAGACTCCAGGTGAGGAATAATCATAGCAGAACGCTTGCCAATGCCATCAAGTATGCTAGCATTTATGAGGAAACCGTGGCCAGCCAAACTCAGAAACAGGTCTCTCATACACCTCACACTCGAGGCAGTTCCAAACTGGGTTGCCAACATAAATGCAAGTTTAGGTTTGGGAAGATTTCAGAGAATAAAATCAAACTGAGGTTTGGGTGATTCCAATTTCTACAATGGTGTCAGAGCTTTTGGTGACATTGAGCCTAGATCTTGCCTTCTCAGTCAGCCACATCTTACAAAGGTGTTAATTGGCAGTAGGGAAACTGAAGAAAGCTTGAATTGGCTATTTGTTTGGGCAGTCTTTAGATAGCCAGATTTGTCATAACAGGGGGTGGTCAAGGGTGATTAGTGGTGGTGGGCATCAAGGGCACCCTACAATGGGGCCCAAACTCTTGAATAAAAGTACAATAAAATGCATCCATATCAGGTTGGATAGATCTGACCAACCGACGAGCATATCGACACATTATTTCACTTGTAAAATGGACCTTTAGCTGTCAAGGAGTCAGGTGGAAGGTGACATCGATTATTTGAAGGTTTTAACCACTGAATCACGTAGACAGCAATGAAAGAACTGAGAAAATAAGTAAATACAGCGATTCATTTACTAGCAACACAGTGGATGGCAATGGTCAGATCTTTCGCTTCCTCCCAACCCCTCTGGTGGAGTATTTTCTTTATTGATATGACGGAAAAGTAAAAGAATGAAGTATCAATGTGCTCCCTGTGTGCTTCACCAGCTGGTAACGGTGATCTGTGAAGGCCTCTCTGATCCTGCAGCCTCTCTGAGGCTGCAGGATTCTGGTTTGAACAGGTAGCCCTAACCTTTGCTACTACTTTGTTGCATTTGACATTATGTGGGGTAGAAAATTGCCCTCTTTGTGCTGATTGCTGTGTATACATAGACTTCTTGATGATTAACACTCAAATGAGGGGGGATATGGGCCTTCAAATGGAGCGACAGCAGCCTGGCTTCCCAATAAATAGTCTTTGTGAAGTGTTCACCAGCAGCCAACGGCCTAACTATAATATATGCATCCCCAACAGCTTTCTTTACATGCTTTCTCTATGCAGACAGTTTTTTTTTTTTGGCAATTTTTCCCTTTTGTTATGTATCATAGAAAGATCCATTCATGTATTCCATGTAAGTACATTCTATAAAAATGTGTTCCTTACAAGCTTACATGCCGAGTAACTGCAAAGCACGTCCTCCACTGCGACGGAAGATGCATCTCCACCATTTAATTGGCTTATGGAAGAGGGATGAGATTCCTACACATTTTATGCTTTGGAATTCATTCCAGCAATGCTGAGTTGTCCAAAACTTTGGGACCTTATTTGGACCTTAATCCAAAAATTTCTGAAAATGTGGACCCTTAGGCTAAGGCCTTTAATACACATATTCAATTATATTCGCTTTGTAATCATTTGTGAAAAATGACCTACCAGTTGTCATTTTCCACCCAGTCCTTGTTTGTCTGTCATCTGCCACTTCATTCTGCCCAGTACCCACTTCTCCAGGGGACTGCAGTGCTGCACACTTTTTGGAATAAGGAATTTTCTGAACTTTGTTTAAGAAAAAAGAAAGCCAGACAATGAAATTCTTCTTAGGATATGTTGATTTTTTTTTTTGATTAGTATTGATGGAGTAAAGTACTTGCACTCTCTTACTTGAAATCAAAAAATATCCAGGCGTGAAGGGCATCTATTCATCAGAAATGGCCAAGGGAGCAGCAAATTTTTTCAGGCTTTATAGCACATCTTTGGAAACATGGTACACCATTTTGTTTAAAAAAAAACTAGAACTCTTTCAGGTTAGAAACATTATATATGGCATGCTTTCCGGAGTGTGTATGCCTATTGTCTTCTAAAGTATCTCAAATCCATTTTGACAGATTCAATATCTAGTGTAAGTATCTCAAACATTGATTATGGTGCTATAAAGCTTTAGCTGGATCAGTTGAATGGTGTTCAAGTTTTTTTCTTGTAGTGTGACAAGATAGCTTGTAATTTTGTTGGTAACGATTTAAGTAAGTCATGGGTGCTGGAGCACGTATATCTGTAGGGTTTGCTTGAGTCCGTAGAATGCCCTCAAATCAATGTCTTGCACAAAACATGCATGTAAAGACCATCGAAGGGGTTCTTGGCAAGCTCATTGGCCAACCATGTCTTTATCCGGAGCACCCCCCAAGCCTGAGTGTAGACCTACACCAACTGTGCACATCACCCAAATGTGGATGTCCTATACCAGCGGAGCCAGCTTTGCAAGTGTCTGGCTAGAGCTGGTCATGGCCTTTGGGAATCCTTTCAACTGGAGAACAGTTGTGAGCAGTTCACTCACGTACATTATGTTGGAGTAAGTAATAAAATCAACATCTAATAAGAGCAGGCTTATGTGTCTAGGTGCATCTGTAGCTTGGTGGTAGAGGGATTGATCTAGCTTGCCATGAACCTGGGTTTGATTCCCAGCAGCCTGAAATCACTGGGATGCCTTTATAAGTAAATATATAATCTTTGTGTCTCCCAGGATGACTAGATGCCACCCTGCGCCAACCCACGGCCTACCTCGATCTCCTGAGTCACCCTGGACTGTGCTCATCAACTATAGTGCACTCGACGTCCACAAGGGCCTGGTCAGCAGCAGTCCATATGACAGCTCCTATTGATATGGAGATATACCTTTCATATTCACAACATGGTACCCACCATGATGATGTATCTAGTTTATTTTCTGTTGTTTCCATGATCATGTTGTCTCATGGAACTATTGTAACCTTTTTGGTCTCATAGACCCTTTGGGTCTTTTGTAGACGGTCTTTCTTTCTTTCTTTCTCTCTCTAAAAAGAAAGCATTCTTAAGTTATGCTACACCGAGTCTGTTAATTTTAAACCTAACCTCATTAATGAAGCCAGCCTAGTTATGTTCTGTCACATAACAGGGGGGATCCTGTGCTGTATCTATGTGGCACCAAAGAATTTAGGACTGCTTGATTGTGGTCAGATTGTGTGATGTCTCAATGTGGTCTCTTGTGTAGGCTGCAGTGTAAATGTCTCATTATAGAACAAAATTCATGATTGCCTGAGATTTCAAACCAAAAAATTGTAAGGTTCACCCTGTGTTATTTAGAGAAAAGTTTCTGAGCCAATGAGGTGACAGCTCAAGTGGTAGAGATGTTTTTGTCTAGGACAAGGAGGTCCTGCCCGCATGGTGCTTCCTCGGTGGCATTGCCTATGGACAGATAAAAAGCGTGTATGGGTGGGCACCTACGAGCAGTGAAAAAAGGTAGTCTGTGTTCTTGTTTCCTTTTGGCTGATCACAAATTCACAGAGAATACACACCCTGGGAGATACAGTAGAAATGTGACAGAGACTACCTTGGGAAAAGGCTATTGGGACTACATAGAAGGTGAGCATGAAGAGACACCGGAGATACCGGATATAAATCCGACTGCTGCAGATGTGAAAGAGTTCAAAGACTGGAACCAAGGAGCCAGGAAAGTAATGTATTGGCTATCCTTTAGTATACAGGACACCATGATTGGGCATATTCAGGATGCCAAGTCCCCCAAGGAGGCGTGGGACACCTTGGTAAAGCTTTATGAAACAAATACCAAGGCACGTAAGATACAGTTGAAGAATGAACTTCATACTGTGGAGAAAAAGAGCATGTCTGTGAATGACTATGCGTTGAAGATAAAGGGCATTGTGGAATCCCTTGCATCTATTGGTGTATCAGTAGATGATGATGACAAGGTGGAAGTTTGTCTACGTGGTCTCGGGCCACAATACAAGGCGTTTAAGACGTCTATCCAGACTCGGGAAAACATTCCCACCTTTACAGATTTGGTGTCTATGTTGATTATCGAAGAGAAGAACTTGGGTGAAGACCAACAGTCTTCACAAAGCAAAAACAGTTCAGAGCAACAGGCCTTCTACACGAGTTCAGGAAGAGGACGAGGTAGAGGAGGCCGTGGACGCGGTCAAGGAGGTGGCCGAACAGGTAATCAGAATTACGGCCAGCAGCAGCAGCAACAACAACAGTCCCAAAATCAACAACAACAACAACACGCAGGTGGAAGAGGCAAATTCAGAGGCAGGGGGAGTCAAAGAGGCCGTGGAAATTGGCAAAGGCAATATAATGATGCACGTGAATGCTACTATTGTGGTAAGCCAGGACATGTGCAGTCAGAATGTTATAAGAAGCAGGCTGACATGCAAAATGGGAAAGTGCAGCAAAACAACTATGCATCCTCAAGCAGAAATAATGAGGACAATGAAAGGCTGTTTGTTATGCAGCATGTTGTGAATGCCATGTCTGAAAATGTTGATGCAGCACAAAAAGATAATGTATGGTATGTGGATTCAGGCGCTTCGAACCACATGACGAGTCATGGGGAGTGGTTCAAGGAGATGAAGAACCCGGAAAGACCAGGTTTTGTGGAAACAGGGGATGACACTGCTCATCCAATTGCCCACGTTGGAGATGTGCCATTATCTATGCAGGATGGCAAAGTGAAGTACCTTGCAGATGTACTTCATGTACCGAACATAACAAAGAATCTGGTTTCAGTTGGCCAGATGATTGAGCAGGGTTTGCAGGTTCGGTTTAACCCTGATGGGTGTTATGTTGAAGATTTCAAAGACAAGTGCAGGTTGGTTGCAAAGGCAACAGAGTGGGCAGAATGTTTACATTGGATGTAGACATGCCTGAAATGAGTGCTGCGATGTTTGCAAATGGTTCAGGAGTTGTTGCAGACACAGACATATGGCATAAAAGAATTGGACATGTAAATGTGCAAAGATTGAAGTCTATGCAGACAAAAGGAATTGTGACAGGGCTGCCAAAATTTAAAGTGGAAGGTATGCAGAAAATATGTGAAGCATGCCAATTTGGGAAGCAAACAAAGCATGTGTTTCCACGTAACAGATATGTGAGCAGAAATGCACTAGATGTTGTGCATTCAGATGTATGGGGTCCTACGAAGACCGTGTCTATGGGAGGCTGCAGGTACTATGTCACTTTCATTGATGACCACACAAGGAAAGTGTGGGTATATTTCATGAAAGAGAAGAGTGAGGTGTTCACTCACTTTCAGAATTTCAGAGTTTTGGTTGAAAAGCAAACAAGAAAATATGTAAAGTGCCTAAGGTCAGATGGAGGGGGAGAGTACTTCTCCAATGAGTTCTCTGAATTCTTGAAGAAGAATGGTATTCGGAGACAGTTTACATGCAGATACACTCCGCAGCAAAATGGAGTTGCTGAGCGAAAAAACAGGCACATTGCTGAGATTGCGCGAGCATTGATGGAAGAGAAGAATATGCCGCATTGCTATTGGGCTGAGGCTGTTTCTACAGCAGTATACATCATGAACAGGACTCCAACTCCAGAGGAGAGGTTTACTGGCAGAAAACCAGATTTGTCTCATCTGAAAGTTTTTGGATGCATTGCATATGTGCATGTGCCAGATGAGCTGAGAACTAAGCTGGATCCGAAAGCTGAAAAATGTGTGTTTATTGGATATTCCCTTGAGCAAAAGGGATACAGGTGTTATAACCCTACTACACGTGAGTTGAGGGTAAGCAGGGATGTTGTTTTTGATGAGATGAGCAGCTGGTATGTTGCTGAAAAAGAAGCTGTTGGGGCTGATGTGAGTGGAAGTGTGGTTGCACAGAATGCAGGTCAGCAATCACAGTCTTTGAGTGGACCAGGAGAGTCCTCATCTAGTGGGTCTGTTGATAGACCATGGAGTGGCAGGCTGCGTCATAATACCAGCCCTGCAAATGTCATTAGTACATCACGTAAAGGAAAAGAGAAAGTGGTTGAGCCCCTTGGTATGCCTGACATTTCTGCAGGGCATTCTCATGTTGATGGAGAGTCTAGTGGCTCAGATATGAGCCTTGATGAGGAGCTTGGGATCCCAGCTATGAGAACACCTGGTGTAAAGAAGGCTATGGAAGCCATGAATGAAAAACTGCGAAGATCAGGGAGAGTGAAGAACCCTGTGCAGAGATTTACATATGATGGTTATGTGGCACATCACTATGCATATATGGCAAAGGTTGTGCAGGTTGTTGAGCCCACATGCATTGATGAGGCTGTTGGAAATGTGTGTTGGGAGAAAGCCATGGATGAGGAGATGGATGCACTATATGGAAATGAAACTTGGGATTTAGTGCAATTGCCAAGAGGCAAGAAAGCCATTGGATGCAAGTGGGTGTACAAAGTTAAACATAACAGTGATGGAAGCATAAACAGGTACAAGGCTAGATTGGTAGCCAAAGGATATGCGCAGACATATGGGATTGATTATGAGGAAACTTTCAGCCCAGTTGCCAAGATGGCAACGGTGAGAGTTGTGATAGCAGTGGCTGCGTCAAAGCAATGGTCTTTACATCAGATGGATGTAAAGAATGGATTCTTGCATGGGGATTTGCAAGAAGAGGTGTATATGTTGCAGCCACCTGGTTATGAGGATGTGGGTCACCCCGAACATGTTTGCAGGTTGAAGAAAGCCTTGTATGGCTTAAAGCAAGCACCAAGAGCATGGTCTGACAAGATTTCTGAATATCTTGTCACTATTGGCTTTCATGTAGCCAATGCAGATTTCTCATTGTATGTGAGACATGGTGATAGAGGGGTTGTGCTTGTTGTCATCTATGTAGATGACTTGATCATTACGGGGGACCATGATGCAGAGATCTTTGATGTAAAGATCTTGCTTAGACAGAAGTTCGAGATGAAGGATCTGGGGGAGCTCAGATATTTCTTGGGCATTGAGGTGATTAGGTCACCACATGGTATTGGATTACTGCAGAGACAGTATGGCTTGGACATGTTGTCCAAGTATGGTATGACAGGCTGTAAGCCTATTTCTGTGCCATTGGATCAGAATGGCAAGTTGAGTGCAGATTCAGGAGAGATCTTGGAGGATCCTACTATGTACAGACGCATAGTAGGAAGTTTGATCTACATGACGATCACCAGACCAGATTTGAGCTATGCTGTTGGGTTGGTGAGTCAGTTTATGCAGGTTCCACGGAAACCGCATTTGGATGCTGTGAGACGCATACTGAGGTATGTGAAGTCTACTTTGCATTGTGGACTATTCTATGAGACTGGGACAGAGATATGTGTACTTGGGTACACAGATGCTGATTGGGCAGGTAGTATCACAGACAGAAGATCTACCAGTGGATTCATGTTTTCTTTGGGGAGTGCTGCTGTGACTTGGAGCAGCAAGAAGCAGCCTACGGTTGCTCTATCGAGTACAGAGGCCGAGTATAGAGGAGCTGCTATGGCAGCATGTGAGGTAGCTTGGTTGAGAAAGCTACTTGCAGATTTGGGTCTATCTGTGGATAGACAAGTTGTCATTTTCTGTGACAACATTAGCAGTATACAGTTGGCCAGGAACCCAGTCTTTCATGCTCGTACGAAGCACATAGAGGTCCACTACCACTTCGTCAGAGAGAAGGTCTTGGCAGGAGATCTTGATCTTGTTTATGTCAGCACAGAGGATCAGGTAGCTGACATCTTCACCAAAGCATTGGGTACAGAGAAGCTCCGCAGATTCAGGGCTTCGCTTGGTGTACATGAGATGGAGTTGAGCTCGAGGGGGAGTGTTGAGATATCGAGCTCGTTTAGTGAGGCGGTGGCGATAGACCCCACACTTACACCACTGGCATGGTTGGTGAGATCCTGGGAGATATGCGGCCAGTGGGATGACAGGCTGTGTGACAGCCATTCTAGAGACTGGCATAGTTATAGCGCCAGCTCATTTAGTCGGGTTCACACTATAGAGAACCCGTGTATGTATTGGTTGAGTACCTTTCATATTATGTGTACTCTTATTCTTGTATATGGTATGTTGAGTGTTGAGTAGAGAAGAAGAAGATTTTCAGCCTCTCACCTTGTGTGTTCTCTATTAGGGTTTTGTGAGTGTGTGTGTGTGCTTGCAAGAGCTCAAGCTCTCTTCCCCCCTGCATCTTTTCAGGCAGCGCCCAGCAGCCCGCCTGTCCATACCCATACGCTTGCGCACATCAATCTGGAGGTGATGACTGCTCCCCTCTGCTTGCCACCCTGGTTCACACTCTCCCTCTTCTCTGCTGCACAGTCCAGCCTGTCAGGCTTTTCTTCATATCGGACCCACCTGCTGCGCACATAAGCCACTGTGTGCAGGCTGCAATCAGCCCTCTGCCACATGGTTCAGGCCATCAACTCCCCTTGCCTACACGTAAACAAGACATGTCAAGGATTGAATATAACTCCTAGCCTACTTGGGAGTCAAACCAGAGAGGTACTAAGGTTTCCTAAGGGTTCTTCTACACATCTACAACGCGAATTAGAAGAAAAACGTTAAACGCTTTTATTGTTATAAAAGGGGACACAGCCAAGGAAAAGGAGGCACATGCCAAGAATGGCACTCTAAAGATCAAGGAAGAATCCAATCATGCCGTCCCGCTACCCTCCTGCCCCTATTCCTAGCCCCCTCTCCCCACCTTCGCCTCTTCCCCCCCTGCTCTTGTGCATGTGCCATGCGCCACCCCCCCCCCCCCCCCAAAAAAAAAAAGTGCTGCTTTCTCCCGTCAGCGCTCCCACCTGCTCCCCTTCCTCCTCCCCCTCTTCCATTTTGCTTTCTCCCCCTTGTGGCACCATGCCTCGTTAGGGCCCCTCCATCGGCCTTCGCCCTTGTTCCGCCTCACCTCTTTTCCGTTGCACTACTTCCCCTTGTGGTGCCCTCGCCTCTCCAGTGCCCCCTCCCCCTTCGGCTCTCCACTTCTTTGCCGCTGTTGTCATCTCCTGCTACAAGCTTTTCTACCTCAATCCCCCCTTTGCCTCCCTCACCTCAACGGCCCTCACTTAAGCCCCCTCCTTGCCTTGCTACTTCCCCGCCTTACCCTCTTTCCCGCCTCCCCTCTGTGCTTCCACCTGCTCCCCCCTCCTTATGCTCTCTCTTGTCTTCCCATCGAGGTGTTTATTGCTCTCGGGGTTTTTTTATTCGTGTAATGTTTCGGCATCTTCTAGTTTCGAACCCCCAAAAGGACTCCATGGCAGCCGCTCTGTCATCCCTGACCAAGGCCGGCCGTCCCTTGCGTCTCCTTTTCCAAAGATCTCCAGCGCCTTGCTTCGAGAGTTTCCCCTTTGGAGGCCTCCACCTTGGTATGCAAGATTGTGGGTAGCCGCCAGCGCGTGGATAGTTCAAGGATTTGTTATAGGCATGCGTTCTTGGCATGGTTGGAAAGACCACTGACATTCCTCCTTCGGGGCATGGCTACTATGAGGTTGAGTTCTATTTGCCTGCAGCCTCGAATAGTGATGTAGCTGAGACCCGTCGTTGGCCTTCTTTGAGAGGTTGCAGCACAGCTTCGACCCAGCGTTTGACCCTTTCGCTGGCGTCTCAAGCTTTCGTGTGATTGTCTGCCTTCAACGAGATAATGATTACATGAGCCATGTCGGAGAGGTTGTCGAAGGTTTGATCCACTTCATTCCCAAGGAGGGTGGTGACAGCTTATTGGAGACCCATTACCCTCCTAGATATTGCCTACAAAATTCTGTCCAAGGCCATCAGCCCCTTTCTTCTCGACTTGATTCATGGTACACAGACCAATTTTGTTCAGGATCGGAGTATTCTGAACAACATCTTCACCTTCTGGGAGGCCATCATGTCGGCAAGGATGCGGTAGTAGGATTTGATTGTGGTCCTTCTCAATTTTGAGAAAGCGTATGATCGAGTAAATTCGGGCTGGAGGGGACGATGTGTAGGATTGGTTTTGAAAGGAGTGGATCTGAGGTGTATTGGTACTCTACTTGGCTTCCCATAGTCAGGTGCTAGAGGTGATAGATTTCTGCTTTCACGCTCAGTCTGGTTGGGGTGCCCTCTAGCACCTTATCACTTCTGAAACCGGCCTCTGATAGAAACCAGAGTGCGGTAGGAGCAATCACCCGTCCACTTGTAGTCTAGATGAGAAACAAAACACAGATTGGAGCTAGAGTGCCCAAATCTGAAAACACAACGACACCTGTTGGCCCCAAAGCTTGGCGCCCCTCGCGGTATTTTTTTATTCAATTAAAAATAATATGTATGGCTGAGTACAACACAAAAACCAGCCAAGAGTTTACACCTGTAAGTCCAATCTGACGGCCCACAAAATCCTTCTCAGCACAGAGGATCTATGCACACAGATCTGTGTCCTCAAGCAACACACTGTGCCTCCCTCTGATCAGCCAAGATCACAAAGCAGGCCAGCCATGGGCATACATCTGGCATAACTCAAGAGCATGATACATCTTCTCAGCTCAAACATACATGTGCTGTCCAATCTCTGTCTTAATCTCTTGTCAATCTGCCATACCCCTCCTCTCACAAGGAGCCAGATTACACATACCTGCAGCAGACATCAAGCAATAGAAAGAGAGATGGATGAACAGAAACAGAGCTTACCAAGTTCAGCTCGTGAAACAGCACTGAAGGAAGCAACAGCACCAATCTGTGCTTGCAGGCACTTGAATCCACAACCCTGCTTCACACGTGTGCTTGCACTTGCCTGTATCCTCCTCCTGATGCTCACTCCTATGCTGTCCTTGAAAATACAGATCTGAAAATCAGCACAGTACCCGTCTGTACCGCCTCGGGATTCGTGCCAGGAGTTGTACTTGCATAAACAGCCTGCTGTCCACCTCTGTACCAACCTGAATCAGAGTATTCAGGTCTGTCCAGCACCTGTTTGCACCACCTGCAGCAGATGTACTTGCTGTACCTGGCTGTGCGTACACTGTACGGCAGCCGTACAGTGTTGTACTGGCTGTTGTACCTGCTGGTACAGTCTATTCAGACCTGTGCGCAGAGTATTCCAGCAGCAGTACCTGTGCGCAGCCAGCAACAGAGGAGAAAGAGAGAAAGAGCTTGCACAGTTCTGGCCGTACAGTGCTGTACGGCTGATTCCCTCAGAAAAACAGCAACAATCCACAGCAAAACAGCCGCCTTCTCCTTTCTCTTGAGCTTTTCCACGCTAGGATTCAAGCGCATGAGGGAACTCCCACTTTTGCTACACGATTCCCCAAAAAGGGAAGAGAGAGAGAGAAGAGAGAGAAAACTCCTCCCCAATTTAATCCCTAGGGCCCCAACTTTAATAAGTTCCTAGGGCCACTAAGGCCTAGGGGCAAACTCCAATAAACATTAAAACTTAATGTTTCTAGTTCCCCCCTTCACACCTAGGGATGTCCACACATCTTAAACACTGTCCGGGCACCCCCCATGTGAATCATAAAATATTCTGACTCTGCAACCACCATGCCCACACTTGTCCTGCTCCATTTTCACAGGGCCATGACAACTTCCTAATCGTCGCTCAGGCCATGAGTAGTTTTCTGTCCGTCTTGGAGACGGAACACTACGGAGTGGGTCTCCCCATTCGAGTACTGGAGGAGCTTCTTGATTCCTAGTTCATCGATGACATAGTAGCATACCTAGAGGGGGCCAAGGGGAACCTCCAGAGATTCACCAAGGCGATTGAGATTTTTTGTCGCTCATCCAAAGCATAGGCCAACTGGCAGAAGTCGTGTGGATTTTGGGTTGGCTGATCGCCTGCCCCAACATGATGTCGAGTTGAGGCTTTTCAATGGGTCCCAAAGGAACCAGTTCGTTATCTTGGATGCCAGGTTGGCATTGACATCTCCCTTAAGCAACTGCTCACCTCCCTACTTCTAAGCATTTGGAAGAAGCTGTTATACTGGAGTTCGGCTAGGCTTTCCCTAGTTGGCCAAGTAGTCGTGGGGAACCAGGTTGTTCTTGCCACCATGTTGTACATTGCCTCCTACTGGTCTTTCTCCTAGGGATGTATTGGTCAGGTTCAACGTTTGATCTGGAACTTTCTGTGGGCTAGCAGTGATGGGAGACTAGCCAGCCTGCTAGGGTGAAGGTGGCCTCAAGAGTGATCATTGAATTGTGATGCAGAGGAGGCGTGCGCATCATCGACCCCTCCATTCAGAGCTGTGCCCTTTTGGGCAAGTTTACTATTGGAGGTCTTCTTTTGGGCGGTGAGCCTTGGAAGGACTTCCTGCTGGCTAGGATCTCCGGAGCTTAGCAGTTGGCACTTGGTTGGCCATTGGGGGTACACTAGCATTATGTCAGAGGTGTGGTCGTCCCTAGGAGCCTTAGCGTGATTGTCTTCGGGATTCCTAGCTTTGGTATAGGATGATACGCATTTTCACCAAGGATCTGTTTCCTGCCCATATTGTTACATGGGGCATTGTTACTTGGGCCATTGAGGCCGCGATCATCACGCCGTATGAGGAGAAAGGTGGGGGACTAGCCCTTCATCGCTCTTTAACTTTTTATTTCTGCTATGCCAGTTCCAGCTCTGCCTATTGGTCATTGGACTCTAGGTTCTAGCCAGCGATGGGAGATTTGTAGTAGTATAGCCGTGGGGCATATATGGACAACTTGATGTAGCAAAGCCATCAAAGGCACCCTTACCCTGCCAACGGAGTCTATCTGGAGCATCTGGCTTGATATCATTCATACCCCCTAAGGTCAGTGGGGGAAGCTTCGTGGTGGATCAGACGGCATGAGGAAGCATCGTGAGGCAAGCCTTAGGATTTGGCAGCATGGTTCCTTTCTTATAGATGGTGGTGGTGAGCCCACTTGGCCTTATAGACCACCTGTGTGGTTATTTGGCGGCATGGTTCCTTTCTTATAGATGGTGGTGGTGAGCCCACTTGGCATTATAGACCACCTGTGTGGTTATTTCCCTCTCCCCCCATTGTATGAGATAGCCTTCTCCTCCTAGAGCAGCTAGCCGGAGGAGAAGTGCATCCTCCCCTTTATTCATCTTGACTCTCGTTTCCCCTCTAGGGATAGATTTGTACTTAGCCATTTTGGTTGTTTTTCTCGGTAACTAATAGAAGGATCTTTTCCCGGAAAGAAGAAGAAGAAGAAGAAGTGTGCAATGAGACAACTAATGTTGTAGCACGTGATGATTGATCATCGATAGTGGAACTTATAGGCATATGATCAATTGCAAGAATTGGTATTTTTTCCTCAAGCGTGTGGGAGGTTACATCATGGTGGCAGTGGGCAATCACGCAAAGTGCCCAATCAAAGGTTCATGTACTATTTCACTTATATCCAAGGAAGGTTCTAAAAAAACACTTTGGGTTCCAAATATGAAGAGGAACCTCGTTCCTGTCTCAGCCATCAGGGACTATGACTTGTGGATTCGCTTTAACAAGAATGGTGCCGTCATTCTTGATGGAGATGCCAAGATCATTCCAAAGGGCAGGTCCAAGTCGAGCTGTCGTTGACACACCCCCCCCCCCCCCCCCCCCCCCCGCGGCCCCCCCTACGGTCAGCGGGGGAAGCTTCATTGTGGTTGACGGCATGAGGAAGCATCGTGAGGTAAGCCTTAGGATTTGGCGGCAGAAGAAGAAGAAGAAGTGTGTAGTGAGACAACTAATGTTGTAGCACACGATGATCGATCATCGGTAGTGGAACTCATAGGTATATGATCAAATGCAAGAATTGTTATTTTTTCCTCAAGCATGTGGGAGGTTACATCATGGTGGCAGTGGGCAATCACGCAAAGTGCCCAATCAAAGGTTCATGTACTATTTCACTTATATCCAAAGAAGGTTCTACAAAAATACTTTGGGTTTCAAATATGAAGATGAACCTCCTTCGTGTCTCCGCCATCACGGACTATGACTTGTGGATTCAGTTTAAGAAGAATGGTGCAGTCATTATTGATGGAGATGCCAAGATCATTGCAAAGGGCAGGTCCGAGTCGAGCACTCATTGATCCCCGCAACCGCCCCCCCTTCGCCCCCCCGCACGGCCCCCCCCCACGCTGCGTGCCTACTGATTGAGCTGCCGCCCCCTTCTCCCTGTCATTCCCTTGCTATTGCCAGTGCTTCTGCATTTTCTCCCTCTTCCCTTCTCTTTCACTCTGCTGTCTGCCTGCTTTTGTCTCAAGCTAGCCTTCTGCTTCGCCTCCTTCCTCAGCCTCAGCCCTCGCCTCTAGTTTGCCTTTGCCTCCTCCTCCCCAACACTACCCCCCCCCCCCCCCCCCCCCCCTTCTTCCCCTCCAGCCAGTGCGCCTCCCTCTGTCCCCTCCTGTGTGCCTCGTCGGCCTCTGTTCGTGTTCGAGCGTTCCTTTTATGCCCTCACCTTTCCCGTTAGAGCCTCTTGTGCTTGTCTTCTTGCCATCTTGCCCATCTTAGTTGTGCCCCCCCCGCCCCCCCTTCCTTCCCTCTTTGTTTTTTCCTTAGCTTTGGTATTTGGCTTCCTGGTATTTCTTCATTAGCAAGAGTAGGCACCTTTGGTTTTCGCATGCTAGTAGGACTCCATGGTAGCCACACTATCATCCCCGACCGAGGTCGCCATCCCTTGCCTTTAGGCGGCCCTCCTGCTATTAGCTTCGACAATTTCCTCCCTCGTGGCCTTTTCTTTCGTTTCCAAGAACGTAGGGAGCCATCTTGCGTGTGGACATATCCGGGATTTTCTCCAGGGAGCCCTTACCGGTGAGCCCATAAAAATCACTAGCATTCACTTTCTTGGGTTTGGCTTCTTTGAGGTGGAGTTTGATTTAGCCACAGCAGCTGATGATGTGATGCAACAAGTCCCGTTCGTGATACGCAACGCTTAGGTGTTCTTTGCGAGATGGCATGATGGCTTCGACCCCCTGGCCGGCTTCCTTGTCTTGCAAAGGAGTATCACCTTCTGATTCGATCTATTAGTCTATAGGACAGGTTTTGTAGACCCTGCACACGGCAACTTCAGTGGTGCCCAGGACACCGGGCATCCCTTCCATTAGAGTTTGCATTGTTTTCCCGGAGGATCGCCCATTGGTCATAGTGCTCCCGAGCCTCCAGGGCAACCGGATTCTTCAGCGGGTACAGTATGCTGGTCTCCGTGGCCAGTGTTTCATTTGCAGGCAGATGGGCCAGCTTGTTTGGTGCTGCCCTTGGTGCCAGGCCCGCAGAGGTTCTGACTCTTCATGGTGCTCCCTCTTCCACTCAGGGTGCTCTTGTTGTTATTTACACTATAATGATGGTCCTTTAAATAGGAGAGACCTCCTTTACAAGGTGTGGGCCTATGTTGACACCACATGTGCCACATGTCAAGATGAGGTGCCGAGTGTCCACACTGCGATGTCACCTTTTTACATCATTGCTTACACAAGTCCTTAAAGGGCTATTCCCATGTCGAGATGAGGTGCCAAGTGTCCAATGAGGTGTCACTTTTACACATCATTTCTTACATAAGTCCTGAAGGGGCTATTCCCATGTACAAGGTCCTTACACACTTAAGCGGTTGTTCACACACAGGAACTGCTTTATTTAAGGTCTAGTTTGCACACACTCATAAAAACCCTTCCTCAATGAAAAGGAGGTATTAGCAGAAGATAGTCTATACAGGCCTAATCTGGAACTGATGGAATGGTGGCAGCTACTCGATGTCAAGTCACATGAGAAAGCTGCTAGAGTAGTCTCGAACCGGATCCCCCTTTAGCGCCAATCTTTGAATGTGCTGCAGGCTAGGATGAGCCCTCCTAGAACTGGAACTTCGTAGAAGCGTGGCGAGGGATGGAGATGTTGAAGTGGATCACTGAGTTGCTCCATTACAAGCAAGGGAAACATACCGACATAAACATACTAGAGCATAAGACCCAAACTACTAGAAAGCCAAGATGCCCAAGATTTCCCCAGAAGCACTACAAGATACAAGAGCAGTAGAAAAGGATTACGATGATGATGACCAGATGATTTATGGGATCAATACTTGGATAGAATTCAAGGGCCTCTCTAAAAGCTTCACAAGAAGTGGCTTACAAGTTTCAGATGTCACTGTTCACATGATTAGAAGTTTACTTTACGCACTGTGGTTACATGGAGGATGACCTATCAAAGAACTACAGTGGGAGATTTGGGCTTATTTGATTCGAAATGTGTGTCAAACAAGGCCAGGCATATGGTACAGCCACTTTCATTTTTCTGACGTTTCATATGTTAGAACATCCCTTTTATTGGTATTAAATTTATTACATTAACTCGTGCCCAGCCCGTTTTGCATTATTTCATCCCATCTCGTCGCGCTTTCATATGGTCCGGAGAAGCTTACCTTGCGTCTCCGCGCACATATGATTCGTATAACGACTCGACTATGTCGACTTTTCGGGCTCCGCAGGGCAATTTTTTATCTGCATTTGTACCTGAACCACAACCAGCATAAAAATGACCTTAGGGTGACGAAGAGGGCAACCAATAGGTGCATATGTGCCGGAGAGTTTGTAGACAATGAGTATGCTTGTGGAGGAGCTGGTTGGACATATATAAAGCGTCCACAAGCAAGAAAGCAGCCTTCTCCCTCACACGTGTACGCCAAGATTGCATCTTCCCCACAATAGCTTGTTGACTTGCTAATCAAGGTGTCCCAGCTATATTTGGCAGTCCACTTGCGTGTGCTCAAATTCAGGCTCCCATGCCACTTAGCGTCCTCGGTTTTGATACTTGCTAGTGCCTTGCTTGGGAAAGGTTCATACTTTATAAACAAATCCGGTCTTGTTAAAATGTAGTGTGTACCAAACACATCTGGCCTTGTTTTAATGTAGTCTGTACCTGTAGCACCAAACATTAAAAATACATGCTAAAATAAATAATTTGGGTGCACACTTACCACCTACAAACCCATAAATGACCCATCTTTAGTCTTTAGTCCCAGACATGTCAAGAACGCATGCACCCACAAGGTGAGTGTCACCATTTGGTCCCTTCACCAGCTTTGATCAATGTTTTGGGGGAAGCCCAAACATAGAACGGAACCACGGTAAGAACGGGGATTTTCCACAAAAGAAGGGTTAAGCTCAAGGATAAAAGCATTGAGGCCTGGGCACTTATCAGGAGCTTTTACGGGCCTTGAGTATCATTTAAAAAACCTTTATGGGCTTTGGGAATCATAAAGAGCTTTATGGGCACCCTACATGGATATGTTAACCAGCGTGTGGGCCCACAAGGTCATAAAAAGCTAGACACCCATCCTTGAGAGATATTTTTATTAACAGGGACACTAAAAATGGCTAAGTGCTCTTATTTATAGAGACACTGGCTAAAGAAAGCAAAAAGGGATATTTTAAGCAGCCAAGGCCATTTTTGGCAAAAAGGGAAAAGCATGGGCTAAACAAAGCTGGCCGACTCCATCTAAAGAGGGGCAAGGGCTGATTCATTAAAAGGAAGGAGGGGCTGTTGTTTTTGGGGCATGCGCATAAGAGCACACGGCCGACTGCAGCAAACCCTACTCTCTCTCTCTGCTGGTCGACACAAACAGGCCATACAGAGCTGATTCTCTCTCCTTGTTTCGCTCTTATATCTGGCCGACAGCAGAGTGTTTACTGCTCTTTGCTGGTCGCCCTCAACCTATACTACTGCAGTGCCGTTTTTTCACTGCTGGCCAACAGGCTGTACAGCAGTGTTTCCTCTTTCTCTCTTGACTTGCTGCCACAGAGTCTGACCGTACAGCTTCTGCGAGTCTTCTTTCCGCAGGCTGCTTTCCACGCTGGACATACAGCTGTGAGTTTTCTCTGTGGCCACATGGCAGACAATTGTCCTGTAGGTTCTCTCGTGCGGAATAGTCTGAGAACAGATGGTTGTTTTCGGGCAGTTCTGGAGACTGCTTTGGGACTGTTTTGTGGCATTGACTTGGCCTGGCTTTTGTGAAGAGGGCTTTGCAAGAATCTCATGTGTGCTTTGTGGAAAGCTATCCAGGAGACCTGTGGAAAATCCGGTGCTGATTGCACCCTCACCTTGGCTTCTTTGTAAAAGCTTCTACGTAATAAAGAAGTTCCTACGGGGGGCTGGCCATTCCCGCTTAGTGTGCTATCTATTTATATTTTTGTGGCTTCCTCTTGTTATTCTTTGTTTGCTATTGAAGTGTTTCTCTATATAGTTCAGGTCCCATATCGGTTATAGTGACTAGGCACGCGTCTGCAGTCCCATGGACACATTAATTACCACACAACATGCAACATGCCATGCAATTGCTGACTTGAAAATTCCCATCTTAACATTCTCTACACCAGGTTCCTTCACTCGTGATTGTTGTCAGACGAGCTTTCTCGATCCGCAAAGCAATGTCTTTGGACTCTTGATGGACACCGTCCATGAAATCCATATTCATGACCACGCCAACGTCTCAAGGACAGTCCAGGAAACTGTAATCCATATTTCACATGTAGACACACGTATCCTAGGACATGTGCTAGAGTCTGATGTCTAGTTTATGGAGTCTCTAAAAGGGCTAAGTGTGGTAGAGTGTGTGAACTCACCCGTAGGTTAGGTATGGATAAGATAAGTGTGCTATGTGTTACTTGTCTAGTATGTGTGTGTGATTCCCTTGAGTCAAAAGATAAGGCGTACAGCCTGCAAAAGCATGTACTTGGTGTAAGCTTCTACACAATCAATCAATCAATCAAATCATTGAGTCGTGCATTCTGTTTTTCTCTCTCTTAGTTGTAAACTCATCTCTTCTCTCTCTCCCCCTCTTACTCTCTTTCTCTCTCTTCAACTATGTAACTATTGCCATGCCTTGGAGGTTCATCATTTCTCTCCATGTCCATCGCTGAGCAGCTTTACCAATAGCGCACAACCCTAACCTTAATCCTGGCAGCATGGTTTGAGTGCAAAGGGGTGTAGGGTACCCCGTACGCTGCCAATATGCATGACCCATGCTTTTGCTACCGATCAGCAAGCTGTTGTTCAATTCCTTCAGTTTGTGACCCCAGCAGCCCCGGTGACAACTTGCCATAGTTGTCGGGTAAGAAAAAACGGTACCGGTATGGGACTTTTAAATTTTGAAAAATAAGTTCGATTGAGGTACGATCCACTTTAAAAAACACTTGAAAAGAAGATATTTGTACACATTTATAGATGCAAAGTCTAGAGAAGTTGTAACTTGTCATAAACTAGAAAAAAGTTAAAACACTAGTACAAAGACTCGAGTCATGAACAATGAACACTGAACATATGCGGCATGCCATAAATAAGAGCCATGGCCCGCAACGTACAATAGGAACTAAGAGCCGTGGCCTGCGGTCTACAATAGGAAGAGGTAGCGGAATCTCCCCCGGAGAGAGAGAGAGAGAGCCTGAGAGAGACTCGAAAGCATGAGAGAGAGAGAGAGAGAGAGAGAGCTTATACAAGGGAGCCTAAGGCCCGGCCACCCACACTTCAAAGGGCTACAGAAATGGGCGGAAAAAACATGTGAAAAAAAACGTGCGAAAAAACAAATAATAAAATAGACGGAAAAAAATGGTCCAGAAAAATAGACTTTTTTTTCGAGGGCCATTCCGCACCCGTACCGTTTCATACGGTACGAAACGAACATTATGTTTCGTTTGGCTACATCGAAACGAGATTCGAAAAAAAACCGTTTCGCACTCGTTTCGGCTAGTTCGTTTCGTCTCGTCCCTTGCCATACGTGCCGTTGGTGCGGTACGCGTCCCACAAACAACTATGCAACCTGCTATGCCTATGTACTTTGCTGTTGCTACGTAGTGGCTACTACAACACTATCTTCTTCGTGCATGTCTATGCTGACCCCACCTTGTGCCTCCATAGCTAGAATTTTCCTACAGCCCCCCGTCATCAATACCTGCTCGTCATTAGTGTTCAACAGTAGTTTGGGGCTTCTTAGAATAAGGTGCAAATCATGTGCACTCGTCAAAATTTAGGGCTTTTGCAAAATTTGGACAAATTGGGGAACTTAAAGCTCTGGTAAACTGTAGATTCACATCAACATTCAAATTTGGTCATTTTTCACGTTAATGGTAATTCTTTAATTAAAGCTGCTAGATCTTCAAAATTTAGGGCTTTCGTGAAATTTTCAGCAATTAGCTCAAAATTGAAGCCCCTGCAACAATATAATTGTGGGGATTTTCAAATTAGGGCAAAAATTACCTACTCTAAGCCTTTATAAGTTAAAAAATTTGAGGCCTTTTGAAATTGAAGCCTCCTTCGACACATTGAAGCCTCTACCCTGGATCTCGAGCCTAAAATGAGTGGCCAAGCATCAATTGCTTGGCGACACTGTCTCAAACGGCATGTTCATTGACACTTCACTAACTTAGGAAATTTCGAAACTTCCATTCCTTGTGTTTATGTGTAAGTGTCATGGATCCTCTATCCAGGTCGTCCCCTAAAAAAGATTTGTAGTAAGTGTTCGTCATGTATGTCAATTTTTATGTGTTTGTACCGCCTTGTGTTATAAAAGGCTGCAGTACTTCAATTTATCCTTGTTTTGAGTCAGGCGTGCAGGAGGGGGTGGGTGCGGTTGGGTAGTTTATGGTGGCTTACATATATCATATGTGTGGTCAAGCTCCTTATCAGGCCTGCCATGAGAGTCTAGGTGTTGGCCACTTTGATCTTTTGAATCACGTGTGGAGTTGTGGCCCAAATCACCATAGATATGAAGGTCAATGCTTATGACACCACCTTGATTCCGAAGGGGGATTTGTTGGGTGTTTCGTAGTCTCTTTGTGTACCAATTGTGTAAGTGTACCCTTGTTTGTGTAGCAATGTGTGACTTGTCTCTAGTATGTGTTTGTGATTCCCTTGAGTCAAAAAATAAGGCTTATAGCTTACAGAAGCATGTACTTGGTGTAAGCCTCTACACAATCAATCAATCAAATCATCGAGTCATGCATTCTCTTGCTCTCTCTTAGTTGTGAACACATCTCTTCTCTCTCGCCCCCCCCCTCTTACACTCTTTCTCTCACTTCACCTGTGCAACCGTTGCCATGGCTTGAAGGTTCATTATTTCTCTTCATCTCCATCGCCAAGGAGCTTCATAAATAGCTGCAGCTAACAGGTAACCCTAACCTTGATCGTGCCAACATCTGTTCCCTCCTTCCCCAAGGAGTTAGGCCAGCTTCACCCCCCATAGGAGACGATTCAGTCTCACCCATCTCAAGATGTGCCACAACCCCGTCCTCCTCCCCTTGGGCCCACCTCCACCCGCTACACGATGGGAGATCCACCTTCCTTCTCGAGGGCCCAATAGCCAATCCTGCTCTGCAGATCCTTTTAGATTTTCTCGCACATTGTGGAGACCCAAATCTTCTCCCTCCCTGTCGCAAGGTTCCCCCCAGCTTCACCAGGGGGGGGGGGTGCATTGAGCTCACAAATTCGTGAGGCACCCACTAGACTGTCCTTTCTTTCGGTGTCTTCAACGGACGCTCTAGCTATGACGAGGCTGTGACCCTGGCCCGGCACTTGATCACTTCCATATGGTTGGAGCCATATGGATCACAAACACCATCCGGGCTTCCTCGGAGATTGCTCCATAGTCACAGGGGACGGAGGGGACGGACTCTTGGAAGGGGGGGACGCCATACCGAGAACACTGTGGGACGGGGACGGACGGACGTCCCCAGCTGGGCGCCCCTCACAAGGGACGGCGTTCCGGGGACGGATCCAAGAGGGGACGGCTGTGGGGGAGGACTGCGTGGGAACGCCTGTAGGTTACTGCTTGGGCAATGGTCACATTTTTGACCTTTTTTTTTTGGCCGTTTGGGAGGGGCTTTTCATGGGCCTTTAGCCTTGGCCCATAGGCCTTAAACCTTTGAGGCTTTGGGCCTTGGCCGCCTCCCTCCCTATAAGAAGACACACACACACACACTCCCTCTCACACTTTGAGCCTTAGCTTCACACACACATTCTCTCTCCCTCAAGCGGCGACATGGTGGGATGAGGTCAATCACACCCCATCCCCTCATGGAGGTGGTGCACAGCCACGGACATGCAAGCTCTGCCCGTATAGGCGAGTGGGTGGTACTGACAAAGTAATTTTTAAGTGCCGTTCCTACACCCGTCCCTGTTCCTTACATATGGCCGTCCCCGGTCCCCGTCCTTGTCCCCCATCCCTTGTGACTATGGACTGCTCGAATGAAGATTCTTAGCCTCATCCTTGGGCATAGGTGCTACAACTCTTCATCTTCTTCCACCTCAGCTTCACAGAGCGGAACATGGTGTCTACAGACTCCTCCACAAAGAGGAGGTCCTACCAAAGCATGATAGGCAGTAGGCTCACGAGGAGTGGGTGCATCTCTCTACTTGCAACCGAGTGTACCTTGTCCTTGGCTGGGGAGAGCTGCTGAAGAGCTGGCGTGAGGTGACCCCAAGTTCTAATGAAACTGACTCCAAGTCTGTCCTCAAAAGTGGTGCTCAAGCCTTGGAATCGGGCCTATGTGAAAATCCATCGTACACTCGGAGTCCATGGGCCGCCAAGTGAGGGGGTCCGAACAGATATCCAGTTAATCAGAAAAGCCTTCCAAGGCTCACCTCTTGGCAGAAGGCCTCTGACAATCAACTTGCCCAGCAGGGCTCTACTCTGCACAGATGGGTCAATGATCCTCAATCCTCCACAAGCCCATGGCTGAGTAATCACCCTCCAAGCTACCTTTGCCCTAGCAAGCTGGAGATCAGTACCGGCCGACAGAAAGTTCTGTATCAGTCGTGCTGAACGTAACCTAGGCATCCCTTGGAAAATGCCCATCAAGATGTGATGTACCACATGGTGGGAAGGAGCACGTGGTTTGCCACGATCATGCAGCCGGTGAGGGAGAGGTGTGTGGTGCTCCAATACAGAAATGCTCGGAAGAAGGGGGGTAGCTGCTGCTCGGTTGATATGTCAATCCAACCTGGCGCTCGAGGTTTATGATTGGGGTGCCCTTGGGGATCCACTGGAAAGATCGAATTGGGAACAAAGACGGCGTGGGTGAAGAACCCACCCAAAAACCACACGACTTGTGCCAGTTGATCTTAGCTCCAGAGGCTAAGCAAAAAGTCTCGATGGCGAGAGCAAACCTCTGAAGGATCCCCTTTTATCCTATGTCATCGGCGAACTGTGAGTCGAGAAGCTCCTCCTAGGATTTTTATGGGGAGACGTAGACCCTGGAGTCCTGTCTCTTGTGCAGAGAGAGAACTACTCATTGCCTCTGCGCCTCCTGGTTGAGGACCTAGCTATGAGCTGTCGAATAAAGGGTGGAGACACAACAATCCCAACCTTCTGTGTGCATACACTTACACACTTCCGACAGCTGCTGTCTCGATCGTCCTGTCTGCTGCCTTGTGCACGTCTGACATTATTCAAATCTCGTCTACGGCATTCTCTTATCAAGCAGTTCGTGTTAATCATGGGGTTTCTTGTTCATTTGGCAGTTATGTGTGTGTGTGTGTGAGTTCTTGCTGCAGATAGACGTGTGAAGCAAAAATTATAGTAGACTCTTGTTCTCTTCTATCCGGTTAACTTGCAGTCTTGTTCATTTGCTCCCGTCAGTTTGAGGCATTAGGATTTTGTAACCAGTCCTGTCTGATGCGCCAATCTGGTGTCCAGTCATGACTTTGTTCCTCGGCAGTCTTGTACACTGGTGGAAGAGGTTGGGCCTCTATGCCAACAAAACCACAGCAATAGCCCCTGGCCCCCAAATGTTGTTCATGCGCTCATACCGAATGCAATCGTTTCACCTTATGGGCTGCCTGTCAATCTTTCCTGTTGTGTTTATCTGTTCTCTGTACAAACTCAAGAGTCAATACCCATCTGATGGGCTGTATATCAATTGTTTCACCTGATGGGCGGCCTATCAATCTTCGCTGTTGTGTTTATCTGTTTTCTATACAAACTCAATACCCATCTGATATTGCTTAAAGTCACACAATGTTTGATTGTTATTATTGAACTTGCTTTCATACTCTGCAATATATTTTTTCAGGGATCGCACAGAATTTGTCATCGAGATGGCAGGAAAGCTGTGTTCAAGGGCCTTATGTAGACCAGGATTCATGACACTAGTGATGTGTCTTGAAGCAACTGCATCACCTAGCCACTTTGCAATGTCAGACGAGTATGAGTTTTCAGCACCTGTGGACACAATGCTTGAGAAGTCTCACTGTGATAATGTGTGCTTAGATACACCGGATTCTACAAAGAGCAGAGCTGTAGAAGTACTTGATTGCCTGGGACCTCTTGTTGAAGATAGCAAGAAACACTTTAATCCTAAGTACCGCTTAAAAGGTCTAAATGTGCTATTGTGTTGTTTTTTTTCTTAAATTTTGTGGTCAAACTCTCCAGCTATGTGTTGTTGAAAGCTGGCTTTGTACTTGAGTGTCCTCTCTCTCTCTTTCTCTCTCTTTCTCTCTGCTCGCCCCAAAAGGACTCGGCCATGTCTCTCTCTCCTCGTAGCCCCCGCCCGCCACTCTCTCTCTCTCTCTCTCTCTCTCTCTCTCTCTCTCTCTCTTTCATTTCATTTCATTTCTCCCCCCCGCGTGCTTCCCTCTCCCACCTGCTGCCTATCTTTCTCTCTCTTCGCAACAGCCCCCTTTGGCCTCTCTCTCTCTCTGGGAAGTGCTGCAAACACGGCTCTTCCTATGGCCAAGTGTTAATTTTTAACCCGAAACCAGCCTTTTTCAGCCCAAGACAAGATGGAGAGAGTCGACATTGAAGACCTCATCAAGGCAGCCATCCGACAACACAAGAAAGAGACGGACAATGCAATTAATATGGTCAACCGGAGCCTTCTTGACAAAATCAAGAAGCTTGAAGCGCGGATAGCAGCCCAAGATGCAAAGATCGCAAATCTCAAGAAGGAGATAGAAGAAGCACGCGCTCAACATAAGCTCGAGGAAGGTGAAATTCAGCGCGTCATGATGGAGGAGCTGAACACCATCAAGGCCCAAGTGAGAACACTTCAAGAGGGAGAAGAAAAGAAGGCCTGGGAGACCTCCTCGTGGTGGAGGTGCTCACGAAAACGCAAAAGCAAGTACATGAAGCGGAGAAATGGATAGAAGTGGTCAAGAAAGGTAAGAACAAGGAGGCCGAAAGCACATCTACCTCGAAGATTATCAACCTAACCATTGAGGAGGAACAAAGAAGAAAGACAAGGGAACTTCATGTGCGGATCACGGGTCTTAAGGACGGTGACAATGTAGAGGAGGAAGCCAAAGATTTATACACACGCATGGGCATTTCGAGGCCTATACACACGGGGGCTTGGAGAGTGGGCAAGAAAGACAAGAATGGAGGAGAGAGCTCGAAGGAGAGAGGTCTCATTTTACGCTTTCCCACCTTGTAGGCCAAGAAGGATTTCTTGGCCAAGCGCTCCGGCCTTAAGAAAACGGGCATCTTTTTAGGAGATGACCTCACCTTGGCACAGCTAGCACATATGAGGGAGTGCATGCCGGAGATTAGGGCAGCCAGAGAAAAAGGGAAGCTAGCATTTTACAGAGGAGGCAGAGTGGTGATACTAGAGAGACGCACCACTTGACGGTGTGAGACCTATGCGACCAGTCTGAGACTTGCAGTATGGAACTACAACGGAGCATTGAGACTGGATGTGGGGGCCTTTGAGGACAGCTTCAGAGATAGGCACATCATCTTCTACTCGGAGACACATCAGGCCCCAGGCAGCACATTACTGAGAGTGGCGGGATACAGAAAGGAGACGACTTGTAGACAAGAGGCCCGTTCGAAGCATGGTGGTCGCGGATCTGGAGGAGTTGCAGTTCTTTTTAGAGAGGAGCTTCAGCCACTCATCCATGTTATGCGCCGTGATGAGAGTGCGAGGTACATGTGGGTCAGAGTGAGGGTAGACCCCTATACATTGCTATATGTTACTTTCCACCCAGCACATCTCATTATGCAGCGCCCAAGGGGCAATCTCCATATATGATTCTAGAGGCGGACATATGGAAGTTCTCCAGGTAGGGAGATGCTATCATACTTGGGGACTTTAATGCTGGAACGGCTCAGTACGAGACCTCCTTCTTTGACACTTCGGAGGAGATGTTGAGAGAGAGAGATGTGGAGGAGATGTGTTTGACCCGGAGTGTACTGAGTATGGGAGATACCTCTTGGAGATGGGGATTGCACATGGGCTGGCCATTTTAAATGGCCTAGAGAGGTATCCACTTGCCACCACTGGCTTTACTTGCTTTCCACAGAGACATAGGGCCAGCACAGTTGATTATGTTCTAGCCTCGCTAGCCTTCGTCCCAAGTATCTACGATTTTGCGATTGGCCCCAAGCCCATCGGAGTTACGGTGGATCATGCACTTCTCTCCTTTACGGTGGATTTCCACTACAGTACCTGCCAGGTTGGGCAGTCCTATCACCCGAGATATACCTTCTGTAGAGAGACTGATGGAGTATACATTGAAGAGATCTACAGCTTGTTGAGTGCAAAGGATCCATAGAGGCCATTAGCTGAGCTCACACAGATCCTAACAGAGGCTTTACATACAGCTGCAGTGACGACCGTCCCACACACGCAGCCCACAGTACGACCACGTCTTGGGAGCATGCCCCAGAATAGTTGGTATGATGATGACTGTAGGGAGATCAGAGCCCAGCTACAGAGAGAGGTGGCCACAGGTGTTACCACATATAGACAGTCACACATCATCTTCCGATGCCTCATTCGGCAGAAGAAGAGAGCATTCTTAGCTCGGCTGAGAAGAGACATGTACCAGCTGTTTTTGAGTCAGGATTCTGGGGAGGCCTGGAGATTGCTTAGAGAGCACCCCTCCCCTCCGGCCATTACCTCTTGAGATACATGGGGCGAGTATGCAGCCTCCCTCTACACAGTACCAGAGCAGCCACCACTACCGAACCCTCCAGAGCCCTGTCCACCCACTTTTACCTTCTTCACAGCAGATATGGTAAGGAGGGCCATCAACAGATTGCATACAGGGGGGGCACACGATCATGAGGGCATTGTAGCCGAGCATTTCATACATGCTAGAGATATGATTGCAGACTTGCTAGCTCTCATGTTTAATAGAGCCATGTGTGAGGGGTTTCGTGGGACTTGGAGTACTTCCACGATTGTGCCAGTACTCAAGTCTGGAGATCCGAGCCTGCCGACTAACTACCGCACCATTATGATTGGTCACTCGCTGGCCAAGCTATATGCCTCTATTCTTGAGCAGGAGTTGAGCAGATGGGCAGAGAGACAAGGGGTCGGAGCCTAGGGACAGGCCGGTTTCAGGAGGAGATTCTCTACTTTGGATCATATCTTTACCCTCAGGGCTATCATTGAGGAGGGCAGAGCACATGGGAGGAGGATCTATTGTGGCTTTGTGGATTTCCGCAAGGCCTTTGACACAGTGCCTAGAGCTAGACTGATGCGCAGGCTGCAAGACTTGGGGGTTCCATGTGAGCTCATTTGGGGTATTATGGCACTTTATGAGACTGTAGTTGGGCAGGTGCGGACTTCAGAGGGTCTCTCCCAGCTAGTACACTCCACTATAGCGGTGAAACATGGCTGCCCGCTCTCTCCAACTGTATGGACTATACGTTGATGAGATCTGTGATTATATTGGGACACGAGGGGACAGAGGAGTCGAGTTGGCTGGCACTTGGATACCTCTGCTCTTATATGCTGATGATATTGTGCTTATAGCAGAGGCACTTGGATACTTTACATGCTTATGCACAGGACAATGGGCTCTCAGTTAACCTTGGTAAGACCAAGGTTATGGTGTTTAATACTACAGCTTAGTGGGTCTGGAGATCAATGCCTATTTTCAGATATGGGCAGGAGACAGTGGAGTATGTTGACTCATACACATATCTTGGAGTGGTGTTCACTAGGCCCACATTTTCCATGAGGGGGCCAGCAGAGGCCAGACTGACTAGAGGATATGCAGCACTAGGAGGTCTAGAGAAGATGTGCTGACAGGTACAGTTTCAGGAGCCATGCACTAAGCTGTGGCTTTTTGACAGAGTGTCACATCAACGATGCTATATGGAGTACAGATCTGGGGGCCTAGCCAAGATCGTGACAGTCGATCAGGACGCACATACAATGGATGGATATCGATGGAGAGACCACTTGTGTCCATGATCTCCAGGATGACTTGGGCTAAGGCCTCGGCACTCCATGAGATTATCAGAGCCGAGATGGGAGCACCACCGATCGTAGTCGAGGCTCTTGCCAGATAAGTTTCCTCCATTCATAGCACATGGGAGCTTCCCTGACACCGGTATGCACGACTTGCTCTAGAGTCCTCTCATCAGTTAGCCATGGAGGGAGACACTTCATGTTGGTATGCGCAGATAGCATCCTGGTTTGAGCTCCATGGGTTCAGTTTAGGCAAACTTCCACCCTTCTAGTACTCTCTAAAGGCACCCTCTCTCACCTTGACACATTCAAAGATGAGGAGAGTCATCAGACAACATGACCTCATACAGTTGGACACTAGGAGGACATGGGTAGAGCCCTCACAAGAGTTGGGGACGAAGATGGCTTTCTATAGACACCATCTACTCCGCACCACTGAGGATGGCTTTATACTTAGACCAAGCTACATGGATACCCATCAACCTTATGGATGGAAGTGCGGCATTGGGCAGATCCGCACCTCTTCACATCAGTTAGAGATAGAGAGAGGCAGATTTAGAGGCATACCTCCAGGGGACAGGATTTGTCAGATTTGTTGGATAGAGCCAGAGATGGAGGAGCAGCACATCTTTCTTTCTTTTTTTTTTCGAGAAAAGATCCTTTCATTAGTTATTTAAAAAAAACGCCCACTGGGCTACAAAACCCCTCTCGTGCTCATAAGAAGGCAGAGCATAGATCCAATCAAGGCAGCTAAGAAGACTCTGCCTAGGTTCAAAAAAGTACAAATATAAGTACAAATAACTGAGAGGTTGTATCATACAATAGGAGGGGGGAAAATCCAAACAGGTGGCCTGTAGTGGCAGCGGGGGTACCCGCGTGTAGAGTATAGAAGGGGCCGCTGCGTTAAGTGGTGTGGAAGGCCTGGCGCCGCAATATCGCTCGATCAGAGTCGCCCCAGATGCGGTCATACTGTACTCGCAGGGTGTGAATCAACTCTTGCCAGATGCTCCGAACAGTCTCTGCTGGTCGCTCCAGTCTCCCCTCAAAGGCCCTGAAACAACGGGCTCTCCAGGTGAAGCATATGGTGAGGCTGCTGAGGAGCTCCCATCGTAAATCCCTCTCCTGTGTCCAGCCGCCGGCGGCGGACGAGAAATCCGGTGAAGGAACAAGGCGAGGCTAGCCCCTAATGAATCTGATGGCCTAGCTGTCCTGCTCCGTCTTGTATCCTAGAGCAGACCCTGACGAAGTCGACCAAGCAGCGGCTGCCCACGTATACATGCCCTCTGGAGAGAGGGGGGCCAAAATGCGCAGCATCCTCAACCAAATCTGTTGCGCCTGTGGACAGTCCCATAGGCAATGTCTCTGTGTCTCCAATGGGTGGCCGCATCGAGCGCAGGCTGACGGAAGGCCACTGTAGACAAGCCAGGTGCCAACTGCAGAGTCCCTGTGGGCAACCAGTCATTGGAAAAAGTCGAGATCCTGCGTGCCTGTCGGCTAGCCCAGAGCCTGGTCCAAAAATCCTCCAAGAACTCCTGGGAGAGTCCCTGTAGCCGCCAATGCTCCGATACAGCTGGAGGGACCATCCTCCTCGCAGTCAAAATATACCTCCCCAACCGAACAGTGTACTAGAAAAAGGTGATCTCTGGGACCTCGGGGGACGCATAAGGATCATGCCACTCGTACTCGCGAGGGTCCCACTGGAGCCGGGCCAAGGGGCGCGCAGCATATGCCCATATGCGGCAATCAGAGTTTACATCTGCAGGGGCTAGACGAGGCCGAGAACCCAGCATATGACCATGCTCTGTGCGTACCGCGGAGCTCCAGATGAGCGGCTGTCTGGCCCGCTCCTCATCACAAGTGGTAGGTCTCTGAGAAAGCCCCGGTCTGAGCAGCTCCCATGCTCGCAGGATTCTCAAGGCAAATCTGTCCTCCCATCCTCTACTGAGGCCTGTCCTCCTCATCTCTATGAAGATCCACCATATCTCTGGTGCCCAAGTGCCCCCTGTTGGGGGAGCTCTAGCTTGCAGCCGCTGAGAAAGAAGCTCCTTCCAAGGCTCAGCGCCTGGAAGCAGCCCCCGAAGAATAAGCTTCCCCACCAAGGCTCTACTCTGATCAGCTGGATCTGTAATGCCCAAGCCCCCCTGGGCCAGCGGAAGAGTAATAACTACCCAAGCAACCTTAGCCCGGGCCGGCTAACCATCCCTCCCAGCCCAACGAAAGTTCCTGATCAGCCTCTGTACCTGGCTGATGCAAGAGCTCGAGAAGATCGAGCAAGACGTGATGTACCACATAGTTGCTAAAAGCACTTGATTTGTTACCACCACCCTCCCAGCCAAGGATAACCGAGCTGTACTCCAATATAAAAGCTTCTTCCGAATGCTCTGAAGAAGCGGGGCCATCTGCTGCTCAGGTGACAAATCAAGTCCAATTTGGCATCCCAGATACCGCACTGCTGTGCCAGGAGGAATCCATCTGAAACCCGGGTCTGGGCTCCATGCCGGAGTGGGAGCGCTACTGATCCAAAAAGCCACTATCTTGCGCCAATTGATCAATGCTCCCGAAGCCACACCAAAAACCTGTAGCGACTGCTCTGCCCTCTGTAGATTGGCCTCATGGCCTTGCAGAAACAATCCCATGTCATCAGCAAACTCAGAATCGAGCAGGTCCTCACCCTGGACTGGGCTCCATGCCGGAGTCGGAGCGCTACTGATCCAAAAAGCCACTGTCTTGCGCCAATTGATCAATGCTCCCGAAGCCACACCAAAAACCTGTAGCGACTGCTCTGCCCTCTGTAGATTGGCCTCATGGTCATGCAGAAACAATCCCGTGTCATCAGCAAACTCAGAATCGAGCAGGTCCTCACCCTGGACTGGAAGCTGGAGTCCTCTCAAACCAACCTCCTCTGCTCTCAGATACATGCTCATAGCCTCTGCAAAGAAGAGAAAAAGGAACGCGGCGAGAGGGCATCCCTGACGGATTGATATGGTCAACTCAAAACTCGGCCCCTGTCCTCCTGCCATCAACACCTGGCTACGAGCTGTGGAATATAGAGCCGCCACTCCTCCAATCCAGTCTGGCTCAAAACCGAGGCGAAGCATAGTGCCCTCTAGGAAACCCCAATCGACTCTATCGTATGCCTTCTCAAAATCGAGAAGCATCACGACCAAGTCTTCACCGAGAAATCTAGCTCGGGCCGTCGCCTCCCAAAAGGTGAAAACGTTGTCAAGGATACTGCACTCCTTGACGAATGCTGTCTGAATAGCATGAATCAACTCCCCAAGGAAGGGCTGGATCCTCAAACTCAAGGCCTTTGCCAGGACCTTGTAGACAGTATTGAGGATCGTAATAGGCCTCCAATGCCGAATATCATCTGACACTCCCTCCCTTTTGGGGATAAGAAAGATCAAGCCCTCTGAAAAGCTTCGTGGCATCACCCCAGTGTCCAAAACATACTGAAAGCCCCTGCGGAGGCCTGGCCCCAAAAGGTCCCAATAGCGCATAAGGAGGCAGGCTTCAATCCGTCCTCCCCAGGGCAACTATGACGCGGAAGGACCCTCAAAGCCTCAACAAGCTCATCCTCTGAAAGAGGCTCACCAAAAACTGTGCGCATACGATCTATGACCCTTCTCCGCACATGGGCCCACACAGTCTGTCTGCAAGCGTCACGTGCCTCCGTGGCTGGCTCCGCTGAAAGCAGATCTCTATAGAACTCAGTGGCAATGATTCTAATCTCCCGGGGCTCAGTGGCTAACGATCCGTCCTGCCTCCTTAGCTAGCGTACTCCTGCTCGAGCATGGCGGAGTCCGGTGATCTCAAAAAACTCCCTAGTCACTCTATCACCAAGCTGCGTCCACTGAGAGGCCTGGCGATGATAGTAGAACTCATGTCTCTGCTCCTCTGCCTCTCTAACCTCCTGGCGTGCCTGGCTCAGCTAGGACGCCACCCACTCACATGTAGGCAGCTGCTCCTAAAGACGCTGGAGCGAAGCAAGGCTACGTCTCAAGCGACGCTTCCGCTTTCGTGTCTCTCCCAGCCGTGTCAAGGCTGTAGCGTGCAAAAAAGAGCTGAGCTCGATGAGTCCCTGGGCACATTGGCCTGCTGCATCCAGGTCAGAGCTCTGGCTATCATGCCATATCCTCTCAATGTCCTCAGAAAGATTGGGATCTGTAAGTATCCTCTCTGGGATCCTCAACTGCAAGCTGGTCTCCCATGTCCTCTCCTCAAGTGTCAAAATAACTGGCGCATGGTCTGAAAAAGAGGTGCCATCGAGAATGCCAATGGAGCCACCATGCTCCCCGAACCTGTCGCCCACATAGAAGCGATCAATCCATGATAGATTAGTCCCTCCCTACCGGCGATCTGACCGAGAAAAACTAAGACTGTCCTGAGAACGGGAGAAAGCCTCATGTTGTCATGCATCAGTGATCCGCAGTGTCATACAAAATCGCTCCCAAGCTGCAAGCTCCGTGCCGTGCATTGTAACATGACTGCCTCCCACCCTATCGGCCGGGTCCTCAAGCATGTTGAAATCTCCCCCAACACACCAATGTGCGGCCTCGCGCAATGCATCTGTAACAAGGGTCCAAAACTTTGCTCTGGCACTAGCATGGTTGGGCGCATACTACATAGACATTGAGCACTCCAAAGTGCTCATCGTGGATCCTCAGAATAACATACTGTGCTCTACCAGGCACAATGACCCCGCGATCCACAATGGCCTGCCGCCATACATCCGCAATGACCATACATACTGCCCACCCAAGGGGCCAAAACCTACAGACTAAAATGTGTCCCATCTACCAGGCATCACCGAACCATATCTCCGAATCCTCCTCTCACTCAAATGGTGCTCTTGCATCATCAAAATATTAATATTGCCCCCAACCAGGCATCTCTGAAGCTCCTTCCTCAAGCAACCACGATAACGTACATAGTGTGCGCCGCCAAGGCCCTGTACATTCCATGAGATGATCCTGATGGATGACTTGTTGAGGTGGAGGCTGTCTCACCCATATGGCGGGCCTTCGCAAGCGGCTTGGATGGAGAGTAATCCCCATCCGAGCGGCTACGAATCTGCCGCTGCAAGAGTCTCGGACCAGGTGCCAGTGGTGGCTGTGTCCCATAGCGATTGCCTCCCGCTCAGAGAGAGAAACCTCATGTATGCATACATAGGCAGGGTCTCGTGCTGAGTCTGCCACTATGCGAACCACCAAATGTCAAATCCCGGACGCATCCGCACTCCCGGTATCAAAGAAATGTGCCAACTCCCAGAGTCGGCCTATCACGTATGTCATCTCCAAATCGCTCACATGGTGAGAAAACTCAACTGCCTGAGTCTTCAAAATACTAAGAGCGAGATCCAGAGTCCACTCTCGGTCGCTAGTGCCGCAAAGAGGGAAGGAGAAGGCCACCGCTGAATCAAGTGCCTCCTCCCCTCGGGCCGGAGGTATCACCACATGTACTCTGATGGGCGCTGGCTCATGGGGGCCCTCCGCTCCAAAAAGGTGTGTGAAGGAGTAGTCGAAAGCCTCCGAGCGCTGTCTAGTGTCGAGACTACTCAGCCGACTGTGGATAGAGGATATCCGTGAAGCATGAATCGGCATGGTAGGTCTCCTCTGCGGTGCTCGAGCAAGGTTTGTGCTCAGTGCCCGCCGGACTGCAGGTGAGCGCCAGGGTACTGCTAGTGCCTCCCGGGGAGCTGCTGAGGCGAGCGGAGGGGGAGGAGAGGGGGGAGAAGGGGGTAGCTGCTGAAAAAGCGGGAGCGGGAACGGGAGGAGGCGAAGGTGGAAGCGAGGTGGGAGGGGGGGACGGGGGAGGGGAAGGGGAAGGGGAAGGGGAAGGGGAAGGGGGAGGGGGAGGGGGGGGTGGGGACGAAGGGGGGGGGGTGCTGGCATCTTCTAATCCTCAGTTTGCGTTGGGGTCTCCTCCTGGAGGGGAGCAAAGCTGTTCCTCACTGGAACCCAGTGATGCTGAGGCTGTGACTGCTGCTGCGTCAGTCTCTGGGCATGCTGCTGTGACTGTCTCCCTCTACGGCGCCCCTATCTAGGCTGCCAATCCGAGGTCTCTGTGGGCTGAGCAGGTGTCCCGGAGACTGCTTGCCGAGCCGCATCTGTGGGCGGGCCATCGGGGGTCCGCTGCTGCGGTGAAGGTCGGGGTCTCGTGCGAGGGCATGCCTTGGCTAGGTGGCCGACCTGCCTGCATATAAAACACTACTTCGGGAGCCCTGAAAACTCCACTCTCTGATCGATCCATCCCCCCGCTATCCTAGGTAACTGAATGACCTTCGAAAGGGAGGAGATGTCAGGAACCAAAACTCTGACCGAAGGCAGGCCAGTTGCTCTAGCCACCATTGAAGCTGCTGTGGGGCCAGTCTCAAGCACCAAGCCCACCAATGATCCTATCCTAGAAAGGAGCGAGAGGTACTCGCAGCGGAGTCGAGGAAAGCAAACTGTAACATGGAATAGGCGCTCTCCCTACTCGGCCGCTGCAAGGTCAAAACCATACTGCCAAGGTCTGAAGAAGGCCCGAGCGCCCCTGATGTCAAGGGGACTCATGGCTAGGACCTGGGCCACGCTTTGAGCTGTCTCGAACTCAATCTGGTAGTGTCCGCGGCGGCGCAGTAACTGAACGTCCAGGATCTTGCCCACATCTGCAAGAAGGCGGGCCTGGAGAAGATCCCGGATCTCCCCTCTGCTGGGGCGAGTGCCTATACGGCAGATGGTGGAATGTGCCTGGAGGCGTTCCACCTCTGCGGCGAGGCTCGCTTCCTCTTTTGGTGAAAGAGAAAGCCTGATGGGGTATCCTCAGGGGCGAGTGAGGGGGCTGCGGAAGAGTCCCTCTGAGGTGGGGCGGGAGGAACCTCCATCAGAGTCTGAAGGTGAGTCAAGGGCGAAGCGATAAACGGGGGGTCTTGCATGAGCCAAGCTGCACGAAAAAGCGGAGCGGGGAGGGGAAGAGAGGGAAGGGCGGAAAAAAAAAGGGGGGGGGGGGGGGGGGGGGGGGGAAGACAGAGGGGAAGGGGCAGAAGACAGAGGGGGGCGGAAAAAACCAGAAGGGAATGGGTGGAAGACAGAAGGGGGGCGGAAAAAAAAAACCAGAAGGGGGGCGGAAAAAACCAGCGGGGACGACAGAGGGGGCGGGGAAAACGCGAAGGGGGGGGGTAGGGTGGGGGGGCGGGACGTGAAGGAGGGAGGGAATGGGGGGCACGACGGAGATGGGCCGGCGGGCAGGGGGCGACGGGCGCAAAAAGGGAGGGCGGGGGGCGCGAAAAACACAGGGGCGCGGAGGGGGGCGTGCGAGCAGGCGAGAGGCTAAGTCACGAGGGTGGGGAGGAAGGGTGCGAGCAGGTGGCAGCTCGAGCAGGGTGAGAGGGGCAAAGGCTTCAGCGAGCGAGATCGGTATGAGGAGCACTACATCTGTCTTTGGACCACTGGGTAGAGTCATGGACTATTGTGATAAGAGATGCTTGGGTTTTTATCTCCTGGAGATCCGCAAGCTCAGAGAGTCCATTATCACGAGCAGACGCCCGAGTGGCAGGGAGTCCACACAGAGACAGATTACTAACTTCTTTAGAGGGACTACCTGGGAGGGAACAGCCGACAGCCTAGCAGCAGGCACCTCGTGGGACTCTAGTTGAGAGAGCTATCTAGTTGGGTAGATCCAGACGCCCGAGGGTTCGCGGATCCTCACATCGGAGACGGTGCCTACACCGGAGGATTCAGATCATCATTGCGAGGCATCGGGCTCGTCCGACCAGGCATCTCACTATGGCAGATATCCAGGCCATCCGGCAGAGACCCATGCTAGAGCTCCTAGGATGATTACCACTCCAGCCAGATACTGTTGTACTCACTGTCACTTTTGTACTCCCCCATATTCATGTATTCATGTATCCATGTACTCATGTACCCCATTTTGACTATTAGCATTAGCTTCCCACTCTCCCTAGTTGCTACTTCCGGATGCTCCCTACTGATGTATTGTAGGGCTAGATACTTACCTTCAGTTCTTTCTTTTCTTTTCCAGACAGTGTATCAGATGTCACATGGTTGTAACTTTGGTCTCATAGGTCACTTTGGCCTTTTGAAGACGTTAATATAACATTTCATTTCATTTCTCTCCCACTACACGCATGGATCGGTACGGTCATGGAGTTGTATTACGCTTCGGTCTCATAGACCTGTTGGGTCTGTTGAAGATGTTTATTTATCTTTTTCTTTCTCTCTCATTTTTTTAGTTGACAGGGTTTTGGCTGTTGGGTGCAGTTTGCTTTCATCTGCTCAGAGCTGCCAGCTCTCTTGTGCTGCTTCCGGATATTCCATTTACCAAATTTTACTGGTTTGTGGGTCTTTTTCCCGAGGAATTTGTTAGTCATGAAGGTACCACTTATTGCTTGCTTATTTCGGTTGTGGAAAGATCAGATTGGGTGTAGTGATAGAAATGAAGAATATTGATAATCTATAAAGCTATGTGCTGAAACAAGGCATTGGATGTGCATTCCTTGCAACTGTTAAGTATTTGAGTCCCCTAGAGTTAGAAATTTAAGTGTATTTTGTTCCTGATAGGGTCGCCAAATTTATTGATCAGGGGTTGTCACTGATTGTTGTGAAAAATTTTGGCCGAGCATGACCCCCGTAGCGCTAACTGCCTCATAACCCCGCGTGCATTTTGCAAACCTCTGTTAAGATGTGAATGTCATGCAGCCAAATGGTGCCAACAATGTCTACGCATGATGATTACAGTAATCCATCAGTAAGTCGTCATTATTTTAGTAGTGGATCTAAACAAAGACATGGTCCACATACTTACCCACATGATGGAAGCTCATGTCTACGGATGATAATTACAGTAATCCTTCAGTAAGTCATCATTAATTATAGTAGTGGATCTAAACAAAGACATGGTCCACATACTTGTCCACATGATGGAAGCTCGAGAGAGGATTATTTTAGAAGTGGATCTAAACAAAGACATGGGCCACATATTTGCCCAAATGTTACATAACCCTGCATGCATTTTGCAAACCTTTCTTAAGATGTGAATGTCATTTGGCCAAATGGTGCACACTATACGCAGGATGATTACAGTAATCCTTCAGTAGTCATCATTATTTTAGGAGTGGATCTAAACAGAGACATGGTCGACATACTTGTCCACACGATGGAAGCTCCAGAGACCAACTTGAAAAGATCTTCACAAAACATGTGTCAAACGGCGGGTAACAACCTATCGGTTTAAACTTGGATTTTTGTTTTAAAAATGATCCATACCCAAAACTTGACCCCCCTTGAAACTGGTGTGGCTTGATCTTGTTACACATGAGAACTCGTCAGGCATTACAGGTCGAGCTATGTAAGAATTAGACCTTGCTTGAGAGAATTGGAACCTCTGAGGATATTTCATGGATATTTTGTCCCCATGAGTGGTTATTATCACTCATGCATGGTTAGTTTACCATTCTAGGATTATAAGACTGGCATTTGTGATTAGAACACATACATTCTTTGAAAAGAAAAAATCCGGGAAAAAGATCCTTCAATTAGTTAAAGAAAAACAGCCACAAAGGGCCAGATACAACCACCATGGGCTACATACAAACTCGCCTCATTTAAGGGCGGGAGTGAGGGTGAAGACCAGAAAAGGCCGAAGCTTGCTGAAAAAGCTGAAAACCCCAAAAAGAAAGCACCAACCTGCATTGAAGGAGAGAAAGGAGAGGGACTGGGAATGAGGAGGAGAAAAGAAAAAAGAAAAAAGAAGAAAAGAAAAAAGGAAAGAAAAAAATGAGAAAGAAAGAAAAAGAAAAAAGAAAAAAGAAAAAAACTTTGGAGAAAGAAGAAGAAGAAGGGGCAGATAGCCGCCGTGGGGGGGGGGGTGGGGGGGCTTGCGGACAATGATTAAAAGCGATTGCTATCGGTATTAAGATACATTCTTTGAAATTTAATGGTACAAGGAACCCATACGGAAATAGCTACCAAATTTACTCAAACAGGTATCAAATTAAAGGAGAACAATGTCACACATGGGTGCATTCAAGTTCCTGCAAAGAACAGAGCAATTCTGATACAAATGAATAGGTACTATATCCAGAGTTACGTGGAATGGCAGACTATGAGGTTGATGTTGTATAATTTGAGGTGCTTCTGGTACCTAGTGTTGGGCTGTGATTTTCGTGTGCACTTGAGGCTCAAACCTCCTGTTATATAGGACTATGCAATGCAAATAGCACTTGACCCAGGGTAGTTTCAACCCCACCTCTAACCTATATTAGGCATTACGTATCTTACAGAATGGCAGTATAGAGTCTATCAAAATGACCCCTTTTGGGAGCATTTGTACTATACATTATGTGTGTGTATGTGAATGGATGTATATTCACATGCGCACATGCGCATTCATCCATTCACACACATTCACAACATATAGTATAAATGTTGCAAGAAAAGGTCGTTTTAATAGAGAGACACTATATATATACACCTACGTGCATCCACATATACATAACATATATAATAAATGCTCCAAAAATATTATTTTGTACACGTGCATGTGCATGTCCACACGCGCGCGCGCGCACACACACACACATAATATTTCAAATCTAGAGGTAAGTTACTTCCTTGGCTAATAAAGGCTTCAAGGCCCTTACGTGTCAGGGGGCAGTTTTATTTTTTGATTAAGTTTTTCTTGTGTAGCTGATAAGGAATATTGAGTGGCAGGAATACTACATAAACACATATGGAATTGGCTCAGGTCAGCATCAAACAAAAGGGATTCTTTCCCCTTATTTGAGTTTCAGACCTGGCTGACAGAGGGCCTACATGAGATAGCTGATGCATTTGTGAAACCCCCCATATGTGGAGTAAACATTGTTGTCACCGATGAAGAAGTTGAAGCATGGACACAAGAGGCAGACAAGTGGGCAAGGGCTGTCTCTCTTGGATTTCTGGAGCCAAAAAATCTGTCAAGGTTGATGATGGTATACTTCTATGAAGAATTAGGGCTATTTTTTTGTTTTCTTATGGTTTTACAGTCTATGCCAGTGGAATGTGCTTCTGTAACATGTCTTGGGATGTTTCTGTTGGGCAGTTTGTACATGAGCATGCTTGTAAAATCTACCAGAGGGCATACAATTCGACTTGTGTACCAGAAAAGCTTCTACTACTCTTAGATAACATTATCAAAATATGCCCTTCACCATTGAACAAAAGCGAAGAGCTCACTACTGGTGGGGGCTTGCCTAAGGGGATGGAAAAACAGTTTGATTTTGTTGCCCTTACTGCTGATGGTGGTTGCCCACTTGACGGCATCAGGAAGCACCTTCAATTCATTGTATCTATGAATATGGTAAATTCCTGGGACACATTTTTGAGCTTCTATTTCACAAGAATTAAGTTCTTTCTGTATGAATAGTGTATTGTTTGTTGCTGCACGAACTGCAATGCAGGGTGAGTTTCTTGCACATGCTCGAAGGGCTTCATCAGTTTTTTGGAACTATGACCTCTCAAGCTGTGGTGCATTACCTAGCTCTGTGATTGGAAAGCTAGGTGGGCGAAGCCAACGCCGTCTTCCAGCAAGTGTGGCATCAGACGCTCTGAAAGGGGTATGTGAGCAGTTATTTTGTTGTTTTGTTCCCCTCTTGATTATATCTAGCAATGTCCGCAGCTTGAGCAGCAATAAACAGCCCCAATTTTGTTATGGAATGGCCTCAGTTAGCCTTTCTTGAAGGCCAATAGGCTCATATTGTGGAAAGTTCAGCTTTATAAAATGCATAAAGTTCAGGTTTTCAAAGTTTGTTTTGAAGTACACCTGTCAGCTTGTTTTGGGAGTCATTACATTGTTGTCACAGCATGTTGCATATCCTGAACTTGATGCACGGTCACCTCTTAAGGATAGGTATTTTTTCTAATTCTGAAAAAGTGTCACTAAGGTATCTTGCCAGTTTGTGAAAATGATGGCTTTGTCCTCCATGTTAGGCAATGAAATCCGTTTCACCATGGGCCTTTCATTACAATAATGATATTTTCCAGCTTTTCTTAAAGTCCTTGTTGCTGTGAATCCTTTCTTGCACCTCGTTCAAATAGGATACTCCTGAGTCTTACTTCCAGTCCTCTTCTCTACTTGGGCATCTCCTTCTAGAAACATCTTCCAAGCTCTCCTTTCTTGGCTTGCACTCCAGATCGCATTTGAATGTAATCAGCTCTTTCTCTTTAGTCACAGTGTCAAACAACCCACTCTTTGCAGTGAGCAGATTCACATAACTGTATTGAGTTTCTTGCTCGTCATTGAAGTTTGTTTCTATGCTTTCTCATATTTGTTGCATGCGTGCTTAAGGATTGTGTCACGTGTGGGTGAGTGATGGTGTGTTGATGCAAGTTCTCTTCTCCCTCTCTCCTTCTCTCCCATGCTCTCACTCACCAAGGTATTGAAGTAGAGGTTGAGCTTTCCATATAGCTCTCTCTCTCTTTTCTCCCCACCCATTTACTAAGCTCCCTTGTTTCATTTGATACCCCTATGCCAACTGTTGATGATCATCAAAAGCTCATTGGCCTTTCTCTCTCTCTCTCTCTCTCTCTCTCTCTCTCTCGTGAGCATAGATATGTATGTGTGACCCAATACAAAGCAAAACTAAAAGACTTATTGGGAGACTTGCTTGGTGTGAAATCTCCATTTTGTAAAATTTTGCATACTTAATAGACCACAACCACATCCACAGAGCACCTTCATTACGACATACAAAGCGCGAGCACAAGAAGCACAACCATAGGGCTCCTGGAAGTGAAGGTGGGGAGATTTCACACCAAGTAAGGTGGAGATCTCAACCAATAAGGAGCCCTGTGCTGCCAATAGGGTCCCGAATCAGGGGATGTGAAAAAGATACCAATTTCCCACTCTCTCATAAACTGGGTACGCTTCCTTTTCGCATCCCTCGAAGATCCTTGGGCTCTGGACCAAGTAGCCATAATGGTGTGAATAATATCACTCCAAATCCTGCAAAGACACTGAGAAACAAGAACGAGAGTACCCTCAATGCCCTAAGTGCATCTAGCCTTCCAGATATTCGAGGCTGAGATGCTAGCAATAACCTCCCCAGGATTGTCTCACCTCTGTGCCGGAGGGACAAAGTGTGAAAGTGGCAAATGAAACCGATCCCGTCAAGTGGGAATAGACTCCGTTGGACACCCACACGCGTAATAGCACCCACACGCGTAATAGCACAACTTAAAATCACAATTTGAAATGGACAACTAAATAACAACTGAAATTTGAAATGAAATGAAATGAAATAGATGGACACCAGCATTGGGGCCGGAACGGGCCGACCCCCCCCTCAATTTATGATATATTATTGGGAGTATTTAACAAATGCAATGCTCCATGGTTCCAAGAACCAGATGATGTCCATGTACAAATGAATACAGTACCAAACAAGAGGCTCGAAGTCGACGTTCGAAGTAGAACGACCACTTGCGTGGTCCAGTCTCTACGGTCCTATGCCTTCACTGGACTCCGCGGAGAGCGCCCTAGTGGTGTTCCAGGACCACGCACAAACAGGCGCTCCCGTACTAACACCTGGCTCTCCCGATCTCAGCACCTTTGGACCGTGGTTCTCCAAGAGCTTGGACTACCCGGCACCGAACGGGTGTTGCCGTGGCGAGAATCCCTTATCAGATTTACCACAAAGCTCTTTACTTAAATCTGAAATTCACTTACTTGTAGATTGCAAGTGGAAGACCAATACCCATGGTGTCTGTGTCAGCTACTTGAGTGGGACACCAAGGTGCGGCAGCATGTCGTGAGGAGTAGTTGCCTGGGGAAAAGTATAACCTCCTGAAGAAAGGAGATGCTGCCTATGTAAAGGAGGCACACCCACCTATAAAGGAAAACCACCACCCGCTGTGCAGGGCATAGCCACCTTCTTGTGGAGAAGGAAGAGGAGTAGTAGCCGCCACTTTGAAGAGAAGCCGCCTGCAAAGGAGGTGAAACGCACAGTCAACAGCCGCCTGCTGGAGCTAGAGAACAGCCTGTTGGTGGTGGACAACTGCCTAGCTGCAGAGCACAGCCTGTTGGAGATGAACACAAGCCTGCTAGTGATGGACACACAGCCGGCTGCTGTGGTAGGCTGCGCAGCAACCTGTAGTGCAGCCGCCTAACGGTAGAAACGCAGCTGGCTGGAGAACAGGCGCACAACCACCAGTAGAGTAGCAGCGCAGTCTGCTAGGGGTGGCAGCATGCGCAGCTTGCTGGAGTTGGTAGCCAGTTGCCTACAGAGGAGCAGCACAGCCAGTTCAGCAGCCGCCTGGGAGCAGAAGCGCAAGAGATGGTCGCCGGATAGATGGTGGAAACGATCGCCGGGTGCTCCTCCACGAAGTGTGGTTGCCTTTATTATGGGTGTTGGAGGGGAGTAAACAATTAGAGCTAGCTGGCTCCCCATGTTTGCATGTGGGCGGCCAGCTCCATGGTGGTGTGGGTCCATGCTGCCCACTTTTAAGTGAATGTGAACATACAACCTTATAAAATGAAAGGTTAGAGAATAAAGTATTAAACCAACATGTGCAATACACTTACCACCTGTTCACATGCAACAAAACTCGTCAGAACACAAAGCAAGCTTCACGACTCACTGGCAGGCGTCCTCGCTCAGTAAGTGGCACGTCAAGCAGGCAAACACAAAAATACAAGTCATGCAAAAACAGTTTCAAACATGCAAAACATGAGTGCATGTGCAAATAGTATCATGGACATATCTCCCGTTCATGAAACAAGTACAAAATATCTGCCGGCACAAAAATGGCACGACGTAAAACATAAATCCTGGTCTTCCTATGGAGTGACAGTCCCATAGGCAAGACACAGCACGAATATTGGCTCTTCCATGGCGAGACAATCCCATGGATAGAACATAGTCCCGGTCATACACGGGTGGCACCAGTCTGGCTCCCGTCCATACGACACCTTCCTGCTAACACACGGGTGGCACCAGTGTGGCTCCCGTCCATGTCAAGTAAAAATACTGGCCTCTTCACATGAGACACCGGCCTGGCCTCAAGTGAACGAGACACAAAAACTGGAGATGGACCAAATGGTCGGCCAATTGGTGACATCCCCCCGGGCTTCTAAAGAGTTATCCTCAACTGAAAAGCCTCAAGATATGCCTGCAACAACTGTGGGTAGTCAACAAAATAGTCCTCATTTACCCATTTAGCATCAATAGACAAATAATTTTTAAACTTCACAAGGTATCTCCTAGAAAGCGTTCCTGCAGGTAGCTTTCTCTCCTTGTGAAAAACAATCCGTTTTGACTGGAGGATCTCCGCAAGCTCATCAATCTTTGGCAGATCTTCTGTGAGACAGGCTCGTCAAGATCTGGCCCCACATATTTCCGAAATAGACTCACATGAAATGCATTGTGAATCTTCCAGTGACTAGGTAAAGCAAGCCTGCATGACACTTCATTGATCTTCTGAATCACCTTGAAGGGTCCATAATAACGAGGAGAAAGCTTAGGATATGATCCTTCTCATCTTGGCCTCTTGCCTTCTCAAATTTCAGCAAAACCCAATCACCTTCTTTGACTTGCATGTCCCTTCTATGCTTGTCAGCAGCCATTTTATGCTTATCTTGTGACTTTGCAATGGCTGTCCGCACCTGAGCAAAGGCTACATCCAAGGCACGAACATATTCATCAGCTCTGCAAAGATCTCATCCTTTGTACGAAGGATGGGTGGCAATACCTTGCTGCCATAAATAATCTCAAACAGAGCCTTTCCCGTGGAGGCATGGATCGTATTGTTGTAGGCAAACTCAACAAGTGGAAGATACTTCTCCCATGCAGTCTTTTGATCTGTCACATAACACTTCAACAAATCCAACACGGCTGACTTTGCAGCTTCACTTTGGCCATCCGTTTGGGAATGATAAGCTGATGAAAACTCAAGATTAGTGCCCATGTTATCAAATAAAGCCCTCCAAAAGAGGCTTGTAGTCCTGGGATCTCTATCCCCAACAATGGATTGAGGCATACCATGATGCTTGAAAATGTTAGCAAGAAAAAGCTTTACCATATGATCAACTTTAATGGTTTTCTTGACGGGCAAGAAATGAGCTTGCTTGCTAAACCTATCCACAATGGTCCAAATAGCATCATTCCCATGCTGGGATCTAGGCAAATCCATAATAAAATCCATAGTAATACTTTCCCAAGGTTGCGAGGGAATAGGCAATGGCTGAAGCAAACCTGAAGGTTTTTGCCTGTCAAATTTCACCTTTTGGCAAGTAATACATGCACGCACATAAGCCTCAATGGTTGAAGCAAACCTGAAGGTTTTTGCCTGTCAAATTTCACCTTTTGGCAAGTAATACATGCACGCACATAAGCCTCAATGTCTTTACGCATGCTTGGCCAAAAGAAATATCTCTCAATCATGCGTGTAGTAGGCATGATACCTCTATGACCAGCATAAGGTGGAGCGTGACATTCGTCCATAACCTTTGGACGCAAATCCTTCACCACACATAGGCAATTATCCTTCATAAGATAACCCTCGTTGATAACAGAAGAGGCATGTGAATGACCAGCCATCAAATCAGTCCATATATGGCAAAAATCAGCATCCAAATGATACAAATCTTGCATAGCAGATAAGTCGCCATGAGAGGCCACTGAGACTGCAGCTACATAAGGCCTCCTGGATAATGCATCGGCCACCACATTTTTCTTTCCTAGAGTATGCACAATCTGAAAATGAAACATGGAAAGAAAGTTTGCCATTCTCATCTGCTTTTCTGAAAGCTTTGTTTGAGATAGAAAGTATCTCAAGCTTTGATGATCTGTCTTGACTACAAATTCAGCCCTAAGAAGATAATGTTTCCATATCTCTAAGGCATGAATTACAGCCAAGAGCTCTTTCTCATAGATATCCATATGAAGCTCAGCATCATGCAAACGACGGCTCTCATATGCAACTGCATGCCCTTCTTGATTTAGGACAGCTCCTATACAATCACCACAAGCATCACATTCAACTATGAATGACTTGTGCAAGTCAGGAACAATCAAAACTGGACCACATATGATAGCATGCTTGAGCTGCAAGAAAGCATCCTGTTCTTTTGATGTCCATTTGAAAGTGGTTTTCTTCTTTGTGAGATCATGTAGAGGGGTGGCTATCATAGCAAAATGCCTTATGAAACGCCTATAATACGAACATAATCCCAGAAAACTACGTACTTGATGTACGTTTTGCAATTCTGGCCAATTCCGAATGGTCTATATCTGTGCAGGATACATTGTTACTCCATCCTTGGATACAATGTGTCCCAAATAATGAATCTCTGAAAGGAAAAACTCACTTTTCTTTTCATTAATGAAAAGTTTATGCTTTCGCAATTCTTCGAACACTGTGACCAAATGCTTTCGCAATTCTTCGAACACTGTGACCAAATGAGTTCTGTGTTCCTTCTCATTCTTGGAGAAAACCAAAATATCATCAAAGAATACTCCTGTGAATTTGCGATGGGGTCAGAATATCCTATCCATCATACGATTAAACGTCGCAGGAGCATTGGTGAGACCAAAAGGCATTACCAAAAATTCATATAATCCAAAGGCTGTCACGAATGCAGTTTTATGGACATCTTGTGGTACCACTCGTATTTGGTGATAACCACTCTTCAAATCAAGTCGACTGAAACAGGCCGAACCATCAAGCTTATCCAAAATATCATCAATACACGGAATTGGGAGTCTGTTCTTGATGGTAAGCTTGTTTAAAGCTCTATAGTCCACACACATGCGGAATGAGCCATCCTTCTTTTGAACAAGAAGTACAGGAGAGCAACAAGGTGAGGAACTGGGCTGAACCAAACCTTTCTCTAAAAGCTCATTTACCTGCTTCATGTTCTCTTCTTGTTGTGCAGCACTCACTTGGTAAGCAGGTTTGTTGGGTGGAGAACTACCTGGCACAAGATCTATGCGATGATCTTCGGGCCTTTGGGGAGGTAATTCTCCTGGCAATGTATCAGCAAAACAGTCATTGAATGCATGAAGAAAATTCAGCCTATCATTAGTCATAGCATCCAGATTTTGATGACTTGGTACAATGCTATCACGAACAAAAGCCAAGTACGCAGAAAGACTCTTTTTCATTGCTTTATTAATTTGGATGTGTGATACAAGTGGGATGGAATCCCCTTCTTTGCTAGCATCAATAAAATGCATGCGGCCTTTATGCATAAAAGAAATCATATTGGTCTTGTACTCTTTGCGGGGCTCAAGCCTATGATGCCACAGCTTGTCCAACAATACATCACATCCATTTAGTGGTGTAACTAGGAAATGTTCATTATCAAGGTAGCCCTGGATATGTATGCACAATTTTCCTATCAATGGGGTAACCTGCACCTCTTTACCAACAAATGCAGCTTCGGCTTCAATATGAGGTCCCATGTTCTCAACCTTAACACCCAATGCAGCTTCGTCCCATGTTCTCAACCTCAATACCCAATGCAGCTGCCGTTTGTATGGAGATGAAGTTATCGGTTTTACAGTCATCAAACATGAATAAGGCGGGCTGATCCTTGATTTGATCCCAAGCCTTGCATACCATTCGCTCTTTTGCATCATGATTTGTGTGCCCCTGCACATCGGGAACTGCATGTACATTAGCCTTGGTCTGCATGTCCTCGTGATTAGGTTTGCGGTCAGGGCATTGTCGAAACATGTGCTCTTTGCTACCACAAGAAAAACATTTTCCGTCCTTGGCATATTGCTCTCTTTGCTCCGGGGTCAAGCCGAATTCGTTCTTTCTTTGGGCCGTGATCTTTAGATGAGGTATTTTCAGCTCTACCTCCCTTGTGGGTCTCCCGGAAGTTCTTTTTAGGTGGCTGTCCACCCTTTTGCAGATTTGGGACAGCCTTGTCTTTCCCCTTTGAACCGCCTTGATCCTGCTTAATTTTGAGCACTAATTGCTCCGTAGCAAGAGCAGAAGCTGCGAGCTGTTGCAAAGTATGTTTCGGATGCCCGAACGATATGCTGGTTGCAGTCCAAAGCGAAACTTCCTCTTTCTTTCATCCTCTGTGATTTGCATAAAAGGAGTTACTTCCAGGAACACTTTCCAGAACTTGTTGACATACTGTTGCACCCTTTCATTATCTCTTTGCTCAAGTCTGTCCCACTTTTGGGTGAGAGTTTGCTCCGCATTTGGTGGCAAAAACTGGGCATAGAATCTATCCTTAAATTCCTTCCAAGTGCAAATGGGGTCCTTGGGGATCTTTTCGGTGATCCACCAATGAGCAGCGGTTCCTTTCAGAAACATGCTAGCATGGCGTACTTTTGACTTCTCAGTGAAGTCCTCATCGCTAAAGGCAATGTCAAACTGTGCCACAAATGCTAACACTTTGGAAGCATCATGCTCTCCATGAAAAACATCAAACTTAACAGATTTGTCACCTGCTTTAAATTCCTTGAGCTTTCTGGCATGAGGCTCATGGTCTTCTCTTTTTCTTTTGCCCTTATCCAACGGGGCAGCCCTATCTGCATGGGCTCCATGGGCCATCATGGAAGTTTCATGAAGCACGGTGGCATGTGCTCCACGAACTTGAGAATCAGTTGCATGTGACTTTCCTGCATAAGGCAATGTCTCTCCATGAGACAATTCAGTGGGCAAAGCTCTTCTAGTTGTAGACCTGTCACCCCTACCATGGGATACATGTGTACCAAAAAACTCCTCAAGCAGTCCCAGGCCCGTAGGAGGGACTTAACCAGGGGGGGACGAAGGGAGCGGTGAACTGCATCTGAAAAAATAAAGCGTGAGCTGAGAGTCCAGTCACCTCCGCGTGAACAGGGACACACTTCATGATCTGTTGCATGAGAAAGTCCTTCCACGGCTCAGTGCCTGGAAGAAAGCCCCTAACAACAAGCTTACAGAGCAAAGCCTTACATTGCACCTCGAGGTCAATGATATTCAATCCCCTTTCCTACTTAGGCCTAATAATGGTTTCCCAAGCAACTCTCGCCCTAATGTGTGCATTTCCATCAAACCCTAACCAAAGAAAGTTTTGAATAAGGCGACGAAGATGGCCAATGCAACCCTTATGAAAAATCCAACACGAAGCAATAAACCAAGTCGTGTGGCTAGCAAAACTTGGTTAACCACCAAAGCTCTAGAGGCCAAGTCGAGCTTCCTCCTACTCCAGTGATGAAGTTTGCTTTTAATGCTTAAGAGCAATGGAGCAAACTGTTGAAAGGGGAGATGTCAATGCCCACCTGACAACCAAGGTATCTGGTAGAGCATCCTCTCTCAATCCAAGTAAAACCAACATCTGTACCCCAATCTGCAAGAGGAGAATCACTGATCCAAAAACCAATGGATTTATGCCAATTGATAGTAGCTCTTGCTGCCAAACAAAAGGCCTCCAAGGCTGTCCGGAAAGAACATAAGCAAGCATGTGAAGCCTCAAGGAACAATGTCGTATCATCTAGTAACTCAGAGTCCGAAAACTCTTCCTCTGTGCATAAAGGCAGCCTGAGACCCACAACACCAGGGGCAGCCCAAAGAAACCTGCTGATAGCCTCAGCTACAATGAGGTGTAGTAAAGGGGCAAGGGGACAGCCCTGTCTCACCGAACGGGAAATCTGAAAATGCTCGCCTCGCCCCCTACAAGCTAAAACAGTGCTATGAGCCTTCCTGTATAGGCAGGACACCCCTCTGATCCAGTTTTGGGAAAACTCCATATGTGCCATAGTGCCCTCCACAAAATCCCAATCCACTCTGTCATAAGCTTTCTCAAATCCCCAATCCCAGAAAGAAAAGATGTTATCAAATATACATGAAGCTGGTCCTTCAGAAGGCGCTTCCTACCACGGGTGGGAAGCCCTCCAAGGCTCTGAACATTCCATGAGATGATTCTCATGGAAGAGAAGAGGGTTTGATCACGGATCTAAGAAGACGATGGGCAGCCTAAGGACGTCTCTCATAATGCTGGAGGACGGGATAATCCACGGGCCAAAGTCCACTGACATGCCCTTGTCCGGGGCCCTGCATAGTACGTGCATATCTATGAGAAACTTGTGCGCCCTGCGGGGCATCAAGGGCGCAATGGCATCATGTTGAAAATCCTGCAATACATGATCCCCACTGCGATGAGCATCCAAAAACATCATCTATCTGAGGTACAGGATCCGAGGAGGTCTTCCCATGAATCACACCAGGGGGGCGGGCGTGAGAGATCGCTCACCACACCTGGCAGACTGTAGGACGAGAAGGATCCAAGGGAGGTGGCGCTTGAGAAGCACGCTTGCGAGGCCTCCTGCGACCCCGAGCCCGAGGGCAATCTCGAGCAAAGTGACCCTATTTGTGACAAACCCGGCACTGATCGGGTTTACTTGCAATCTCCATACGTTGCTTCAAAAGACCACTATGGCCCAGAAGCACAACATAGTCCTCAAAAAGCTCACAGTCTCACAGGCAAGAACCATGACCCTGGGGACAGCATCCGCCGAGGCAATGACCACCTCAGCAGAAGATGTTGGCAAGGCGTGGAGGGGTTCCAGTTGAAGAACTAGCCCAAAGGTGGACCCGATCGCCTCTAGCATAGGCCAATATGCGGGAGAACCTGGGAATCTGAGAGTAATCGCGAAATTGTTCCAGTCTTCCTCAACATGGTCAAAATAGCTGGTTCAAGTTGAAGACTATTCTCTCATGTTATGAGCTATGGGATACATCCATTAGCATTATTTCCATATTGTTTGAAGGCATACCTTGAACTTTGATCTCCTCCATCTACACCCGAATATGGTGGCTTGCCATCCCACACATAAAAAACCTTGTTGCTAAGGAAATCCCATTCCATGTTGTATATTGCTTTTGCTCGAATTGCTCGTTCTTCTACATTCCTATGTCATCCCACAAGAGCTTGTGTGTGCCATTAAGATCTCATGATGCCAAGGAAGGCATGCTCAAGGAACAAATGAAACGGCCCTCATCTTGTACACGTAACCGTGGTCAAAGAACTCAACACAAAGCTCCTTGTAATGCTCGTTGAACCTTTGGACAAAATGATTGGAGACTACGCAACAGAGTGGAATCAAAGGAAATGGAGTTACCTTCATCAAAGTGGAATCAAAGGTGAATACAATGCAATTTGATTCTACACATGGCTTGGGAGTTTCTTTACAAATAGACTTTGTGATCAGCTTGTTTATCATGAGTTGATCTAAAACCTCTTGTACCATGTCCATGTGAAGCTCATTGCCATAGTTTATCAGCACTAAGCTTATTGACTCATTGTGGGCAACAACTATCACAAGTACAAGCCTTAAGTGTAAAGATGAGATAGAGGAGTGTTTCCTATATAGATCCATGCATGGTGAGAGGTGACAACATGGTGCGAGTCGGAGAGTCTAGTGGGAGTCAAAGAGAAGAAGATCCCATGATCGGACTCCCTCATGAAGAGAATGTACTTTTCTTGTGCTGATCTAGGTCCTGCAGACGGGCCTAAGTGGCCCTAAGAATATGCATAATATCTTCCCAAATGGTACAAATGCACTAAGTGTCATAAATCTGGGTGTCCTTGATGGGATTAGTGCGTTTAGCCCTCCATATCTGCCAGGCAGTTATGCTGGCAATAATCTCCTAGGTGGTATCAAGTCTTCCCAAGGGGCTTACAGACTGTGAAATGCGACCGAAGAATTTCTTGGAGTGTGCAGCTCTGGACCATCCCTTTGTGCATCATGATTGTTGAGTCATGGTCCTCACCCTCAAAGAAAACCTATGGTCGAGTTTGAGTGAGCCAGGCAATAGAGCTATTCATGCAGATATATGCTCTAATTTGTAAAGAATGTACCACAAATGTGATCATGCCTGTGTGCTGAGAGTTTTTTTTAATGCATGCAGGTTTCTTGACCTTTATTCCTCCGCTTGAACGTGTGTTTAATAGTACAGACATTTTCATTTATATTTCAGGTTATTGCAGTTGGAGCAGTTGCTGATTGCGTTGCATGGTCATGTGAAAATACGGGTAGTGAAATTTCTGATTCTGCTGTGCTTTTTATGTGGGAGTTTGCATGGAAATCAATCAATGTGAGAGCAGCAAAGGAAGAGGTATGCTCATAATTTTTTTTGCAAATCTATGTATGTGAAAGGCGCGAGATTCATGTGAACTTTAGCAACAACAAAGGTAAACAAGCATTGTGAAGTTGTATCCTGCAATGCAAGTTGTTGTTCCGTGGAACCTCACACTTCGAGGGTTGCTATGTGGGCTGATTCAGAAATGTCAAGCCACGTTTATTACAATTCCATAGATTGACTTAAATGTCAGCATCATACCAATTCACACACGTAGACAAGACATGACAATCAGCTATTAACTCACCAACCCAACCAGAGGCTTGACAACTTTGGGACGATTCCGGAGTAAGGAGAGTTAGATTGGCTAAAGCACCTCAGTATGATGTTTAGAGAGGCTACCTGACCATAGACCCACCTTGTTTAGGGATGACTACCGGACGTGTCCCATAGCATGTCCAGCTTCACTGGGGGGTTCAATGGTACCTATCTGCCTCTAGGGCTAGACCAGATTCAGACACAAACACCATTGGACCGACAGCTCAGTCGTGAGGCGCAAGGTGCTATTTACAACCCTGCTTTATGAGATTATTAACTGATTCCCCGAATAGCCAACTGCTAATCCATTCTACACCTTGCATGATACACACTTTTGTTATTGTGGTTACTCAATTTCGGCGTCTACCCAGTTTAGGCTCACCTCCCATTGACTGTTGACTGTTGCTACTGTTGCTACTGTAGGTGAGATGACTGTTGCCGACTGTTGCTACTGTAGGTGAGATGACTGTAACCAGGAAAGTCATGTTCACAAACACCAGTCCCTCCAAGGGCTAGGTGTGCAATCACCTTGATTCACACCCTTATTGTGGTTGAGACCAGAGCTTGGAAAGGGGAGATGAAGTTCATGTCTTGAATATCTTAGGCATCTGAATATCTTGCCCTTTCATGCTGACGCATGTGGAAACCTTCATGTTTCATCCACAAAAAAACTTTAAGGTTTCCACATGCTGATGCATGCGGAAACCTTCATGTTTCATCCACAAAAAATCTTTTTTCCTCTGATTTCTTTTCTGCAAATACCAGTGCTAGGTGTGCAATCACCTAGCACCTTTGTAAGGTTGAGGCTTGAGCTTGGAAAGGGGAGGCAAAGGAGGTTAGACTATTGTAGGAGATATCCTTTATTATTGTTACATCTTATGGGCGTCAAGATGTCACCTATGGGCAGCTGGACTTTATTTTGCTACTCTATTCTCTAAATTAAGCATACAAGTGTGTATAGTCATACACACATGCACACACACAGCAAAAGAAATCAATTTTGTATCTTGTTCTTTATCAGTAAATTAACCAGTCTCCTACTCTCTGGCTCTCTACAACTGTGTCTACTCTTTTTTGTGTTGATTCTCCAACAATTGTTATTAGAGCCACCTTGTCACCCGCTGGTGAATATTTCAAGCTGAAGGCAGTCTCTGCTCAGGAATCCATTGAATCAAAAGAATCAAATGTAGAGAAAGGTTGTGTTAAGAGAGTTCTTTCATGGCACCATTTTGAAGTTCAAGACGAGTAAAAGCAAAGAAATCTGGCAATTTTGCAGTTTTGCTTGGTCATGAAGCAGTGCTTTCAGCTTTAGCAGTTAACCAGTCCAGAAAAAAGAAAAACACAAAGTATCATTCGGGTGCTACTCAATAAACCTAGATCTAAAAACAGTCTTTCAAAGTTTTTTTTACCGAGGTTCATATTGCTGAAGGTTTATATCTATAGAAAACAGAGTCCAGCAGCCTGCCTGTGAATGTGAGGCTCAAAGCTGAAAAATATACTTCTTTACAATGAAGCGAAGACAGACTGCAAAAGATGGATATATGCATGAGATAGAGACTGAAGAACATCCACCCCTTGTTCACTCAGCCTATGCACACATGAGAAAAAAAAAACCCACAGGTTTTTGAGGGGTTTCTCACTTTACCTGATATTAACAGAAAGCAATAACATGTAACAGCTATGGGCTCTTACTTTCTCAAGTGCTCATCAAGAAAACTTGCTCAAGTGTGCCTCAGATCAGTCTTGAAATTCGACCAGCCACACACATGCATGTGAATGCACACGGTATGTGCACTTTCAATAGCTTTTGTGCTACTGCACATGTCCCATCGACTATATTACTGTCTCTAGATGACTGCAGTACAATGATCTTATCTTCTACTGTACCACATTATCAACATGTTCTGAAGTTCAGGTCAAGGATGGACAAGCCTCCTCTGCGATTGCCTATTCCTAACAGATTCAACCTTGGATGCATAATTCAGCCCAATCAAAGTTGTTTTCTATCCAACTCGCCTCCATTAGATCTGGCACCCAAGATCCAGTGAGGTTTTCCAAATCAAATACAATCCATACATTGGCTCATTGAAAGCATAGTTGTGGGCAACATGTGCTGCTTTTTTGATTAAACCCGGAGCTCTGATATCAATTGTTATGAATGAGTAGATGAACCTGCAAATGAGAGCACCAAGCAACGCAAAGCAGCTGACTACTCACCAACCCACCTAATGGCACATCAACTTTTAACCACCCCAGAGCATGCGAGAGCTAGATTTTGGGAAGGGGCTGGGTATAAGGCCTCCAGACAATATACCACCTACCACCCCAAACAGGAGACCACCTACCCACCCCAAAGCATGAGGGAGTTAGATTCTAGACCACCTTGCCCATGGATGACTAACAAACACGTCTATACCATGCCCGGTATATCCAGGTTCCACCCACCCAGGGATTCAGCATACCCAGATAGTGTTGGATCAACAACTCACATATAGGACCCAGCTGCTGTCCATTATGCTGATTTTATGGGATTATTAGTTGAATCCTCTAATAGCCAAGCCAACTTCTGACTGATGCTATAGCTTGCATGACCCGTGTGCTAATAACTGTAACCCATGGGAAATCCCTTCGAAGAATGTGAGGTTACTGATAGTCTACTATCAGCGTCAGTAATATGAGTGGCAGGATGTGCCTTAATTTTGTAAACCTTTATCCAAGCTGTGTGCTGTGGGAGTAGATTTTAATCCTCCTGTGTTATGGCATATCACTTCACTTTTATAGAATTTTTTTTCTAGCTAGACCCCAGTTATGTATGTTGATATTACACAAAAGCCAGAAGGGGTTAATTTTCCAATCAAGCCTTGAGTCTCTTCTGAGCCTAGGGTTATGCGGTCACTACTTTTGGCCTTTTCTCTGTCTTGGCCTTCTTACTCAGATGTAAAGAAGAATAAAATGTCATCAAAAGGGTCATGCATCGAGAGTCTTTGTAAATGTAGTGCTTGATGAAAGTGAAGGGACTTTTGTTACATTTTAAAAAAAAGTTTTGTTTGTCGTTGTGTACCTTCTAAGGTGTTGTTTCTGATGCATGGCAGATGGAAGGAGAAATCCAGCTAAGTTTGTATGAGGCCCTCACATCTGTATGCAATGCCTTGGCTTTGTCATTGAGTTCTCACATTCTTTCGGTAGTCAAGCAAACATTACTTTTTGGAGGAACAAAGGATGAAAGAGTTCTGGATATAATTGTCTGGAATCTTCTAGAAAATATAAACTGCCTCTTGCAGGCACGTATCTTAGCAAGGAGTCGCCAGGCAGCTCTTTTGCAACAGAAGGTTGTAATTCATGTCAAAATCTATCCAAAAGTGTTTCTTGTTTTTGTTTAATTTGTTAAGAGTTATTTATACATGAATTTGTCAAAGTATTATTATTAAATTTTTTTTTTTGGCAAGAAAGAGACTTCTATTGACTGTGAAAGAATCAATGCAATCACGGCTAGAACCCAGAAATCCTCATCGCAGAGTGTAAGGTAATTGCAGCCAGTCAGGGGCATGGTGAAGAGAAGAAGATCCCACTCCCTCTCATGAAGAGAACACACTTTGCTTGCGCTGATCTTGAAGGTGCCTGTGAAAACTCTTTCAAGTCTTCAAAGGCAACAAAAGGGTCCTAAGAATCCCCCTTCCCTTCCAGCTTTTTTAAAGTGGACTCAAGCATAGTTGCGGTGATGAAAAGAGTCTTATCCTTAACTTACAAGCTTGACTAGCACATCTAGGATAAAGGACAAGGAAATACTAAGGCATGGCCCACCAGCAAAACATGTGCCATGAAGATTTCTAACAAAGAAGTGGTGGTGCCATTCTGTGACATGGAAGAAATAACACTCAGGACCACCTGGAGAACTGATTGAACTTGTACAAACTGGAGTGGTTGTGGGGTGCTTGGTATAAGAGTGCTTGTTGAGGACCCCTTTCAGCCAGGGGTGTCTGCTTTGCTTCAGTACATGACCACGCCACTCATTATCGGCAGAGTATAGGGTTAAAACATTGTGGTTTGTCGACAGAGAAGACATTGCCATACCTCTGTAGCCCATCGGATTTCCTGGTGGAGCCGTCCAACTGACAGCCGTCCAGCTGAGGGGTGCCAGCCATCCAGCCAACAAGTGTCCAGCTGACAAGTGACCCACCCAGCAAACTTGACAAGTAGCACTCCAAACTGGTGATCCATTGATGGAAGTACTAATTTGGGTCATTTTATGCCATAGGTCATCCAGCTGACAAGTGAACCACCCATCAAACTTGACAAGTAGCACTCCAAGCTGGTGATCTATTGATGGAAGTACTAATTTGGGTCATTTTATGCCATAGGTCTCGAAGTGTGCTTTCTGGGTGTGTATCCACTGTTTAGGCTCGTCTAGCATTCTTCAACGTGTAATAAGTAGAGTGTTATGTGGGGAGATACTGCATCAATCCATTGCAGTCCCATAAAGCCCAAGATGCCATGGATTGCCCATGAGAAGAGGGGGTTGAGGATCTACGTGCCTATGGCCATCATTGAACCCAGCCACTCTAAGTGTGTGAAGAATAGAATCCTCCATTGGCGTGTACTTTGTTAGTCTTACTAGTCCCCAACCTTGTTCCACCTAGTATAGAACTCTCTCCTCACTAGTCCCAAAGGATACAAATCACCTATAAGGTAACACGTGTGCATGAGAAGACGCCTAGCCAATGAACCTGTCTGCCCTGAAACCCTGAAGCCAGTCAAGTGGTAAATCTGTGTCAATTTGCCGATTGTGTCTGCGAGTGCCTCGGAAGTCCTATAAGTGATGATGTAACACTCAGGCAAGGGAAGCTCTCTAAATACTTTCAGAAGCACCCATGTAGAGGTGGGTCCCCTCTCCCATCTGGACCACTGCATGTATTCTGAGAAGCAGAGTGGACATCCTGAGTCATCAACAAATTACTCATTCCACATGATATGCTACCTGTCCATCTCATCCCGAGTCTGAGGGGAAACCCATGAGAGGGATGCTCAGATGTGTCATGATTGTTTCCAATGTTTGAGAAGAGGGTAGTCCAATGTGGACATCTATGAAGGTCCACCTCATGCTCAGCAGCCAATCAGTCCCTCTGTGAGTTATACAGACCTGAATCTACTGAGTGAAGAAATTTTTCAAAGGCTCATTGCCAAGAAGGAGCCCTCTAGTGACCAAGTTATATAGCAAGGCTCTGCGCTCGATGTCAATATTGATAATGTTGAGGCTTCCCTTGTGTCTAAGGAAGATGATAGTGCTCCAGGCACTGTGGCTCTCGTATCATGCGTACCATCAGATCTGGTCCAAAGATAGTTCTGCGCTGGTGGAGGCTAAGTCTTGGGTGGTGGAGGTCAGAAAGAATGACTTTCACCTGATGTTCTTTAAGACTGGAGCAAACTGTCTTGTGGGGGTCAAATCAAACTCGCAGCTTTCTATTGCAGTGTTGTTTAGGCAGTATATCAACTGCTCCATGAATTGGCCTGCAGAATAGACCCCAGATTTAAAAAAATAGGCAGGCCATGTATCCTGGTGGTTGTTGGTGATCCAGAGTCTTAAAATGTGGTGTACTTCTTCTTGTAGCACAACCAAGGATTGAGTGGTTTAGATATTTTGGTTTCTGTTTCTGTTAAAACTTGCATGTGTTGTCATGCATAACAAAATTTGATAGGCCTTCTGAGCATGGTGTGAGGCTTGATGTTCAACTGGGCCATACGTTGGTTCTTCTGTCTGTGGTGTATTTTCTGATAAAACGGATATGAATTTCCTCGTAACTCTTTATAGGACATAGTGAATTTTTCGTCTTGTATATGCTAGCTTTGTGTGTGCTCACTGTGTGGCTGTGTTTGCTTCACATGTGCTTACACAGGTGAAAACTCACTTTCTGTTTATTTGCAGTGGTGTTGTTTGGATGTTCTCCTTTCCATTCCACGGAGAAGGGTTTGTTGCACACATTCTAATGCCCCTGCAATCTCCGATTCTATTCTTAAAGCTGTTCTTCTAGATGCAATAAGCAGGTACGAAAAATTGCATGTTTAAAAAGCATCATTCTAGAAATCTAGGCTGTGCTTATGTAGAATGTGGATTTCAAAGCACTTTTGCAAAGTAGTGTTAGTTCTTAAAAAGACCTGCTGGTATCTCACTGTGATTAACTTGATTTCTACAGAGCATAACCTAAACGCACCTTGCATAGTTCAATAAACGCTTTATGGAAAAATGGCTCACCCATGACTGTATCAGAGGGTAGCATGTCTGTTGATATTTTGCTTGATTAAAGAAAAGATCCTTCAATTAGTTAAAAAACACACATATGCATGTAAAACCTATGGATACTCTCCAAAGAAGTTCTCATCCACCCACTTGGCATCCATAGCCGAATAATTATTGAACTTGACAAGGTACTTTCTAGTAACCTTGCCATGCGATCCCCTTCTTTCCTTATGAAAGAGAATCTGCTCTAGTTGAAGAACTTCCTCTGGCTCTTCAACTTTTGGTGGATCCTCGTTCACTAGTTTCAAAGGTTCGGGACCCTTATAAGCTCTTAGGAGACTAAAAGCATTGTGAATCCTCCAATGATCGGGTAATGCTAGTTTGAATGCCACATCATTGATCTTTTCCAATATTTGGAAAGGTCCATAGTACCTGTTGCACAACTTAGGATAAACCTTCTCTTTGCCCTTCTTCTTGCCAACCTTGCTTTCTCAAACTTCAACAATGCCCAATCACCTTCCTTGTACTCCACCGCCCTTCTATGCTTATCTGCAACCTTTTTTTGCTTGGCCCCTGACCTCTATATGGCTGTCCGCCCCTGTGCAAAAGCCGTGTCCAAATCTCTGACATACTCATCTGCTACAAAGATCCCATCCTTACCTTTGTGCTTCCCTTTCTTGCCATGCCGTGGAGAGGGTGGCCTAGAAGGAGAAGAAGAAGAAGAAGAGGAAGAAGAAGAAGAAGATAAATGGCTTGATGAAGAAGATGGGCTCTTGGACCTTTTCCAACCATGTCGACTTTTCCCACAATGAGAGTGGGCTGATTTGGAATGGCGCCTCTTCCTTCGATGAGAAGGTGGAGGAATGGGTGATCTCTTTGAGAGGGAGATGTCTTTGATGAAGACTCTAGATTTTTCAGTCGCATCCTCCTTTGTTGGTTGCTCATCCCCTTTGTTCATTTGCTCGATCTTCTTAGATAGTTGCTGAAAAATTCTCATCAAGTCGGGATCTTCGAGAATAGTGTCCAAATCGGTCATAGTTTCTTTGACCATATGGGTTTCTGGGTCTTCTTGGGTTTGCTTTCCACTTTTGGTGGCTTGGTACTCTTCTTGGTGGTAAGTGCTTTTCATTGCTTGAAGCAAAATCAAAAAGCACCGCGTGTAAAGATTGTTATCCCCCATAGGAGATGTATATAAACTTTGCTCTGATACTACTGAAATAGGCCTTCGTAAGAGTTGTGGCACGGGTACTTAGCTTATCTTCAAGAAAACAACAATTTCACGCGTAAAACCTTGAGAAAATCTAAAAATAAATAAAAGAGAGAGAGTATAGAGAGAAGACACCACACTAGGGGTCGATATAGCCTTGGGCCGAACCCACCCCCCCCGCCCTCGAGTTATATTAGATAAAACTCCTTGAGGAGTCTCGAGGACAAGTTCTTAGAGCTAGATAGCTCTCTTATCTTTTTTTTCTTTTTTTCAGAAAGAAACTTCTATTAAGTATGAGAAAAACATACAACAATCACAGCTATAAGTTAGAAAAGAATAGAATCACCCCAATATGTAAGGTGATTTCAACCAGTGAGGAGCATCATGATGCCATGTAAGACCTGTGGTACTAGAGGAAAAGAAGATGCCATGGTCCCATTCCCGCATAAATATCACACGCTTCACCTGCGCATAACGAGAGGGCCCCTGAATGCGAGCCCAAGTAGCCATAAGAGTGTGGATGATATCACCCCATATAGTACTAATGCACTGAGACCCAAAAATTTGGACACCCTCAATAGCCTCCGTGCATCTAGCTCTCCAGATCTGCCATGTTGTAATACTAGCAATAATCTTCCAACTGGTGTCAATCCTCTATGTAGGGGGTGTATAATCAGAGTGAGGAACATCCTGCAGTAAACCATGCTGGGCAATACCTCTACGAATGAAAAAAGCAAAATCTGTACCACTACCCTCATAAAAAAGCTGTGGACCGGATTGGGAGAGCCAAGCAACTGCCCACCAAGTCACATGCATGGCTCGGCCACTCAATTTGCCCATAAGTTGGGCTACAGGACCCCAAATCTGTTGTGCAATGCTGCATCCCCATAGACAATGTTGTACGGTTTCAGAATCTGCCGCACATCTAGGACACGAAGGTGCTACACCCGAAAACTGATCTCCGCTGATTGGTGGGGAGACCACAATGTAAGAATAACCAAAAGAAATGAGAGATCCCCACTAAAGATATCTGATAGGACTGCCACCATATAGCCACAAACACCAAGAGCCATGAGTCACTATCTGAGGAGAAGGGTCAATGAACTAGTGCTTCCTCGAGCGACCAACAATCTCCTCAATCTCCCACCAGGCATGATAAAATAAATGAGGCAAACTGTATCCTCCTAGCCCGGGAGAGCAATGTCTATCCTCGAAAAAACTCCCAGCCAACTAGGATGATAGTCTCCGTGAAAGGTCCTAGAAAGCCACTCATGCAGAATAGCTGCATCAATCAGATCAATACGAATGCGAGAGCCCCTAAGATGCTGAGTGGATGCAACTCTCCAATCCTCTGGAAGACTCTTAAAGGTCTTCCAAGCAAGAACTGTGTATGCGCATCTCTCCCATCCTGACCATTGCATATAACGAGATGCACTAAGTGGCCGACCAGCCTCATCCCTAATAAACTCATTCCACATAATAAGGTTTCGGTCAGCCTCGTCCCCAAAGATCTAGGAAGCCTTTGTCTCAAAAAATATCTCATGCTTCTCCATGCTCTGACAATGGCTGCAATAAGAGGGGAAGATGGTGCCCTAATATCAGCCTCTGTGAACAAAAAACGTGTGTTGGGCATCCAGTCTCTCTCGACCCTGGGTGTACATCTCGAAAGAAAAAATTCTTCCAAGGCTCAGTGCCAGGTAGAAAACCTCTGACCACAAGTTTGCAAAGCAACACCCTACACTGAACATCCAGATCGATAATATTCAAGCCTCCCTCTTGTTTGGGCTGAATAACTGTGAGCCAAGCTACCCTGGCACGAGTGCCTGAGGTGCCATCCAAGCCCGACCAGAGAAAATTGCAGATCAATCTCCGCAATTGGCCAATGCACGCACGAGAGAAGCACCAACAAGAGGCAATAAACCAAGCTGAGGCAAGCAAAACTTGATTAGCCTCCAAAGCTCTGGAGGCTAAATCTAATCTCCTGGAGCTCCAATGGAGGACCTTCTTCAAGATACTCATAAGTACCGGAGCAAACTGCTGTGCAGGAGAAATATCAATCCCAACTTGGCATCCCAAATATCTAGCAGTGCATCCTCTGCTGATCCAAGTAAAACCAAGCTCTGCACCCCAATTAACTCTCGGTGAATCACTAACCCAAAAACCAACAGATTTGTGCCAATTAATGAGTGTCCCTGCTGCCAAACAGAAGTCCTCTAGTGCTATCCCGAAGGAACATAAGCATATATGTGAAGCCTCCAAAAACAGGGTTGTGTCATCGGCTAACACAGAGTCAACCAACTCCTCTTGACTACGAAGAGGCAACCTCAATCCTGAAATACCAACAGTGGAGCAGAGAAAGATGCTCATGGCCTCTGCAACTATGATATATAATAAAGGAGCTAATGGGCAGCCCTGTCGTACTAAGCAGAAATCTGAAACCACTCTCCTCTATCACCGCAAGCAAGAACTCTACTGTGGGCATCACGATACATGCATGAAACTCCCTTGATCCATCTCTGAGAGAAGCCCATATGACTAAGAGTACCCTCAAGGAAGTCCCAATCCACTCTGTCATAGGCCTTCTCAAAATCCAAGAGCAGAATGGCTAAGGACTGATTGCTCGCTTTAGCCCATTCGACGGCCTCCCAAAACGAGAAAATGTTATCAAAGATGCTCCTACTGTGTAAGAATCCATTCTAGGTATCATGAATAACATCCTGCAAAATTGGCTGCAACCTGATGCTCACTGCCAGAGCAAGAATATTATAGGCAGTCCCAAGTAAGGTGATAGGTCTCCACTGGCCAATCAATGTCTTATCCCCGCTCTTAGGAATAAGATAAATAAGCCCCTCAGTAGAGAAGAAGGCATAGAACCTGTGTCCCACATCTCCTGCAAAGCCAATGTGATCTCAGCCCCAATCTCATCCCAAGAAGGCCATCCTCCCGTGGACACTTACCATGAGGTAAGGCATGAAGAGCATGACTGAACTCATAGAAAAAGGGGCATCCAGAGCGGCACACATCTCCTCAGTGATCAAATGTGGCAATGCATTCCAAACCTTCCTCTGTGCCCTATGTCTCAAATCAGAATGTGGCTCAGCACTAAGAAGCTGGCAATAGAAATCGGCGGCAATCTGTCTAACCATAAGAGGATCTGAGTGAAAAGTGCCATGTGAATCCTGCAACTGCCTGACACTATCTCTAGCATGAGATGGGCCATGAGAACCAAGGAAATGTTTGTTACATCTGCCACCCATCTGTTTCCAAAAGGATTCCTGGGCGTGGAAACGGTACTCTGCGCACTGCTCAAGAGAGTGATGAAGTTCTGGTCTAACAATACATAAAGAATATGCAACCCATTGAGCATGAGGATGTTTCTCGTGCTCTTTCTGCAAGGCAGCCAATCCACGTCTAATAGCCCTTTCTAAGTCCAAGGCCTCTTGCCTCTTAGACAGCCTCCTAGCTTGGCCCCTCGATCTGGGACAATCTCCATGATCATCAGTAATCGATGGATCAGGAACAAGCACAAGGACCCAGGGCACACCATCAAGAGTGGTGGTAACGGCCGCGGAAGATGAGGTGGGAGAGCTCGGGAGGATTGGTACCTCTAGAACCTAGCCAAAGGATGCCCCTATGGAAGCTAAAAGCTTCCAATAGGACCGAGGAAGAGTAGGGAACTGTAGTGAGACCGGGGTAAGGCGCTAATCCTCCACCACTCACCTGGTTACTGAAAGAAGAAAATCTTCCCAGGACCAAGAGGAAAGGGGCTGTTAGCCAAAGCCTGAGAAGTAGCTTCCGAAGAATGAAAGTCCACCTAGAAGAAGCCTCAACCAAGTAAACGAGTATCCTGAAAGTTCACAATCAGCTCCGAAGGGAGAGCTACTAGAACCATTCACGATCCTGCAAACGAGAGGGGTGGGAACCATAAACTCTCGCAACAAGGGTAGTCTGGACCTTAAGGCCAATGTCGTGCTGAAGAGAGGTGAGATCGTCTTGTGAAAAATTGATGATTCTCCCGGCCAGTGGGGGTGATGAGAGATTGGCTGCGGCAGCAGAAAAAGCCATAAGACCAATCAAGAAAAGTGGGCGGCCGACTTGAATCCAGAAAAAAAACTGCTGGGAAACGGGAGCAAAGGAAGGGGGTCAAAGGCAGGAGCAGCTGGGGAAGCAAGGGCAAAGGGGCAGGTGGGTGCAGGCGGGGACTGAAGAAGGCAGGGGGCGGGCAGCAAAGGGGTTGGCAGGGCAGCAAAAGGGGCTGGCGGGGGCAGCAAAAGGGGCAGGCGAAGGCAGGCAAGGGGCAGCAGAGGGGCTGGCGGGGGCAGCTGAAGGGCAGGCGGGGACTGAAGAATGGCTAGCGAAGGGCAGGCGGGGACTGAGGAAAGGCTAGCGAAGGCTGCAGAGGGACACGTGGGGGGTTGCATCAATTGGGCAGGCAAAGGCAGCAGAGGCAGGCGGGAGCAGCAAAGGAGCAGGCGGAGGCAACAGACGGCAGACGGGGGCAGCAGCGCAGTTTCACGACTTCAGCACCTTGCAATGTCCACTTCTATGAGAGATCACGACCTACCATGATCTCTTATCTTTTTATAGTCTCAACAATGAGAGAATAGCTGAGTTTATAGTTCTTGCCCAAAATCACTTAAGCAAAGCACTTTAAAACTCACTTTTAGTCCAAAAAGCATCTTTTTAATAATAAAAGATCCTCTTTTTAGTATTTAAAAAGCTTTTAATCTTTTGCTTTCCAAAAGCTAGTCACATCATTCCAAGCATGTAAGGTGACCATGCGTTGCTATCCTTCCACGTGTCAGTGCCACACCACCTTTTTTTTGGGCGCGCGTTGCGTTTTTGCATATCCGCAACATGTATTTTGATGCTTCGGTGACACTGTCTCTGGATCTAGCCAATGCAAGAGTAAGAGAACGACCAACTAGAAGTAATGTACAACATCATGCCCTCGAGGAAGGCCCAAGCCGCTTTTTTGTAGGCCTTCTTGAAGTCAAGCAGGAGAACGGGCAAGTTGTGTCCCAAAGTCTCGGGCAGCTGTGGCCTCCTGGAAAGTAAATATATATCCCGATTCCATGATGCCTCTGTCCCAAATTCTGGTTGCCATGGATGAAATCTAGGAGTGGTTGAAGGCAGTGGCTGATGGTATGGGCCTAAATCTTCTATGTAATGCTGAGAAGGGCTATTGGTTGCCAATATTGATTCTCTTGGTGATCTTTCGAACTAGGTGAATGAATCCCTGTAATAGGCACACCAGCATGGTACGTGTCCACATGATCTCATTGAAGGTGGACTCAAGGTTGTCTTCAATGAGTGTCCAGTGCTGCTGGACAAAGGCCATGGTCAATTCATCCTCGCCAAGTCTCTGAGAGCCTGAAATGGACTGGCAAGCCTGTTGGCCACCTAAAGGGTGGTGAGACTAGCACGGAATGAGAGTGAAACCACCAATCGGGTGTGCTTCCACGTTTGCTGTTGAGCATGTGAAGTAGTTGATGGTGATCTTGCTGATCTTGATTTTATTTTATTTTGGTGGTGGGCGGTGTGTTTCTCAGACTTCACCATCTTATTGAGGCCTTGAAGCTGGCGGATACGATCTTGTTTTTGCTGAGGTCTTGTAGAGGCAAGGAAACCTTTAGTGATAAGAAGGAAGTCATGGTCCAAGATAACTATTTTGTCTTTGGAATCTCAATGATGTGGAGGGTGATCTGCATCTAAGGGGTTACTGGGTTTTTTTTTCTGTAGGTGCTATAGCAAGGTGATGCTGCTGTGAAGACTGTGTTCCTGATGTCTAAAGCTAGCAGGCTGGCTCTAGCGGCCCCCTCAAGAAAGTGGATGACTATTGAAAGGGCCAGGTCCAGTCTAGCCAGCCATACATGGCTCAAAGGAGAGAGACTGCATGATCCCCTCAATCTGTCTCTTACTGGGACTGTCAAGAATCATGTGGATTTTCAGTCGTCCATACTGCCAAGGATCATTCTGGAGTAAGGATGTTGGGAATGTGATAAGATTTGTGCCAGCAGGAATGCCAATCAATCGGCCCTGATCACTATTCTTCTCATTAATGTAGAATCACCCTAGATTGGTGAGGTGACATGGTGTTCAGAGTGGGACAATGCTCACTCTAGGAGGTTTATTGAAACTCTACCGGACTTCTGTGACACCATGCTGTCTGCTGGTCAGAGGAGACACAATTATGTAGGAGTCTCCTTGGGATGCCTGCAGCGTGGGCCATGTCAGCTGCCGTTGTCCAGGGGGACCTGAATCACCTTCCTGAGAGCCGGACCAATCAATGGGAGAAGCTTGTGGTACTCCTTTGGCAGACATGGGAAGCAGATGGTCACTGGAAAGCCAACATGGACACAAGCAGATCAGAGTGGGGCGTGAAGCCGTGGTACTGTTGGGTGAAGTACTTACATCCGTTCTGTATTGGGATTGTGTTTAGATGCAGGACTATATCTGCAAGGGAGGCTAAGTTGAACTCAATCTTAATGTATCCTTTGCCAAGGAACTGAATGTCCTCTCCCGCCATGAATGACATACCCACAGCCTCATCGAGCCACACATTCACGAGTGCCTGACCGCTTGCCAGACCCCACTCTAGTGTGACTACTGTTGGGTATTTCGGGGTCTCTTGTGTCCTGTATGTCCACCATGTATACTTGTCAATATGTGTGCATCCGTTCCATTGGTGTGGAACGGGGGAACGTGGAGGAATGGAACTTGGGAACGGCGGAACGTGGAGGAACGCTTTTTTTTTTTCCCCTGATTCGTGAAACGGCACCCTTAACGTTTTTTTTTCCACGTTCTGGCCGCCGGCAGCGTAATAGCGTATCCTTCTTTTTTTTTTTTTTGAATAGAAGGGTTACGGGTGCCCAAAACGTTTTGGGCACCCTTTGTATTAAAAAAAAAAAAACGAATACCTGCAAGTAGCGCCGCCGCCGACCCCTAAAAAAAAAACATGGGAAAAAAAGAATAGATTATGCAACGTTTTTTTTAAACGTTGAAAGACGACCTGCCAGGCTGCCCTGCAACGTTCAAAAAAAAAACGTCAATATCAACGTTTAAAAAAAAACGTACCTCTCTGAGAACTTATAAAAACCTGCAGAGTGCAGCTGCAGGTACAGTGTGCATAGCCAAGTACAATCTCTCTCTCTCATTATTCATAGCCAAGTACATTGTACAATCTCTCTCTCTCTCTCTCTCTCTCTCTCATAAGGGAACCAAGACAGCTTTCTCTCTCTCATAGCCAAGTACAATCTCTCTCTCTCTCTCTCTCTCTCTCTCTCTCTCTCTCTCTCTCTCTCTCATATAATGCCTCCTAAGGGAACCAAGAGAGCCAAGAAGAACGAAGCATGGTCATGGTGGGATGAGGTGGATATTCTTGAGGCCAATCAAGGCGGAGGAGCTAGGAAGTGGAAATGTCGCTATTGTGGCAGCACCAAACATGGGGGAGTCAACCGAGTTCGAGGTCACCTAATCCATGAGCCGGGACAAGAAATCCAACCATGCTTGTCAATCTCAGCTGAGAAAAAGAGAGAGCTAGAAGCTAGGCATAATGAAGTGATTTTTCGTGCTCCTCCTCCAAGAGCTATGGCTGCGAACCCATCATTCTTTACAACTCCTTCAAGCAACTTCTCCACATCTGTAGGCTCTTCTTCCATGCATCAACCACCACCCCCCAAAGGCACGCAAAGAACTCTTGCGGGTTCTTGGAATCCACGCAAACGAGAAGCCGTGGAAGCAGCTATTGCAAGGTTCTTCTACCATGACCACATCGCTTTCAATGTGGCAAGGTTCCCTTATTTTCGGGAAATGGTTCGTCTCATTGCTGAATTTGGACCAACCTACACTCCCCCTTCTTCGGAGAGCCTTCGAACCACGCTTTTGGCAAAGGAAAAGGAAGCTGTTGAGCAAGCCATGCAAAACGTCAAGGAAGGGTGGCAACGCAACGGTGTCTCCATCATTAGTGATGGATGGAGTGATAGCCAATCTCGCTCCATCCATGGCATCATCGCACACTCTCGAGGGAACACATTTTTTGTGTCTTCCCATGATGCCTCTCCAACGGGCAAGTATGCCGACGTCATCATGGAGGAATGGGCAGAGGCAATTGAGCAAGTGGGTCCTCAAGATGTGATCCAGGTCATTGGTGATGGGGAGGCCTCAAATCGAGCTACAGGCGACCTTCTTTTGGCAAGGTATCCACACATCACATTCACTCCATGCATTGCACATGGCTTGAATAATCTTCTGAAAGACATTGATGGTCTTTCATGGGTAGCACCATGCATAGCAAAGGGAAAAGACATAGTTTCATTCATCACTCGGCACACATTTAGCCTCTCCGAGTTTAGGAAAAGATCCCCAAACTTGGATCTTAAAAAATATTCAGAAACTCGTTTTGCATATAATTTTATTATGCTAGAGAGGCTAGTTGCACTCCATAACATTCTCAAGCAGCTTGTAGTGAGTGATGAGTGGAGCACGTGGCCCACTGCCCGTAGCACACAAGGAACAACTTGTTACACCCACATCATGGATGCTCCTTTGTGGGTGAAGATTGAGCATGTTGTCAACATTACGAAGCCCATTATCTACATGCTGCGTATGGTGGATGGGAAAAAACCTTGCATTGGCAAAGTTTATGAGGGCATGGACAAGATGGTGGAGCGTATCCTTTCTTTGGAGCCCGACACAACAAAGAAGGCAGAACTTCAAAGTTTGTGTCAAGCAAGGTGGGACCGATATCACTCACCAATGCATGCAACTGCATTTGTGATTGATCCAGAGTTTCAAGGCAAAGGCCAGGAATCGGATGAAGAAGTCACAAATGGCTGGGACAAAATCCTTGCCAGATTGGTGCCTGATGCTACGATGAGAAGCAAGATTAGAATTGATTTGGGAAAGTACAGAGCAAAGACAGGTAATTTTGGTTCAGCAGATGCCCAGCAAGATAGGACACTTATGGGAGGTGCTCTTTGGTGGGAGAACTACGGATCGGGTACTCCAGAGCTACAACAGCTTGCAATGCGCATTCTCAGTCAAAATGCAAGTTCTTCTCCAATTGAGCAACTATGGAGTGTTTTTAGCCATGTTGCCTCGAAGAAGAGAAATCGGCTACTCACTACCAGAACAAATGACCTTGTGTATGTGTCAGCCAACTTGCGACTATTAGCCCAGGTTGCTAGTGGTGACTTTGACCATGAGAGCTTCATAGATATGGAGCCATAGTCTGAGTCGGATGATGACGACCCTCCACCTCCACCTGCATCGATGCATGATGCATCTATGGATGATCTAGCTGACATCTTTGCACCTATTTGATATCACCTAGGACTTTAGGTTTCTTTGTTCTTAGCTATCTAGCTTTCACTATGTGGCTGTACATTGTACAAGCTATTGTACTTCTGGTTTTCTAAATATGAACAAGGTCATTGAGTTTGCTATCAAATTCTTGTCTTTTTTTGTCTACTTTCAATTGTATATTTGTCTCTTTTTACCTGCTTTTAATTGTATATTTGTCTACTCATGTGTATTGAAATATGATAACGTGTCGTTCCGGATCCCGTTCCGGATTGCAAGGGGTCCCGTTCCCGTTCCGGATTGGCCCCTCGTTCCCATATCCGTTCCCGTTCCCTGGTGACTATGTCTAGCCTACCTATACCAGGGATCTCCAAGTGATGTAGCAAGATTCTCTCATCCTACCAATCAAGTGTACGCTACCAGTCTACCTTGCCAGATTTTTTAGGTCTCTCAGCAACCCCATATGGAATATTGAGTGGACACGAAAGTTGTGAACTATTGCATGCATTTGGGATCTTTGTTGATTATATTGTTTTTGAGAATTTGGAATTTTTTTCTCAAGGTTGGGGGGGATATAATTTTTTTTTTTAATAAACAAATTTGTATCGTACGAAACCGTACAATATTGTACGGTACCATATCGTACGAACCGTACGGTAGAAATAGGTTCGTACTGGTACAAGAAACAACCCTGTTTGATGGGTGTGATCCGTTATGAACCTCCGCTCGGCACTTTTGACCCTCGACAACCTCCCACACCTCAGCATCTGACTGTTCACATCCACTGTCTTCTCCCAACGTCTTTTGTTGGTTGCTTGTTTGGCCTTGCCTTCTTGCCTTCTGCAACTTCCCGCCTAATGCCGAGATTCGCACCAGCTGCACCATATCTTACTAACTTCCCCTCTGTTTGTTGATCCAACGTGCCTCTACTACCTACCTACTCTTCCGTGCCCTTCTCACCTCTATTGCAATCAACCAAGTTCTCTCTGCTCCAGTTCTTAGCAGTTCTCTTACCTACATTTGTAGGTACATCACAAGTTCACTCATCATGGATTTGCCTAGATCAGTCATCACCTTAGAGAAAATCTTTGAAGAAATTCTCCAACATGGCAAACCAAAGTGAGGCTTACACACATGAGAGATGGTTTGTGGAACATAGTAAAAAGGACAGATGAGAAGCCCGAGGGAGCTGCCACCTCTCCAGAAGTCAAAGCATGGGTGGATTGCAATGGCAAATCACTTTCCCATGTTGGCCTGGCCCTTGGGTCTTGCAGATAATTTGATACATCACATGAACTTCAACGAAACTGCAGGGGAGGTATGGGACAAGTTGGAAAATCCATCTAGCAATAAGATTATACATTAAAAATGGAGAATCACTCACTTCAAGAACACTCGAGCACTATTAGTTCTTTATTACAACTTGGTGCTCTCATTGCCAACATTAATGAAGACGACAAGAAGGTTGTCCTCTTCTCTAGTCTCCAAGACATAGACAGGTTAAAGTGCTCTCTAGACTAGAGTGTCTAGAGAGATGACTTATGACAATAGTCCTTGACGAAGACATGAGGTTACAGGACCAAAATAGAGTGATCCTCGACACGGAGAAAGGCTTCTTCTTACAACAAAGAAGCAAGTTCAAAGGCAAGGCAATGAAGTGCACCTGTTGTCGAAAGCTGGTCCATACTGAAGACAAGTGCTTCAAGAGGATGGCCAAGGAACAAGAGAAGAACCATCTATGCATTGAAGGGAGACTTGAACTCAAGTCTAAATCTTCCATCAAAGTCCAAATCTCTGTGCTTTAGACTTGAGTTCAAATCTCCCTTCAATGGAGAGATCCCAAACTTCCCTTTAGTACAAATCTCTAGGCATTGAAGCACTCAAAAGTTACCAGGAAACATCCATATGCAAAGTGGATGAAGTAGCTCTTTGACAGGAAATCTCCCCGGCTCTTGTGATGGCATCCACCAATGAGAGATTAGAGGAGCAGAAGAGGACACAGGCACACATCGTCAATATGGCCTTGATGGTTGAGATAATGATGGTGCATGAGCCAACAAGTTTGAAGGAAGCACAAGCTGGAGGGGGACCATGCAAACAAAGTATGACTCCATTATGAGAAACTACATTTGGTATCTTGGGATCGTCAGAGAGATGCAAGGTAATTGATACCAAGTGCATTTGGAGGCCAAGTACATATCTTTTGGTACATTAGAAAAGTACAAGGCACGACTCGTGGCGAAGGGCTTTCTAGAGGTCAAGGGACTTGACTTTTAGAAGACATTCATTGCCACATCCATAGTTGTTACGAGGCGCGCCTCTAACGGTTAGAGGCTTTTGAGGCGTACAAGTCTTCCGAGGCATTCGAGGCGTCTGGGCATAGTTGATTTCTTTTTTTGGATCATTTCTGGTTTTGCCGGTTTCTACCCATTTTCGTCCATTTGAGTCTCTAGACGGAGGCTATAAGGACGCCTCTAAGCTCTCAAGACTCACACACTCTCTCACAGTTTCATTTTCTAGGTGCCAGTAGTATCATCTTTATTTTTCATTTTCTGGGTTTTTTTTTATCCAGACATTGTATCAAATCCACCATGATGTAACTTTTGGTCTCATAGGTCATTATGGCCTTTTGAAGACGTTAATATAACATTTCATTTCATTTCATTTCTCTCGAGTCTCTCCCTCTCTCATACACACTCTCTCAAGAGAGAGATACCCCATACAGGTACTCCGATTTGTCTCATAGGCCGAGTTCGGTCTTTTGGAAGACGTTAATAAAATCTTTCTTTCTTTCTTTCTTTCTCCCTTCCTTAAGACTTAAGGCATCCCCTCTCACACACACTCTCTCACTCTCACACACTTACTCTCTCCCCCTCTCATACACACCCAGGTGATACCCTCTCTCTCTCTCTCTCTTTCTCTCTCTCTCTCTCTCTCTCTCTCTCTCTCCACCAATTGTTGTAACCTTTTTGGTCTCATAGGTCATTTTGGCCTTTTGAAGACATTAATATATGATTTCATTTCTCATAGGCCGACTTTGGCCTCTCGTAGACGTTAATATCTCTCTCTCTCTCTCTCTCTCTCTCTCTCTCTCTCTCTCTCTCTCTCTCTCTCTCACGTCTCTAACACGCCTCTAACGTCTCTAAAAAATACGAGTCTTTCGAGGCACGTACCATACCCGCCTCGTACCAAACGCCTCTAACGCCTCTAACAACCCTGCCTACATCTAGATTGACCACCATTTGCACGGTACCGGCTTTGGTTTCTCATGAGAAGTGGCTAGTAATGTTTATGAATGTGAAGTCCGTCTTTTTGAATGGACATCTCAAGGAGGAGGTGTATATGGAGCAACCCCTAGGATTTGTGATGCACAGTTCATAAGGGGAGCTATGTATGCTCCGGAAGGCATTATACGCGCTGAAATAGGCCTCTCAAGCTTGTTTTGAGCAGATTGACACATATTTTGTGAGTGTTGGTTTTCTTCAAAGTCCATCGGATGCAAATTCGTACATTTTCTCTCAACAGGGAAGTACATGATCATAGTCCTTTGTGTGGACAACCTAATTTTGATGCAGAACCATGAGAAGAAGCAAACAAAGGAGATGTTGAGTTTAGAGTTTGAAATGACAGATCTTGGGCTGATGCATTTTTGTGTGGATAGGTTACATGATCATAGTCCTTCGTGTTGACAGCCTAATTTTGACGGAGAACCAGGAGAAGAAGCAAACGAAGGAGATGTTGAGGTTAGAGTTTAAAATGACAGATCTTGGGCTGATGTATTTTTGTTTGGGGATTGAGGTATAGGAGGAGCTGGATTACATCATCATTTCTTAGCATACGTATCCAGTAAAAATTCTAAAGGCATTTGGTATGGCCGAAAGTCAGTTGGCACCCCTATGGAGCTTGCTGCAAAGTTGTCTGTAGAAGACACTTCTTCACTTGTGGAAATGAAGGAGTACAAGAAGTCAGGAGGGAGTTTGATCTTCTTGTACAATACACAGCCCGACATCACCTTTGTAATAAGTGGCAGGTTCTTGAATCACCTTGGGAGAACCATTGGAAGGTAGGGATGTGGATGTTACAATACATCCTCAGTACACTTGAGTACGATGTCACTATACCTCGGGTAGGACCTTGATGGTATAATGTGATTCAGATTGGGCAAGAGATTGTGATATCAGGAAAACAGTTTCTAGTTATTGTTTTTCACTTGGGTCTGAAATTACCTCTTGGATTAGTAGGAAACAACGCAAAGTGGCCCTTTCTTCTAAAAAGGCCAAGTAAAAGGCAGCATACTATGCTTCATGTTCAGCTTTTTGGGTGAGGAGAATTTTGGGGGACTTGAGTGGCTGAGGAGCAGTCAACCGAGTTGTTGTGTGCATGGTTACAAACACGTTTCCAAAATGTTTCCTACAAATCCTAGGCATTTCCTAAATGTTTCATCTGTTTGTTTGTTTGTTCACTTTTTCTTTCTTTCTTTTTTTTTTTGGGGGGGGGGGGGGGGGGGGGGGGGGGGGTGGCTTGGTGGAGGGGGTTGAACTCCCAAAAGACCTTTATATGCATTCTTGAGTGCAACCTCTCAAATTGTTAAGAACAATGCATTATCTTACATGAGAAATGGAAATAATCAACCTTTTGGAGAGTTTCTTACCACTTTTTTGAGAAAGCATGATAAGCATAGACATTTCTATAAGCTATGGAACTCCATGGATAAGCATAGACATTTCTATAAGCTATGGAACACATATTCAAGTCAAGCATCAAAATAAAAAAGACCTCCTGAATCCCATAAGGAAGACGTGTATATGTGTGGGAGTGTGTTACAACGCATTAGTTGTGTCTTGCTTAGTTGTATAGCTTGGAGTATTTCCTTCTTAACCATTCCTGGAGACATGAGCCTTGTAGCCTTGGGGAGGATGACATAGAACTTTCACTATATTTCATTGGATGTATTTAAGGTTCAGCAACAAATAACCTTACCATTAGCAAAGAGGTCGATGGAACATCCTGTGTTAACTCCTTAACTCCTCTTAGCATTCCTCTTCTTTCTTTCATTGGCATATCTTTTCTATGGGTGTGATGTTGTACCCAAATATAGTTGTTTTTAACAGAACATATCACCTCTTGAGGTAGTCCAATAACAACAGTTTTGTTTCTGAAGTTTGGAGAATGCAGGTGAGGATAATGTATTGCCACTTCTTAGATGTGTGAGATGGCTGATGCACTGGAATATTCTGCAGCGGATATATGCAACCAACCCTAGCTGTGAACAAAATAAAGGAGTGGAGGTACAGAAAGAAGTAATTGTGTGATTTGTAGTCTTATGACGTTTGCATATGATGAATGATGGAGATGAGTGATAGCTGACTAGTTCCCTGATAGGTGGTGTGGTCACTGGTTAGAGCAGCCTGGGCAGCAATTGCTGATTCAAACAAGCGGAGAGTTGCATCTATTGCTGCATTCTTATCCGCAATTATTCACCCCAACGTCTTTGGAGAGTTGTCAATGCATTACAATAATGGAGATGCTGGACCTCTCAAATGGGTAAGCGTTTCCTTTTTTCTGACATGATAGTAGGTGAGAAGTGATGTTCTTGTAGGACATGCTTTTTTTTTCCCCAGACTAGCCTTAGGCCCAAGATCCTCCCATAGTTACACCCTTTTTTTCCACCTGTAGACCCTTGTTATCTGCCCATAGGCGATGTCACCAAGGAAGTACCTTGTGGGATTTTGAACCCAGGACCTCCTGGTCCTAGGCAAACACCTTCACCACTTGGGCTATCACCTTATTGGCTCTTGTTGGACCTGCTTATGGTGAGCAATTGTAAGAAAGTAGAGCATTGTAAAGGGGGAATCTATCCCACACCCTCGAGAATGGGAGAGTTGCTTCACAGTCCCTAGTTTCCCAGGCTTCAGTGGAAGGGTGAGGTGCACCCATGGAAGGAAACACACAAGGAGTTTACGTCACTATGAAAAACTATAAAGTATGTATTGCTTTTGGAGTCTCAAGGTCAACTGTTACTTTTTTCTTCAGCTTCTTTGCAGATTATTTGATCAAGGCTCTCGAAGTCCTCGTACAATGAGGCTCACAGCTATGCATGTGGCAGGACTGTGGCTAGAATATCCTGCGATCACTGAATATTATATTGAGGAGCTGAAACTGCTCTCTCTTCATGGTGGAGGTATGTCATCTAGAAACGCTGCAGTAGTAGCTTTGGTCTATTCCGCTCTCTTGAGTGTTTGTTTGTGCTGACATTCCTGCTAGTAATGTTAGCATGAATTCTTAGCCTCAACTGTGAGGTGCAGAGAGCATAGATGAGGAGTTAGATGGGCAAATATCAGAAAATCCAGTGGCTGCTAGAGAATACTTCACATTGATGCAAAGCTCAGATCCAGAACTTGTAGAGGTAGGTTTTGCTGAAGAAAAATGTATGTTTCCATCAACTTGAAATGCTTGGATGAACTCTAATGTACTGAACATTTTAGTGTAACTTTTGATAACGTTGGTCTGTTCCTGACCTGTTGCAGGAGTTTAGGAACTCAGAGCTTTATGTTCGTGTTACGGTGGCTGTCCTGGTTCACAAGCTTGCAGAGATAGTTGAGAAACCTTGGCTTTCTGTGGAACCAGAGACAAGGCAAGCTGTGGCATGTGCTGCAAATTGTGGCAGAAAGCTGCTTATGAAACTGCTAAACTCACTGGTGAGTGAGCAGTGTGGTTAATAGTCTTGTTTTTTATGGATGCTGCTTTGGCCTTTCACTACATTGCAAGAGTGGTTAACATAAATTACTTGTTAGGGTTGTTTTATTGTTCACATATTCAGGGTACTAATATTAGCCTGAGTTCGAAAGGTGTAGGAGAATAATCCACCCATGCATCATCAGTTATGTAAGCCTCTCCCATAACATCTAGGCAGGTGGAGAGAATGTAGAGTAGACAGAGAGATTTGGGGCAAGAAGGCTGGCTTCAATGAGTCTATAAATACCTTTGCACACACACACTATGTGAGTGTCAGCATGCTATGTGTAATACCTTGCTTGGTTGTTAATATACTTTGTGTTTCTTTGTGAAACTTGTTTGTGCTCATTCTACATGTGGTTTAGTATTAATGATCATCATTTAGGTTTTCCTTTATGATTTTGATCATAGAGATCAGTACTAATTCTACATTAGCTTGAGTACTACCTCTAGGCAAGCTTCTAGTTCATGAGTCACATGATTGAACTAGCAAGCTTCATACAATCTTTGTGGGGATTTTTAATCTAGCATTTGGTAACAGAGCATCTTTCGTAGGCCTTCATTTGTATGTGGGAGGCATGAATGATTGTATGGATGATTAACTCTATGTGTGTGGGTAGCTTGGAGCTTCATAGGGCATAGTGAAGCAGTCATCTCTAGCCTACATGTTGCATCCTTTTGTGAGTGAAAATTGTCACATCACTCTTAGTGGAATTCATTGAATTATCTGTTTTTTGAGAAATTCAAAGAGAAGTAGGTTTGCATTGAATGTGAAGCCTTGAGAAATCAAAAGGTGATCTCCATTATCAGCAAGAGAGAGGTGAGGATTTCCTTAGTGATTGAATTCTTGGAGAAGCCTTTTGTGTTTCGAAGATTCAGTTTTTGAGAGGCTCCTTGCATTAATATCAGTGCAAGTCACAGAAAATCTCAATGCATGGGATTCATGAGGCAAACCAAGATGAAAGCTCCCTTACCCTTTCTATGTGAGCAGCAGAACCCATCGATGGTGGAGGCTTCAATTCAGAAGTGACAGAGTATCAATCTCTAAGCTATTTGGCTTGAAAGAGAATAACCTGTGTGATGGGCAGTTTAAGCACTGCTTTTTGAGCACTATCAGAGGGGCTCTCTAGATTGAGAGGAAAGCCCGTCTCAGGGCTCTTCAAATCAGAATCAAGTACAGAGGCACAGTAAACAAGGTTGAGGTCAAGTACACAAGCAATCTTCTACAAAAACAGAGAGCAAAGCTCATTGATGAGCTCATTTAAGGTCCAATTTGAGTCAAATCAGCAAAATGGAAGGGACTAGCAATTGGCGCAGCTCGAGGCAATTCGTCAGAACCTGACAGATCTGCATTTGGTGAACATCTTGGAGAGAATTTGAACCTCCGCGGGCCTATTTCTGCTCCTGTTTTGGTGGAAGGCTTTTTACATTATTTTGTGGTGCATTTATATGTCATTTTGGGAAGCACTTAGTAAAATCAAAATGTCATCCTCATATGAATCCACCAATATGAAGCCTAAGAAGGTAATCAAGGAAAACATAAAAGACAAACTAAACCTCAATACTACCACTATGCTAAGGATTCCTTCATGCATTTCTACTTTGAGAAAGGTGATGTGTTGGATGGCACCAGGTATCATACTTGGTGCATTAAAATGCATATGGCATTAAGAGTGATCGGGACCTTTTGGGGTATTGTGAATGGTAGTGAAAAAAAGCTAAGTGGGAGGGACCTTGATCTAATAAATAGATGTTTGACCAATGCTGATTGCAAGGCTTTGGATTTCGTCATCTTTGGGATGGCAAATAATCAGATCCATTAAGTTAGCTCTTTTAAGAGCTCTCATGAGGCTGGACAAGGCTCTATTCCATTTTTGGATAGATAAATGCTGTTGCACGTCCAACAAAGCCCTGCAAGTGAGGGGCAATGCAGGAGCCCCTGGAGCAATAGACGGCCATTGCGTGCTGGCAGCAATCCAACACAACGGGAGTGCAAGCAACACAGCTATTGGTCGTCAAGCAGTGTAGCCGGCAGCCTCTCAAGCGTAGCCAACCATGACCTGCAGGAAAGAAACTAAGAAGCAGATTTGAAGCGATACAGATAATCTGCCATGCTCAAATGTGTGGAAAAATGAAGGAAGAAAAAGGTTTACTAAAATTAAAATAAAAACCTTTGTTTTCAAGGTTAAATTAACCTTTATGCAAGAGCTTGTTCACATGGTCATGCCTGAATCAAAGGAAAATAGATATTTTCCATGTGTGATGCAAAGTTTGTGGATGCGATCATCATCAACATTGATAGAAGCATGTCATCAAAGCAATGTTATCAACAATCAAGGCCTACTGCCAAGTCACAAACCAAGACGGAGAGTCAAAAGTGTCAATTTCAATCTTAAAGAATTTGATAGCAAGATTGAAGTGTTCCTCAAAAGTGGAACAAAGTCCAAGGCAAAGTCAAAGAGAGATTGAGGCACCAAAAGGTGCAACAAGGAGAGGAGAAATCTCCTCGGGATTCATCTTCTCTAACGAGGTGTTGAAGTGAAGACTCTTCTAAAAAGGAAGAGGTGAAGACTTCTCTAAAGGAGAAGAGCATCCTCAAAGGATGGAACTTGTGTTATATCCACTAGGGCAAGAATGGTACCAAGTTAGATGTGTGACACAAACTAGAAAGTGTACTAGTGTCCACAAAGAGCACAAACCTGGTGTAGGCCACTCCTACATGGGGGTGTAGGCACATATAGCAAAGTTTTCATTAAGGGGGGGGTGTAGAAAATCAAAATATGATGAAGTGTGTGTAATGTTCAACTTTGCGAAGCTTGGATTTATTGAAATGTAAGGGTGAAAGACTAAGGTCTTATTGATGTAATGGGTGTGAAGTCAAGTGATATGAAGAGGTGCAAGTGTGCATGAGTGTGGGTGATGTGAGAAGGTGTAGATGTTGTGTGTTCATGTGCAGGGTGATAACCACCAACCACCAACCACCTTTATCTTCATCAATGTAATCATGCAATATTCTACACAAGCAATATGGAATAAATGTATATTTGTCTTCGTGCACAACCATGTGAGAGAGGAAGAGAGAGGCCACCGAATTCCCCCATAGATGTCTTTACATACTTTTTAGCACTCAAGAGTGATTGTCAATCTAGACAACATCAGAGGGAACAATTAGATCTTGGAAAAGGAACTTTATCATCTCATTGGTTATGTACACCCAGAGCTCGAGGCATGTTGGCCATGCGCACACATGAAGTCCTCAAAGAGAGGACATAGTTCCTATATGAGAGCCATACGCTCCTGCCCGAAAATCTTAGACCCTCTTCTCATCAGCTTCATGTTAAAGACATACTTGAGTGACACACAGCAACACCAACACGAGGTGGATTTGGCTCTATGTATCTAGTTGTTGCAAAAAAGGACACCACATGATAGCAAATACTTCTTTCATTGTATCTTACAAGTTACAATACATACCTGTTTTTAGACTGTCATGAATATTTTTCTTACCATATTCATGACTTTCACCTTATAGATAGATAGCATGTACTACTTTCTGGTCTCATAGACTCTTTTGGTCTTTTGTAGATGTGATAATAGTATTTCTTTCTACATGTCCAATTTGCCAATTCCACCCAAATTTCTTATTTGTCTTAATTTCTTCCAATCTCGCAAAAAGTTTTTATTCAATTTCTCCTAAATTTTAAGGAAATCCTCAATGTCTCCATTTTTTTCGAATTAGTCCAATTTTCCTCAAATTTTTCTAAATTCTCCAGTGGTCCAATTTGCCCAATGGCGTAATTTTGTTTCTTTTTTAAAAATTTCCCAATCTTGAGGTGTACTTTCTGTACTTATACAAAACACATTTTGAGAGTACCGTACCTAACCACCTTGATACAGTCCAAGGGACAACCCCAATTCGGCCAATTTACTGTAGAAAATATGAAAGCTAGAGCAGACTAGAAATGAAACAAGAACAAAAATGAAAGACAAAGAGTTACCTTGAGATGAGTGTAGACAAGACACAAGATTGATTGATTATTAATGTGACACCTACAATTTATAGGTGAGAAGTACAAGATTGAGTAGGCTCACTTATGGGATAAATGTAGAGGTGCCACATGGCACTAGACTCAAGACACAAAGACTCAACTGAAACTAGACTAGAGAAATAGTACACCTAGTGTGCACTTATTTCCAACACCCTCCTTAAGTGGACACTAGGAGGAAGACAAAAAGACAAGACTATGACATGACAAAAGATAAGACCAAGACAGAGAGACTAGACAAGGATTGAGAGACAAGCTAGAAGACAAGATGGACAAGACTAGAAGACAGACATAAAGACTGATAGACTGAGAGACAAGATATGAGAGACAAAAGATCCTGAGACACCCCTCCTCAAGGGATATCCTCATATGGGTCCACAAGGGTAGGGACAAGAGTGGATCATAGACAAGACACAGTCAAATTGATAGACAAATAGACAGATAGACAAGACTAGATAGACAGAAGACTGACTATAGAACTGACTGTAGACAAATAGATGGACCTTGAAGACATCCCCTCCTCAAGGGCAATCTCAGCCTCTTGGGTAGGGACAAGAGAGAGGTCAAAAAACATAATGAGTAAGACACTAGAACCCCTTCACCTACATCATCGGTGGTCAAAGTGGTAGACAAGAAAGGTGAAGTAATCAGAAAGCCCACTCCTCATCATGTGAGGAATGAACAGCAAGATCTGCTGATGTAGATGCTGCAGCAACATGGGCTGAGGTAGATGCAGGGGCTGATGTAGAGGTTTTAGAGTAGCAGTCCTTCTCCCGGTGATTATCACGTCCACAAATGGTGCATGGATGAGCCTTGAAGCAGTCCTTCTCCATATGATTAGTTTTTCCACAATGGGTGCAAGGCTTTCTTACCGTAGAACCTCCTTTCTTTGCTAAAAATGCAGTGTCAGTTACCTTTTGTTGTTTTGTTCTTTCCTCTTCTTGGAGAGCATTGATGATACCTTCAAGAGTCGGATTATTGTAATGCTTAAAGGTAGTGACAAGAGTAGCATAGGTGTCAGGTAGGCTTTTGAGAAGCACAGCAATAGCAATATCTTTGGAGATGGGGGACTTCACTGATGCAAGCTGAACCATAAGACTGCGAAAATAATTGACATGAGAGGCTATAGTAGCTCCCTCCTGCATATATAGATCAAAGAATGAGATCATAAGTGCAATCTTAGAGTTTTTAGAGCGGGGTCCAAAAAGGGTATCCAAAGTGATCCATGCTCGAGAGGCAGACTGTATGTCGGAGATGTGATGAATGTAATCATCTCCAAGACCGAGCAAGATGATAGCATAGGCTTTGTCATTCTTGGCAGTGGGAGCATAAGTGATAACTTGCTCGATGTCGGAATCTTCGGGAGCAGCATGGTGAACAACGTCCCAAAGACTTTCTTTCATAAGATGGCACTTGATTTTGATTTGCCAAGTATGAAAGTTGGACCCATTGAATTTGTCGACAGACATGAGAGAATGAGTAGAAGAGGCCATGTGGGAAGGTCTTACCTCTTGCTAAAATGCAAGGGCAGTGTCTATTCCCTTACAAGATTGCAGAAATGAATGAAAGAAGAGATCCAAACTGTTTTTAGAAGCCGGCTCTCTCACCACTTGTCAAGGCCATAGCATGTGACAGCCCATCGAAGCATGAGGAACTAGCAGTTTGCAGATATGAGGATAAGAAAAGGACTGACCAGCAAACTGAAGGATACAATGCACAGTACCTTGTAGACTCTTCAAGAGGAAACAATGGCAGAACTGAATGCAACAAATAGCTCGTTAACAGGAGGAAAGTCGATCTGCAGCTGCTTCTAGATGATGCGCACCCTTGAGTTGATGAAGAAGGCAGCCAAAGCAGCAACAGTACAGTGGGCTGTAGCAGTTCTAAGAGAGAGAACAGTAGAGCTGCAGGTGGGTTGCTACAGCAGCAGGTGAAGTTATGTCCCAATGCTGTGAATCTGGCGAGGGCGTGCAGCTATAAGAGGCGACGTTGGACAACAAATGCAAGTCAACGCTACACAACAAGTGTAGCTCAACGCTGGATAGCATGTGCAGGTCTACGTAGGGCAACAGATGCAGCTAGGCGGCGGCCTGAAGATATGGCGGGCAACACATGGGCTGCGCTGAACTGAGTGGGACAGCTTGGAGAGAATGGCGAAAGCTCATAGGAAAAACAGGGAAACCCTAAAACCATGGCTCTGATACCATGTAGAAAATATGAAAGCTAGAGCAGACTAGAAATGAAACAAGAACAAAAATGAAAGACAAAGAGTTACCTTGAGATGAGTGTAGACAAGACACAAGATTGATTGATTATTGATGTCACACCTACAATTTATAGGTGAGAAGTACAAGATTGATACCATGTAGAAAATATGATAGGTGAGAAGTACAAGATTGATACCATGTAGAAAATATGAAAGCTAGAGCAGACTAGAAATGAAACAAGAACAAAAATGAAAGACAAAGAGTTACCTTGAGATGAGTGTAGACAAGACACAAGATTGATTGATTATTGATGTGACACCTACAATTTATAGGTGAGAAGTACAAGATTGAGTAGACTCACTTATGGGATAAATGTAGAGGTGCCACATGGCACTTGACTCAAGACACAAAGACTCAACTGAAACTAGACTAGAGAAATAGTACACCTAGTGTGCACTTATTTCCAACATTTACTTAGTTTTGATAGACAAGAGAAAGATCAGTTTGCCTTTTTGAAATATATTTCCATGTTGGTTGTGTATGCAAACCTAATAATAGGCATGGGGAGGAAGGTTTTCTCTAATGTATCACGAAAACCCATGAACTTTTTTTTTCATGAGTAGATCCTTCTGTAGTAACAACGTGGTGCCACAATCTCCCACCCAAAGGTGGTACAATTGTGGCCGCAGTGTAGGGCTAGTGGGGATGTGAACTACTCAAGACCTCCCCTTTTTCTGAGTCAAGATTCCACACTACTAGGCACCTGTTGGCTGACACACATGAACTTAGGATAGGAATGCGAGACATTTCAGCTTGTACCCATTAGTGATTCATGATTTGAAGTGGAAAAGAATCTCTAGGGATATTGTGGAACCCATAACTAGGTGTACAATATGGTTTGATGATATTTTTTCTGTGATGTCTCTTAAGTGAGTTTTGTTTCCACGAAGAACTTGGAAACGTTTTATATCTTGCTCAGCTAACGTAAATAACTTGTCGAGTTCGTTTAGCATTGCCAACTAGTTTTGTTGGTGATTACTAGAGATGTCCTTTGGTGTAAGTATTCAGTTGCTACAAAAGACCCAAAGAGCTTATGAGACCATGAATGGTACAATGATACCATGGATATACACTGCCATGAAAACAGAAAACTGAAACATGATTCTATAAGCCTCGTGATGTGGCTATGGTGAGGGCATGTCATGTCGTCGGAGAATCTCATGGACTTTTCTCTGTGTGGTGGAGATCCAGTGCTTTGCGGCTGGTGTGGGTGGCTGAGGGCATGTCATGTCGTCGGAGAATCTCATGGACTTTTCTCTGTGTGGTGGAGATCCAGTGCTTTGCGGCTGGTGTGGATGCTCTTGCCATGAAGAAATCAGTGATGGATCTCTGGGCAATGTCTTATATGGGTTCGCTTTATCTTTCAACGTGTCTCTCAATAATCCATCTCTTTGTCGTCTAAGCTCTATTAGGTACATCCTGAGACATCTGTGGCCCTCATATTGTGTGACCCACCGGAACCCCTCCCAGAAGAGGCAGTGAAATCTCTCACGTATTTTACTATATGTTGGGCATTTGAACATGTGTTGGGCCTCGTCCTCATGAAGTGGAACATTGAGTCGGACATAACTTTAGAGGATCACAGCACTATAATATATGTGCTCTTTAGAATGCTATTGGATTGGAGAGGTTACTTTCCAACCGTAGACTAAATATGGATAGTCATTTTAAAACATGAGTTTCTTAGACCATTGGTTGGTGAGCTTCAAGGTGTAGTTGACTATTTTATGGAATTGGATGTTGTGGAAAGATGAGCCTTGGCATAGATCAGGATTGAGCTAAGATTCACTTTGAAGAATCCAAGTTCGGTCAAATATGACATCGCAGAATCTGGAAAGAATCTGTGGTTATGAAAATTGGCAGAATCAACAGATTTTCTCCTTAGTTTAATGGACATTTTAAAAAAATTTAAGGTAATCAATGTAGTAGCCTATAAATAAGATTCACCCCAAAGCGTGAGGATTCATTGGGTGTTTCATGTTAGCATATTGAAAGAGAGGTTGGGAAAATCTTGATTTGAATGAACTTGTTTCAGTTGGATGATTTTTTTTTTTTCCAGAAAGGAGACTTCTATTAAGTATGAAAAATGGAGATTTCACACCAAGCAAGGTGGAGATCTCAACCAATGAGGAACCCTGTGCTGCCAATAGGGTCCCAAATGAGAGGATGTGAAAAAGATACCAATATTCCACTCTCTCATAAACTAGCCGCGCTTCCTCTCTGCAGTCCTCAAAGATCCCTGGATTCTGGCCCAGGTAGCCATAATGGTGTGAATAATATCACTCCAAATCCTGCAAAGACACTGAGAAACAAGAACGGGAGTACCCTCAATGGCCTCAGTGCATCTAGCCTTCCAAATATTCCAAGCTGAGTTGCTAGCAATAATCTCCCCAGAACTATCTAACCTCTGTGCCGGAGGGACAAAGTGTGAAAGTGGCAAATCTTGAAGACAACACTGCCGAGCAACTCCTTTCCTAACCATAATGGCCAAGCTCTTGTCAGTCCCCTCGAATCTCAGCTGAGACCCAGACTGTTTCAACCAATGATAGAACCAAAAGAGATGATAGCATCCCTCTTAATCCTACCGAAGAGGTGTGCAATCGCAGACCAAACCCTCTGTGCTTCTTTGCATTCCCATAAACAATGGTAAACTAACTCCAAAACTCCTACACATCTAGGGCATGCTGGGCAAGCACCAGTAACAGACCTCCACTGATTGGTGCCCAGACCACCATGAAGGGAAATCCAGATAGGAGAAAATCTGTGGCTTCCTATAAGAATGCCACAATCTCCGCCAAAATACCCTCTGAATGTCAATCGAAATGCTGTAAGACTCCCAATGGAGTCAAAGAGTCTGAATGTGTCCCAAGATAAGATGTCTGGCAGTCCACACCGTATAACTGAAAAAAGGCATGCTTTTCAAAGGGTTACAAGCATCCTTCCACTCCCACTCACCAGGGTCCCAATGCAAATGTCTGATAGGGCAGCCACCATATAACCAAAGGCTAACACTCTTTGTGCTCATCCCTATTGGGGGGGGGGAGGGGGTCAACAAAGGTGTGCTTCCCTAACCTGCCAACAACTCTAACTGGACGAATCTAGGGGCCCTCGATAAGGTCCTGCACATCACATCTCTCCAGCTGCCATCTATCGTGTACAAAAAAAAAGACTGGTACATCATCCTTCCTAGGCAAGGAGAGACCCATAACCTAAAAAGGAACACCTGTCCCAGAAAAAACCCCAAACCAAGAATGATGACGACCTTCCAAAAAAGATCCAGTAATCCAGTGGTTGGGAATGGCTACATCAATCTGTGCAATCCTTCGGCTAGAGCCTCTCAAATGCTACGTGAAATCCAATCTCTGCACCTCGGTGAGGCTCTGAAGCCTCTTCCAAGCCAGCATTGTGGGGCATAGGGTCTCCGAACCAGCCCAAAGAATATGCATAGCTGCCCCAAGAGGCCTACCATGCACATCTAAGATCAAATCATTCCACATAATAGGCTGCCGGTTAGCTTCCTCCGTTGAACGCGGGGGGATGTGTACCAAAAAACTCCTCAGGCAGTCCCAGGCCCATAGGAGAGACCTTACCAAGGGGGACGAAGGGGAGCAGTAAACTACATCCGAAAAAATAAAGCATGAGCTGAGAGTCCAATCGCCTCCGCGAACAAGGACACAATTCGTGATCTGCTGCATGAGAAAGTCCTTCCACGGCTCAGTGCCTGGAAGAAAGCCCCTAACAACAAGCTTACAGAGCAAAGCCTTACATTGCACGTGAGGGTCTATGATATTCAATCCCCCTTCCTTCTTAGGCCTGATAATGGTTTCCCAAGCAACTCTGGCCGTGGTGTGTGCATTTCCATCAAGCCTGACCAAAGAAAGTTCCGAATAAGGCGACGAAGCTAGCCAATGCAGTCCTTATGAAAATCTAGCATGAAGCAATAAACCAAGCCGTGGCTAGCAAAACTTGGTCAACCACCAAAGCTCTAGAGGCCAAGTCGAGCTTCCTCCTACGCCAGTGATGAAGTTTGCTTTTAATGCTTAAGAGCACTAGAGCAAACTGTTGTGCAGGGGAGATATCAACACCCACCTTACAACCAAGGTATCTGGCAGAGCATCCTTTCTCAATCCAAGTAAAACCAACATCTGTACCCCAATCTACAAGAGGAGAATCACTGATCCAAAAACCAACTGATTTATGCCAATTGATAGTAGCTCTTGCTGCCAAACAAAAGGCCTCCAAGGCTGTCCGGAAATCACATAAACAAGCATGTGAAGCCTCAAGGAACAACGCTGTATCATCTGCTAAATCAGAGTCCAAAAACTCTTGCTCTGTGCATAAAGGCAGCCTGAGACCCACAACACCAGGGGCAGCCCGAAGAAAGCTGCTCATAGCCTCAGCTACAATGAGGTACGATAAAGGGGCGAGGGGAGTCAGGACAGCCCTGCCTTACCGAACGGGAAATCTAAAAACGCTCGCCGTGCCCCCCACAAGCTAAAACAATGCTATGAGCCTCCGTGTATAGGCAGGACACCCCTCTGATCCGATTTTGGGAAAACCCCATTTGTGCCATAGTGCCCTCCAAAAAATCCGAATCCACTTTGTCATAAGCTTTTTCAAAATCAAGCAAAAGAATGGCAAGAGGCTATTGACTAGACTTTGCCCACTCGACAGCTTCCCAGAAAGTAAAGACGTTATCAAATATACTCCTTCCTTGGAGGAACCCATTGTGTGTATCATGGATAGTCCTTTGGAAAATCGGCTAGAACCTTATACTCAAGGCTTTAGCTAAGATCTTATATGTAGATCCAAGGAGAGTGATGGGTCTCCATTGCTTGATGTCAGTCTTGTCCCCACTCTTGGGGATAAGATGAATCAGCCCCTCCATGAGGTATGGCGGCATCATACCCGACAGCCACATTTCCTGAAGGGCAACAGTGATAGCATCTCCAATATGATCCCAAAAAAGAATAAAGGCGGCGGGAGAAAGACCATCATCCCCTAGCATGAACCACTGGAAAGAGCATGCAATGCATGAAGGAATTCATCCTTCGAGAAAAGGGCATCCAAGGAAGAACACATAGCATATGTAATGAGCCTGGGCATGCACTCCCAAACTTTATGCCGTGCCACATCTCTTGGAGGAGAGATCACCTCTGCAATCAACAAAGACCGATAAAAATCTGAAGCAATACCCCTTACCTTATCAGGCTCAATCTGAACCTCACCTTGTGAATCTTGCAAGTACCTCACAGAATCCCTAGGACCAGAAGGTGTGGCCAAAAAGCATCTTACCAGTTTTGCCACACTGAGATCTATCCAATTTGTGTTCCTATCAGCATTGTGCTTGACTTTATACACCCACTTACATCCAACTGCCTTCTTTTCCTTAGGCAAAGGCACTAACTCCCATGTTGCATTTGCATCCAATGCTGCCATCTCCTCATCCATGGCATCTTCTCGTTTCTTATTTCCAATTGCCTACTGAAAGCAAGTGGGCTCAACCTCTTGTATTGCCCTCCAAGGCCCTGAACATTCCATGAGACGATTCTCATGGAAGAGAAGAGGGTTTGATCCCCGATCTAAGAAGACGATGGGCAGCCTGAGGATGCCTCTCATAATGTTGGAGGACGGGATAGTCCATGTGGCAAAGTCCACTTACATGCCCTTGTCCAAGGCCCTGCACAGTACCTGCATATGTATGAGAAACATGTGCGCCCTGCGGGGCATCAAGGGCAATGGCATCATGCTGAAAATCCTGCAATACATGATCCCCACTGCGCTGAACATCCTGCATATCGCCCCCTCCAAGTAGAGAGGACTCAACAAAATCATCCTGATCTGATATATCATCTCCCTGCAAAGATGCATGAGCTGATACATCCCTCTGCCCAGAAACATCATCTATGTGAGGTACAAGATCCGAGGAGGTCTTCCCATCAATCGCACCAAGGGGGCGGGCGTGAGAGACAGCTCGCCACACCTGGTGGACTGTAGGACGAGAAGGATCCAAGGGAGGTGGCGCCTGGGAAGCACGCTTGCGAGGCCTCCTGCGACCCCAAGCCCAAGAGCAATCTCGAGCAAAGTGACCCTGTTGGTGACAAACCCGTCACTCATCGGGTTTACCTGCAATCTCCATACGTTGCTTCAAAGGGCCACAAGGGCCCAACGAAGACCTGGGAATCTGAGAATAATCGGGAAACGGTTCCGGTCTTCCTCAACAGGGTCAAAATAGCTGGAGTAGGGAAGAAAGAATATCTTCCTCCGGCCCAATGGCAAAGGGCTGCCCTTCAAAACCTCTGAGGCTGCGTCCTCAGAATCAAAATCCACTTAGAAGAAACCTCTTCCAAGCAACCTAACATCTCGAAAGTGTAGAGCGAGGTCGGAGGGCAGAGCCGCCAGGACCCAATCCTGAGCCTAGAGACGGGACGGGTGAGATCCAAAGATTCTGGCAATGAGGGTCGTTTTGGAGTCTTTCTCTATTTTGGCGTAGAGGACCGCAAGCTCGGCTTCGGAAAAAACAATGGTTCGCCCGCGGCCGAGAGAGAATGATTAGCCATGATGCTAATCGAAGAAAAAGGCCGACTTGAATCCGGATGAGGAGCAATCCGAACCAAGGGAAGGAGGCAGGTAAGGAGGCGAAGGAAAGGAAGGGAGGGTGGAAAAGGGAAAAGCAAAAAGGAAAGGGAAGCAAGGGGGAGGGGAAGATGGCTAGACACATCGTGGAATAACCATACTAAAATTCCTCTCATTCCCCTTATGGTTCTCACTAGCAATGAGAATGACATCTACAGGTTCTTCAATGCCTACTCAACCTCAATTTTCAAAAGTACTTCAAGAGATCCCAGTATCTGAGGAGGAAAGGCCTCCTATTACTAAACAAGTTCTTGCATCAATGTCAAAACGTCTCCAGGAACTTGCAAGTCCTATCCGTGAATATGAAAGCATATTACCACCTTGAATCCTCGACTACTCAACAACATCAACAACCAAGTGCATCCCAAAGCAAGAGTCCCCAGTGGATAAAAGCTGGAGAGGATGGCTATACAAAGCTTACATAAGCCTCCGTGAAGTATAGGGATGACCTCCGGAGTAGGAAGAGGAGTGTTTTCATAAAAAGCCTAAATCTTTACCCTTCACATTTCACTCCCTCACAAATTTCATGTCCATATCAAGAGGGAGCCTGTTGGAAAGGGCTAACCCATGACAATCTACCTTGCACAAACCACACATGTGGATATTGGGCTCCAGTGGTTTGTGACGCTAGGGTTTGGGTGACGATCATGGTCGCAGTGTTGGTCTAGCCTCTAGCTTAGGGGTGCTCTAGATGGAGCTATGGTTGAGAGGTGAGGTGCTAAGTCACCATACCCATTGGTTTTTGTTTGTGAGTTTGTCTTGTAGGAGCTACTTGGGAGTAAGGGGTTGTTTCAACTTCATAGAAGATTAAATAGAAGAAATAAACAATGAAATTAAGCTAATCTTAGTCCAAAACCTTTCTCTTCTCTTCTTGTGCTACACGTTTTATCCACTCTTGCGCTCTATGCTCTGAACTCCATTTTGTATTCCTATCTATGTCATTCTCCAAGCTCATTCGTTCTCTTCTCCAACCTCATTCTTTCTCTTCTCAAGTTCTAATGAGCCACAATGAATCTAAAAATCTGATGAACATCCAAGAAGGAAAAAAAGGCTTAATGGAAGGGTGAACTTTTATCTGCTGTCAATCGATGAGCAAGATAGCATACTTTAAACACTTTCATCACTGAACCCTGTATCTTTATCTCCACTTGCTTTTCGTACTTCAAATCGATGCTGTCAATCGATGAGCAAGATAGCATACTTTAAACACTTTCATCACTGAACCCTGTATCTTTATCTCCACTTGCTTTTCGTACTTCAAATCTCACCAACTTATTCACTCCATTGTGAAGTTTGGTGCCAACTCTCATGCAAGAGAAGCTACTTTAAGCAAGATTTACGAGTACAAGCAGTGCACATGCAAAATTCAACACCAAAAACAGTGGACACTTAGCAAGGAGACAAGATAATGGCTACCCAAGAGCAAGAAAGATGAGTAAATAAAAATAATCGCATTTTTCACTTTCTAAGCACTAATCACATCTAGAGCACACCATAGGCACAAGAAACGTTTCATTGTTTTATCTCTATGGACGAAATGGACACGTTTTGAAGTGACATGTGTCGAATCAAAAGAAAAATGTGGAAATTTTCAACAAGTGGGTGTGAAATTAGGTGCAATTGAGACTGAAGTATGAAATTGGGATTTATAAAATGAGAAATTGAAGCGCTAGCGGAACACTTCTAGGAAATTTCAACAATTGGGAGTGAAATTAGGTGACATTGTCCAAGAAGTCGAAATCGGGCAAAACGGTGTTTCCACCATTGAGGTTGAAAGCATGAAATTGGGATTTATAAATTAGGGAAAAGTGGGAAATTGAAGAGCTAGTGGAATATTTGTAACTAATTTCAACAGTTGGGTGTGAAATTAGGTGAAAATGACCAAGAATGGCAAATTTGGGAATTGTTACACTGAGTCACAAAAAACATTTTGTTGATCTCATTGTTTCGACTTTACAGGTTTTTTAATAAAATTGGGATGGAGAGAAGAAGAATAATAAGATTAAAAAAAGAAAAAACAAAATGGCATTTTGGTTGGGAGTGTTTCATTTTGTTTCAAAATGTTTCGTCTGTTTTCTTGTGTTTACCTTGGGTAGCCTAGCACCCTTGCACAAAAGCAAGCAAGGGCATGAGGCCACGTGGCTCACACTCAAGCGTTGGACGAAGCTTAAAAAACGTGGCTCACGCTAATAAAAAACCACACGACGTTTTTAAAAAAAAGCTATCTGCAAATAACTCTTCCCTTGCGGAGACTTTCCACCTGATTGCAACCTCATGCGCCTTTCCCTTCGCTTACGTGCACACTGACCCGCAACTGCCCCCCTCTATGCTACTCCTCCTTCCCCATCTCCTTTGTTTCCTCTGTCTGCTTTTACCTCAGCTTGGCTGTACTTTTACCATCTGCTCTCGCCTCACCTTGGCCATGGTTCTTCTGTCACTTCCCGGCTGGAATTTGGCTGTCTCGAAGGCTTCTTGCGCGGTGATGAACGCAAGAGGCAAGCTTGCTGCTTGAGCGAAGGTGAGGTTCTTGGGTTTGAGAGCAAGGAGCTTCTCTTCCACTATTGTATATTGGTTCAAGGACCCAAAGCGCTTAGGCCCATTCATCACTACATGCTCTTAGACGTCCCCAGAAACCTCGTCCCCTTCCTTCAAATCCTTCACCTCGCTGCCAACCTTAACCACAACTCTGGCCACGTCGTAGCCCGAGACATGGTGCACGCCTGATGACGCACGTGGGTGGGTTAATGTACTGCATGCGCACATAGCAGTTTGATAGGAAAATTAAGAAGTATAAGCAAGTTGTTTGTATTCTGTGAGGGGTCAAATCTTACTGGGAGCTCAACTCCTTCTCCCCTTGCGCAGACCTCGCACCTAACTGCAACCTCGTTTCCATCCTCCGACAAAATCCCTTTGTACACAAGGCCAAATCCGTCGCGGCCTAGCAACTGGGCTTGGCTAAAATACCGGGTGGTGACACTAAGCTAGCAGACACTCTCTCTCTCTCTCTCTCTCTCTCACAGACCAGGCCACTGACAGAGATACACATAGCAGTATGGAACTGTAATGGTTCACTATGGGTGCAGCCTGGACGACTGGAGCATGTTATGGAGGGGAGAGACATCATACTTCTGACAGAGACACATCAGAGCCCAGAGAGAGGGCTACCTCGAGTAGAGGGATTCCAGTGGGAGTAAGCATACAGGAGGACCACACGCCAGGGTACCTCGAGAGGGTTGGGGGGAGTAGCAGTCCTATTCAGACGAGAGCTACAGGGGAGACTGAGAGTGGTAGCACAGGATCCAGAGGCCAGATACATGTGGATCAGCTTACAGCTCTCACAGGACAGGGTTATATACATAGCTCTATGTTACTTTTCTCCATCAGGATCCTCCTATGTCATTACAGAGGACATGCCACAGGAGGAGGAGATAGGAGCCTCGCCATACACTTGTCTGTCAGAGGAGATTATGCATTATTCTACACTAGGGGAAGTATTTCTTACGGGCGACTTCAATGCCCACACACAGAGCAGACAGTGTGAGGTGTATGACTATGATGACATGGAGATCCTCCACCCTGTGGATCCAGAGGAGATAGGGGCTAGTCGGGCATCAGAGGACACTGGACCAGACAGAGGACATTATGGGGACCACTTACTAGAGTTGGGAACCAGGCATCGTCTCGTTATTTATAACGGGATGCTACAGTGGCCGGGATCAGGAGGACTGACATGCTTCCCACATGGGGGTCATACACGGACCGGAGGCACGGTGGTAGACTTCATTATGGGGTCTTTGGAGGCATCACAGCTTGTCACCTCATTCTCCATTCCACCTCGTCCTTGGGGCAGATCATACATACTTGGCATTTTCACTAGCCGGATCACCAGTATCACCAGCCCCCCACATACCGACGCCACACACTACCATCTACTTCACACATGACATGGCAGACATATACACTGGCAGAGTAGAGGATGGGCTCCTACTCATGGATCCCCTGGCATCTATGGATACCATTACAGCCCAGCTCGCATCACTCCTACACACGGCTGCATTACAGAGCTTCCCATATCGTGTACACTCAGGAGAGCCTGCGAGACCTGGGACTATGCCCCAGAACAGATGGTATGATGACGAGTGCAGAGCCCTATACTCACGACTCCGCATACAGAGAGCCTTGGGAGCCATCACAGAGCAGGAGTCGAGGAGAGAGATGAGGAGACTTACTCGCCGCAAAAGGCGGGCCTTCGCAGAGATGCAGGAGCTAGAGATCTTTCATTTCTTCATGAGTAGAGATAGCCCTGTCTCATGGCGGCACTTCAGAGAGCCCCGGACCCCGACACCTATTGCAGACCCACAGACATGGCACACATATGCAGAGGGTCTATACCATGCCCCACAGCAGCCACCTATACCTCAGCCACAGGAGCCTCGACCTACCACAGCTAGCTTCTTTACCCACTCGATGGTACAAGAAGCTATCCACCGCCTACAGCATGGACGGGCCGCCGACCATATGGGCCTGCAGGGTGAGCATCTCATATATGCAGTAGATTCTTTAGCTCCTTTTCTTGCACACCTGTTTAACAGGGCACTAGCAGAGGGTTTGCCTGCGGAGTGGACGATGCACACCATTGTGCTGATTCACAAAACAGGGGATATGCTCGATCCGAGCAACTACAGGACGGTTATGGTTGGCCACGTGCTGGCCAAACTCTATGGTGCAGTGCTGGAGCAGGAGCTTAGCTTATATGCTGAGCGAGCAGGTTTACGCTCATCAGGGCAGGCAGGCTTCAGGAGAGCTTTCTCTACCACTGACCATGTATTCACTTTGAGATGTATGATTGATCAGGCCAGAGTGAGGAAGAGAAAGCTCTATTGCTGCTTTGTGGATTTCCGCAAGGCATTTGACACAGTACCACGAGAGAGGCTCTTTCAGCGCCTGCAGTCTCTTGGCATACCAGCAGATATGACATGGGGCATCTATGCATTATATGAGCAGGTTTTTGGGCGAGTCAGATGTCCAGGAGGTATGTCCGAGACTATTGCTAGCACCATTGGTGTGAAGCAAGGATGCCCACTTTCCCCCACGCTATTTGGGTTATACATTGATGAGGTGGCTAACTTCATTACACGGGGAGGCGGAGATGGAGTTGATTTAGCAGGTACCTCAGTACATATTATGCTCTATGCTGATGATATTGTATTAGTGTCTGAGTCCCCAGGTGGTCTACAGCAGCATCTACATGCACTCCATGATTTCTGCACACAGAGGGGTCTTACTGTGAACCTTGGGAAAACCAAGGTTATGGTCTTTCATACATCGAGACAGGGCAGGAGTCAGCTGACATTCACTCTCGCAGGATGCCAGGTGGAGGTGGTGACATCATACGTGTACCTAGGGGTTACCTTCTCTGCAGCAGCCACACGCTTTACCATGGGTTCAGCAGCCAGAGCTAGATTGACACGGGGATATGCAGCATTGGCTATGCTAGAGAGACAGTGCCACCAGGCGCATTTTCAGGAGCCCCGGACGAAGGGGTGGCTATTTGACACATTAGTCACACCGGCATTGATGTATGGAGCAGCAATATGGGCGCCAGGCCTTGCTACCCATTGGTGGACACAGATAGAGAGACCACAGGCCCTCATGATGGCACGCATGATACGCAGCAAACCGTCAATACCTCATGACATTATCCGAGCAGAGTTTGCTGCGCCTCCTATGATGGTAGAGGCCATATTTCAGACTATATGCCTGCTAGACAGATTCAGAGAGATGCCACAGGACAGATTATCATACAGAGCTTTTCAGGCATCTAGACAGTTGGCTGAGGCAGGAGACAGAGGATCATGGTATGCACAGGTCACACATTGGTTCTCACAGCATGGCCTAGACATGGATCATCTACCACCATTCCAGTATGACAGGGATGCACCACATATCCGTCTCTCTCATAGTGAGAGGAACAGAGTATTGAGACAGGATCTATGGCAGCTCTATACACGAGAGACATGGATATCGCCTACACAGCCTCTTCCACCGAAGATGCTATACTACAGAGATCACTTCATGAGTATCACTGATGATGGATTTATAGAGAGGCCTAGATACATGGAGGGCTTTTTACCACACGGCTCCCGAGTGGCTATTGGTCAGCTCAGAGTTTCATCACACCGATTGGAGATTGAGACTGGCAGAGCAACACGGATCCCCCGAGAGGAGAGGGTATGCAGATTGTGCAGAGAGGAGGTGGAGAGTGAGGAGCATTATGTATGCAGATGCAGAGCATATACAGCCATCAGAGAGAGATATCCCATTTTATTCAGAGAGCCACATTCCCTACGCCAGATCTTTGAGGCAGCAGACCAGCGCATACTGGGGAGATACATTCTAGACATACAGCGCCACAGAGAGACATTATTAAAGGCTCAGACAGCTCCAGAGGGGGGGCGACAGACACAGATTACTACATTTTTTCAGAGATCCATACCCCTCCCAGCCCCTACACGGCAGGGAATTACTCTCCAGAGAGCAGAGACACTTAGAGCCCGCAGGAGACAGAGGACACCTGGCTTTCGGACACCACGCCTATACCAGAGAGAGATGACAGAGATCAGAGCTCAGTTTCACAGAGAGGGTGCGGAGCGACTGGCTCGCTTCAGAGCACACCCAGGCATGTTCTTCAGGGAGCTGTGGACACCCCCTTCACTGATGTATACCATTTTATACCCCCAGTATGGTACAGGATGGAGCTAGCTAGGTTGCATATCATGATTGTATACTCCATGCATATAGCTTTGCATTCTCCTAGTAATAGAGCTCCATCCCCTGCACACCCAGATTCAGCTTTTTTTATTCAGTACTTTTTCATTTTGTTGGGATGACAGAGGATACCCCATACATGTACTCCGATTTGTCTCATAGGCCGAGTTCGGTCTTTTGGAAGACGTTAATAAAATCTTTCTTTCTTTCTTTCTCTCTCTCTCTCTTTTGAAGACGTTAATATAACATTTCATTTCATTTCTCACACACACACACACACATCATCATTAAACCCAGGTGCACTCTATGCTCTAAAGCTTGCAAAACAAGATTGTTTTTTTTTTAATTCTTTTACCGCATTTTGTGTGAGTGCTTGGGTAGCATCCTTCGTGTAGTGTAGAGTATATTTGAAATACTCGAATGAACATGAATTTAAAAGCATTAGTCTGAGATCCGCAATCGATGAGCTTGAGCATGTTCTTATGTTTTATGGGGATTCAAAAGTACCTCGCAAATTAGAAAATTACAAATTCATTACCACATTGGAAAATGAGTTTTGTATCATGAATCAATACGTAGGACTAATGGCCGCCTTCATTTTGGTCCACTTTCGATATCGAAAGTGCTATTTGGGAAACGGGGGAAGGACACGTTCTCCTATGTTTATAGAATTTTGAGGAGGACCGTGCCAACTCTCCACCATACTTATGTATGGTTTTTTTTTTTCTTCTTCACTCACATAAACGAACACGAAAATCCTATGACTTGATGAATGACTTGTAACTCAGATTCAAATGTGGTAATGAATTTGGAATTATCTACCTTGCAATGTACTCTGAGATCTCTATCGATGTCCATCGATTCCTCATGTCGAATATAATCATAGCCTTGATGTTCATGCTCGTTCGAGCTCTATAAGCTACTCATATAAACTTGAGAAAGACACACATACGAAGAGGACGTGCTACAAAAATGGTATGGGTTGCAGTGTCCATTTTCATTGAAGCGCTTCAAGATGTTTATACGTGAACGGAAGGACACACATTGTTTCAAAGTACATTGACAATGCACAGGTTCAAGCAAGCAAGAGGATAAGGGTACCCAAGCATTCTAGTTTGTGTTTTGTAGGGACAAAACGGGTTTTCATGTGACTATGGAGCACATTTGTCTTAATAAAAGCCAAATTGGTTTCCATCATTTTAGACCTAAGCACATCTCTAAGCATACCGTTATGCCATTCTAGGCTACCAAGCTAGAAACCACGCAAATAGTCATTGCAATATTGGAATCTTTCTGGTCTTGACCATTCACTAAAGCTCATGAAGTTGTGGTTATTTATCAAAGTTGTGAAGTGTTCAAGAAAATGCTCTTTCTATGACATTTAATCTGATTTATGGTTGATATGAACACAAAGTCCCTAAAACTAGTCCTTAATACACAATTTAACAGAAAGTGAGGTTATTTATTGCATTTGAAACATAACTATTTTCTTTAAATAACCCTGTTTCTGTAATAGTGGGAGAAGTGGGCTATAAGCACATCATTTGGGAGTTTCTTATGCATTTTTTACTCTTCTACCTAAAAACAGGATCCTATTTCCATAATCATAAGATACCCTAAAGGGGGGGAGGGGGTTTTCCAGATTTTGTTCCTAGTGTAAAGCACATAGTCACTAAGGCAGTGCTCATCTGACTGGTATTTGTTACTTCTATCTCCTATACAAAGCATTCTGCGCATGCACAGTTTCTTCACTCATTATTAGTCTCTAGGATACCTGTGGGATTCTGCCACGTGTAGGAACCAAAAATTGGGGCAATGGCTCAACTTAATGTGTGTAAGATAGGAATCCGTGAACTAAAAAAAGTCCATCTTCTCTTTGGTGTTGTCTAGGAATTGTTGGTCTAGTGGGTGGATGATTGCCTCCCGAACATAAAGATTAATAGGGGTTTAAACATAATTTAAAATCATTTACAGAAATAACTGGTATCCAAGGTGGATTTATGTATCAGTACCGAGTCATCAATGTTTGACACAAGTTAGATTTTATATTTTTCTTTTATGCCCTGCTTTTTTAAAACACGATATGCACAACTAGGCCTGTAACTGTGATGACTCTGCTTTAAATTGCTTTGATTGTTTAGTCTAAGGATGCCTAATTTTTTGTTTCAAAGGCAAACGATGCAGATCTATCCAAAGAGCTCTACAAGAAGAAAAGTGCAGTAAGTAAATTCTTTCAGTTCTTGCCGAGCCAGCTCTAAGGTCTGGAACTGTGTTTGAATTGTGGGAATGCAAGATAGAAGTACCTTTTTATTTTAGGAATGTAGTCAATGCATGACAGTGGTTTCGATTCTGCAGATCCATAGGAGAAAAACTCGAGCATGGCAGATGGCATGCATTCTTTCCCGATTTGTTGATAATGATATTGTCGGGGAAGTTATGGGGCTGCTGCAAAAGTGCTTACTTGTAAGATTTCTTCTCTGATTTCTATCAAAGTAATGAAGCGACACTATTATCACTAAAAGTGGCTTCATGAGGTCTGGATGCCAGAAATATTGGTTGATGTGGCATGACCATTGGATGTGTGGGGACAGCCATGTATCCCCTTCAAATGCATGCTGGATGAGCAGCAGATAAAATGCTGCCTCACCCCCATGGTCTACAAAATGTAGGGTGGCATTACTAGCTCGGCCAGCCTGCAGACACCCATCCTCCTCCAATCATTTTAAATGCCCGCTCTGTTTTCTTTTACAAAAACAAAACATTTTGTCTTTTTCGTGCCTTGGCATCTGGCCAGCTTCCCTGCATGTGAAGGTGATGTGCTGCCAGTGGCCATCTGAGCTCATGAAGTACCCATAAGGTCTATGCTTATGATGCATTTTTAATGTTATTTTGAAAGGAAACAGCACGGCTATGGTGGACCCAATGTACGGATAAAACTGTCTTGCTTTCGAATGTACCGTCTTTTTAACATACAATAATCTAACCTGTTGTATGATGTATGTCCAGAAAAACAATTTACCCTCTGTGCGGCAGTATGCAGAGATTTTTGCGATTCAAATTTGCCTCCGGTTTCCTCACTTGGTAAGACTGAACCAAAATTCAAGCTTTTTCAGTCTTTCAAATGGAGAAGCCTGTTGTGCACGACAGTGGATCAGAGTGTTTTTGTGTGGAGAAGCCTGTTGTGCACGACAGTGGTTCAGAGTGTGAAGTGTTGCTGTGATCCATCTATGGGGAATCCCTGTGTTTCTTGCGTGTGTTCTTCTGATATGTGTATGCCCAGGTCTAGGTCTCAGGGCTGTTGAGACCTTGTTATGTTATTGTTCATTTGAAGCAGACAGAGTGTTTGGGCTTTATTCGTTGTCTTGAGGTTTTGTGGTGAGATATGTGCGGTTTTGGATGAGTTAATGGAGATGAAGCTCCTGTATGTGTGAGTCTAATGACAGGGGACCTGATTCTGAGTCAGAATCAAATGAGATAGTGTACAGAGTGTGTTTAGTGTCAGCTGAGCATCAGAGTAGTCAGCTGTGGTGTTGGGACCTTGCTATGGTTTTAACTGAGTTGGTGTGACGTGTTTGTGAGTCTGGTCTGACACTTTGGGAGTTGTCAGCTGACAGCAGTTAGATGGGATAGTGGGCTAAGTGTAGATCCAGAGTCAGCTGTGAGTCAGCTGATGTCAGCACAGTGTCCATTGTGATGTGACCTTGTGTGGTTTGAGTGGTTTGAGCATCTGGAAGTGTCAGTTGACACAGAAGAGAGAGAGCATGTATCAGTTGGATCAGTTTAGTGTATTTTGTGAGGTCAGTCATTTCGGAGGCAGCTGTGGGTCAGCTGAAGTCAGTAGAGATCCTGTAATGTGATATCCTGATCAGTTTGATGCATCCTATGGGTTTAGAGTTGTCAGCGGATACAGTGGAGAGGTAATCTGACACAAAGGTCTGTTTACTCTATTTCGGACAGCCAAGACTGTTTCAGATTGTACAGTCGAAGGGAGCCAGAGAAGTGTGAGCTGAGGGCAGCAGACTGGTGCAGAGAGGTCCTGAAGCAAGAGTTTGAGGTGAGTTGACAGTGGAGGACAATCTATCGGTCAGGAGGATGATTTTTTGTGTGGGGACTAGGGGAGGACTTCGAAAGCAGAACTCAGTCCTTTTTGTGTCAGCCAAGAGCTGTTTTGGTCAGCTGGAGTCAGGAGAGGATTTTTGGTGAATGATCAGAGCTTTTGGAGGTCAGTGCTGACCTGGGAGGACAGCTGGAGGAGGCAGCTGGACCAGACAAGGAGGTTGGGAGGGTGTTGAAGTGTCCCCTTGAGTCAGCTGGAGGGCTGAGGACAAGTGCAAGTCAGATTGGTGCCCTTGGAGCTGGAATTTCAGTGTCCCCAATTTTGATCCCACTATGTTTTCTTCTTGTGTGCCTGTTGGTGGTGTATAGAGGCCATCACCCAGCCACCACACAACGTGTATGAGCCATAGCCCTCTGCAGGGCCTTGCCAAAGTGCTCTCAAACTTCAAAACTCGGGGATTTCGATATTTAAGTATGATATGTGAACTTGCATGTTGTAATGATTGGGCATTGCATTGGAACCGTCTAGGTGACTAGCAGAGCAGGGACATGCCAAGTGATAGCATGCCAGGATTACAAGATGTTTACTCTCCTAGGGGCTTTATATGGACCATCTATCACTATTTCATTACAGTCTACTGCACAATGGACATCAACTGGCTCATCTCCCCCGATTATAGACCCTTGTTACATGGCGGAATCCACCACAGCTTCTCATGAAGATGCAGTTCTGTCGGGATCATTTTCTGCTCATATATGATGATGGATTCATTCAGAAGCCCAGCTGTCTCTGCAGACACATGCCACATGCCATATCAGATAGATCGGAGTTCATCACATTGCGTGAGAGTAGAGACTGGGAGAGCAGAGGGCATTGCAAGGGAGGACACGATGTGTAGACTCTGCTCTCTAGAGGTTGAGACGAAGGAGCACTACCTTTTCAGATGTCCAATGTGGTATGAGATACAAAGGAAGTTCCACTGCCTCTTCAAAGATGGCTTTGGCCCACTGTCCCAGGTTATAGACTTTCTAGACCAACACTGCCTGGAACTCTATGTGATGGAGTTGCACCAGCATAGAGACCAGGACTCAGGCTCCAAACACTTCACAGCCACTCACTTCTAGTTTCTCTCACTCGACCCAGGATGGAGGCACTCATCGACAATCACGTGGGCTGCCAAATTCCAATGAACTCGTCAGACAGACCGGGGATTGCACATTAGCCACCGATCACTCCGCCTCTTATGCAGCAGGCCAGAAGTTTGAGGCCTATTGGGCTGAGGCGGTCCTCCATACAGCAGCTCCAAATCAGAGAGATCCTCTAGAGACATAGGAGCTCCCTGCCACATTCAGCGGATGTAGAGAGCTTGTAAAAGTGATAGATGCTATGCCCAGTTTGTTTTATCTTTTTAAATGATACCACTACTTACATAAATTCATTGTAACAATTTTGGTCTTGAGACCCTTCGGCCTTTTGTGTGATGTTTATATACTTTTTTCTCTTTTCTTCTTTTTTTTTTCATTTACAAATGTGGAGATGTAACTAGCATAGAATGGCTTGTGGCTAAAAGAGACAGAGGTTGGGTGGAAATGCCCTTGCTGATCTCCAAATGGACCCTAGTAAAGGGGCCAGAGGGTTGAAGGTGAAATCCTTTGAAGGAAGGTGACTTTTTTGGGGGGGAGAACATTACAGATCAAAATTGCCATCAACAGATGCTACTGGAAGCGCACATGGAACAAACACTCAAAGCAAGTTTAATTTTTTGTTTAATCTGCAACACATGCACACGCATTGGGAAGTTAGTGGAAGAGATTTGGACCTCCACTTTTGCAATTACATCTACCTATCATCAACGTGGTAGTGTCTCTGGCTCATCTGTTGGTTTGAGTGAAGCTCATTGTGCATGTCAAAGGGAGTTATTGGTTACACAGGGATGCCCTGAGTGTTGGTACAGGAGGCCATGCAAGGCAGAGAAGAGGTAGTTCTGGAGACCATTGGCAATTGCTACAATCTGTTGAATGTCTTTCTATTTTCAGAGAAGATCTTGAGTCCCTTTTAGTTTATCTTCTGATTATTGGAGTTTGCATGTGAGATGTGCTTTTGTGTGTCTGGTGGAAGTTAAACTTCTGACCTGTTGATATCAAAATTTGTCTATGGCAGGTACAGGAAAAAATAGTTTCGGCACTTGCTGACTACAATATGAAAACACAGGTAAGACTTGTTAGCTCCCACCTTAGAAAACTACACTTGTCTAGTTTGTTTGTCTATGTTGTGCATCCATGAGGAAGAAAGAGAAGCTGGCCATCACAGGCATAGATATTTGAGATAATATACTTCCTCTTATTTGAGATGCATTACTAGCTAATGAAGCATGGCGTAATTTGAAAAACGTTTTGATGTTGCATCTATGTATTTCTGGATTTGAATATAAATCTATTCTGAAAGATCCAACATGCGACTTGCTAAAAACATAATGGGCTGCGAATGTATTACAAAATCAAATAAAGCTGATGGTGCTTTTGATTATAGAAAAAATCAAGCAAAGATAGAAGAGAAAGAATGAGCTAAAGCCGCCTTTCGAATAATTAATTTGGGACTACTTTTCATTGCTGGGGCTAGAGATTTGGCAGGATAGTGGTTATGTGCTCCTTTCACACAGGAAGTACAGTAGAAGATCTTGAAACGTTATAAAGTGGATAGATGCGAAAGTAATGCTACCTCATGACTGACCCAACTTAACAGCTACTAAGAAAGGATTCGGCCCTAATATGAATACCAAATAACTTATTGCATGTAAATCCATTAACATGGCTGGATGTAGAAGTATTGCTACTCCAATGGGCACACATCAAAAACTGTTACGAGAGGATTAGGACCTGACATGAATGCCAAAAACCTAATTGCATCTAAGCCAAATGTTTGCTATGCTGATGAATTCTGATCTTTTTTATTCCATGAAAAGATATTTATATTTTTTGAAATGAAAATGTCCGCTCATAAGCAGACTACAATCCTCTGCCTCTGCCATTTTGGGGATAGAAAACAAAAGATACCTCTGCCTCTGCAGCAAGGAAAGGATTTCGGGAAGGTTTTGGCTACAAGTGCCCACTAGGCAGCCAAAGGACAATCGGTAGATGCACATGCCTAAGGAAATAGGGCTCTACTCGACCCCCAGTGGCTTGCAAGGTTTTTGGAGTACCCACCTGGCCCACTACATCCTCTGATGACTATGTAGGACTCTTGTGATAAATGCAAGTAAGTGCACTTCGTGGGAACCATTACCTTTTGCTTTGTGCCTAGTGAGTTGCACCCCCTCAGCACTATATGCCACGGGGTCTTAAATGAACCCCTGGTGGTGGGATCAACGAAGTCCAAAAAATTCCTCCCCCAAAAATTCCCAAGTCCAAAAATTCAAAGTAAATCAGGCCTAAACTCCCAAGAAGTAAACCCAGGCATACAGGTACTCGGTCATATAGGTAAACCCGGGCCCCGTGTGTCATGGTTTTTGAGCATGTCCAAAGTCACCAAGAACCCTAGGTAAATTAGGTCTTCTACCATGCCTTATGTATGATTCTCGTTTACTAATAAACTCACTCTCTCCTTCTTTTCTTGCTATTGGTCAACATCATTTTCTTTCTCTAATTTTTTCTATTTTCCATTTCCCCCCTCCTTTGTCTTTGGACATGCTCAAAAACCATGACACACGGGGCCCGGGTTTACCTGTATGCCCAGGTTTACTTCTTGGGAGTTTACGCCTATTTTACTTTGAATTTTTGGACTTAGGAATTTTTTGGAGAGGTAGAAAGTGCAAAATGAGAATTGATCTCACGACGTGGGCTTTTCAAAGCCATTCCATCTAACCACTAGGCTATAAACTCCATCGTGGAGAAAGGGCAAAACCAAAGCTAATTATTTTTAGTTTTTTGAGTTTCCCGAAGGCCTTGCCGGTCAGCCACCATAATTGTGCCTGTCCCCTTGGCACACCGCTCGCCGAAAATCGCCTTTGGCCTGGTTTCCTAAAAGTAAATCTGGCCACCAAAAATGATCGGATGGCCACACCACCCTCATGATTGGTGCCCAAGCTTTCCCATCATTGATCCCACCGCCAAGGATTCATTTAAGACCGCGTGGCATGCATATAGTGCGGAGGGTTGCACCCCCTCTGTCTAGCTTGTCTTCGTCGCCGATGGCAGCTCAGGGTCGCTATCATAACCGAATAGAACTATATCCTTCTTTTAATTTTTGTTTTTCATTTATATTATATTCTCTAGCAGGGTATCTTGTCCATGTATCCACATGTGAAAGGAGGTGGTGTGTGTGAGTTATCCCATAAAACAAAGGGATTGTAAGGCCTTGGTGCTTTTGTATAAAAAGGGTATTTTCCCAACGTTGAAGGAGGAATACAATATATCATCTATCTTTTTTTTGTAGTTAGGCATTGAGTTCATGTACAAGTCGAGTAGATTTTGTCGAAAATTAAGAATCTTTTCCTTCCAGTAGATATCTAAGCTAAAAAGATTCCATGTAAGTGAAAACAACTACAACTAATCTATCATGATGGATATATTTGTCCGCATAAGGTAGGCTACTAATGAACGGTGACATGTCGACCCACACTGTGGGTTAGATAGATAGTGCACACCCACCTATATGTCCCGAATAGGCGCTTGTGGTCAAAAACTCGAGCATAGTAGAGCAGCTTGTACATTGAAAGGATTAATGCCTTCGAGTGTGGGCTAGATCTGTAGACAAATCAATAAAATGGGCATGTTAAGCTTTAGAGATCACTTTATGATAAATCAGCTTCTTAACTTAACATTGCATGGAATTTTGTTGAAGAAGTTCCTTTTTTCAAATCCTAACACTGTTTTCATAAGTGCTCGGAAAGAGCTTTCATTTGACTGCCAACTTGGAGGGGCCCTAAATTCCTAAAAATTTGGGATTCTCCTAAATTTTAGGATTCTAAAATTAGCATGTCTCGGTAGTTCTTATTAAATTGGGTGGGTGTTATGCGCAGTTTACACCTCCAGATGGAAAGCTCTATGGCAATCCAGAGGAGGATTTCCAGAGGAGGCTTTACTCTTTATCTAACTCATGGCATAAGCGTAGAAGCGGGGATGGATGCATCTTTGCACGGTTGTGGATGACTGAGGCTAGATAGAGGAGCTTCTATTGCCATCTTTCTTGGTACTACCAAATCAGATCACTGGCCGGTTGTCTTGTGCCTCAGGGAACTTGAAAGACAAAAGGGTTCACCTCGTGTTGGTATTCGAAACTGTCTCTATCAGGATGCAGTGATCTCACTGGAGGTAAGAGAGATTTGGAGGCTTTGTGATGATCCTGACCCCCGGGAAAGACTTGCCTTAGCCTTGGAGAGGACTAGCCAGCACTATCACTATGTTGCTTTGGCCAAGAAAGAAGAGGCTCTAGACAAGGAGCAAGCTATCAGACGAATGTTGGTTGCACTTCAAAGGGAACACGAGAAGCATCCTGAGTCCCTTTGGATCCTAGATCTCTTGTCCACTATTAGAGCTGAGTTACAGGTGGCCATGGATAAGCGGGCTGAGTTTGCATTTCATGCTAATCAAGCATTTTGGACACAAATGGGTGGCAGATGCAACAACTGTTTTTCTCAGCGCATGGACCTATGCACTTTAGGGACAGTTTGAGATGCTTGCAAGATTCTCAGGAAGAATTTCACACTGATCTAGATAAGGTGAGGAGAATTGCCTCAGATTTGTATCAGATCTTTCTCTCTATAGAGGTTTTTATGGCCCGAAAACCATTAAAAATAGGTTTTATATCAGTTTTCTTGCCAGAAAGAGCTTCTCTAGGGTTTTTGTCATCGACAAGGCTATAGGAATTGTGGAGATTATTCATGGGATGAGCGAGTGGATTTAGAGCTTGGACATGAAACTTGGGCATAGAGCTTGGACATGGAATCTTGAACTTGAGCATAGACATGAAGAACTTGGACATAGAGCTTGGGCATGAAGCTTGGACATAAACATGGAACTTGGACATAGAGCTTGGGCATGAAGCTTGGACATAAACATGGAACTAGGACTTATAGGTTGGACATGAACATGGAACTTGGTTATGGAACTTGGACTTGGACTTCGACTTGGATTTGGATTTGGATATTTGGATTTGGTACTAGCCCGGTGAGAGATACTTGTGGGTCATCCCCGTGGTGTGCTCGACATCAGAGATCTTGTACGTCGACATCGACATCGACTTGGATATCCTACATCAGCATATTTATTTGTTTTGTATTCATTGATTGTATTGATCCTGGCTAGCGTGCGCATGGATTGTTCCTGAATAAATTCCTGAAAAGGGGTGGGGCCTATTCCCCGCTCAATGTGGTGTACTGTGCAAGATTCCCATTCCCTTTTCTCTCTTTCCTCTCTCTCTCTTTATATTTTTATCTCTTGGACAGGTGGTTGAGTCACTGCACGCCCCGCTGGGCTTACACAAAAGGGGAGACGAGACCAATATTAGACAGTGGAGACCCATAACTCTGCTTGGATCTGCTTACACAATCTTAGCGAAGGCAATGAGTATGAGGCTTCAGCCTATTCTTCAAAGGGTTATTCATGATATACAAAATGGTTTCCTCCAAGGAAAGAGTATTTTTTATAATATCTTTTCATTCTGGGAAGCTGTGGAGTGGGCTAAATCTAGCCAACAACCCCTTGCCATTCTCTTGTTAGACTTTGAAAAAGCTTATGACAGAGTGGATTGGGACTTCTTGGAAGGCACGATGGCACGGATGGGTTTCTCCCAGGAGTGAATCGAAGGGGTCTCTTGCATGTATAGAGAGGCCCATAGCACAATTTTATCCTGCAGGGGGCATGGTGAGCGCTTTCAGATCTCCGGTTCCATGAGGCAGGGATGCCTCCTAGCAAGCAGGTTTCTTGTGGTTGCTGCAAGGGTTTCGGGCCTCATGCTACCTCATGGTGAGTTACTAGGGGTGGCTTTATGTAGGCCATACAGTGCTGACCTATATCTTTTCAGCCCTTGTGCTCAGCTTTAAGAGGGAGGGAAAGTCAACAACGGGGGTGGGGTCTCTGCAAACAGTGTTTACCCTCCTGTTTTTTTCGCAGATGCGTCACTTTCTGGTGGCTGGACAATTGGGACGCGCTACAAAGGCTGTTGAGCTGGTCATTGTAGCCACTTTCTCACATGTCTTTCAAGCCAGGTTGGCTGAACCCAGCCAATATTTTTGTTTGAATTAAGTGGCCTCTTATTTCAACTCTAAGAAGGATGAAGTTGAGCTGCTTTTTTCATTGTAGCAACTGTTATGTGTGGCTTCAAGAACAACCAGGATACATGCAGCACCTTTGCTGCAGAAAATTTTGGCTGATTCCAAGTGAGAACTAATTCTTATCTTCCTCTAAATCTGACCATATTCAGCAGAGCTCTTATGGGTTTGTAGCAAATATAAGTTGGAGCTTTGGAAGCAACCTTTGATGCTGACACCACCTCGCTGATCATTATAGTATACAATTTTTATTTGCAAAAAGGAAACTTCTCTCAAGTAGAACATAACATAACAAGACAGAGTCCTTTATACAGGTGGAATTCAAAGAATGCAATCACTGATGGAAAATCCAAAGAGGATCTCTTAGTTCCAAACGAGGGGCTATCTCCCTAAGTATGTTTATGTTCTCCCAATCTTTGTCCACAGCTGCGAGATGAGAACAGAGGGGCAATTCTGTCTCTAGCAGGTCATATGTGTTCCTGTTTATAATTATGCACAATCATAATCAAGTGCTAACAGTAATACAAATGTTAAAGGAGAAGCTCATCACTATTGTCTACTCTGAGACTCAAGTAACTTCATTTTTATTTGATTCAAATGCACTGGTATTCATGCCCCTCTGGCTGATACATTAACGTATTAAATCTTTTCCCACTGTTGAATGCAGGCATTGGCATCTTATGTTTTCATTTCAGTAAATGTGTTGATGCATGCAACTCCACTGTCCCTTCAGAACAAGCTTATTGAGGAAGTGGTGCCAGCAGTTATGCCATATTTTACAACCCATCATCATCCATTGCGCAGCTTTTCTCAGGTCTGATTGGGGTTGAATAACTATACATGGAGTATGGCTGCTACATCATTTTGCAGATTTGTAGAATTATGGTGCGCGTACGTTTTGTTTCAGATATTGATATATGAAGTGCTGCATAAGATCCTAAAGATCTCACCGCCCTGTGTTGAGCGGGACAAGGACCTGCCTTCTTCTCTGGAAAAGAAGTGCTTACAATCAATAGTGTCATATTTGGATGGAAACAACGACTGCAGAAGGTAATGAGATTGATGCCCCAATACCCTAACTGGGAGGAAGGAGAGGGATTTGCTCACTGTCCTAATACTCTAACCTTGATTTCTGCCTCCATAAAAATCCACCCTAAGTGTGGTCTCCACTCCCGTGTGCCTTCTAGGCGTGCACTACATGAGTTTATGTGTGAGAAGATTCTCCCATAGCAGATCACCTGGAAGGAGAAATGATATGCACTGCATGTCTGGATCAACAATTTTAATTTCACCCTCATGCTTAGGGAGAGTGATAGTTTACAAAGCCAGTTAGGTCTAGTGTACTGAGTGCCAACAGATGGTAAACAAAAATAGGTCCCTATCAGTCTCCTTAGTTACCTCACACATGCACAAGAAAAACACCAACATGAGGCTCTATACTATTTTATGATATGGAGTATCTAATACACAATAGCCACTCTAGAGATCAAATCTAGTTTCACTGAGCTCCAGTGAAGGATCGTTTTTGGGTATGCTCTTTAAAGCTAGTACAAATTGGTGTGTAGGGGTGATGCCCATGCCAATTGAGCTGGCAGAGCTACCTGATGGTGGTGCCTCGGGGGATCTTATTAAAGTCTCTACAGGCAGGTGCCTTTAAATCTGCAATCCAAAATGTAACTAACATATGGCTGTTTATGATAGCCCCTTCTGCAAGATGGAAGATAGTCAAGGGCGCGAGAACCTTTGTATATTCTTGCATGAAGCCTCCTACATCATCTGGAAACTCAGTCCACAGGTTATATTTTGACCCGCTAGCTAGGGATACATGAGCCCACGACCTCAATGAATAGCTCATGTCCTCTGTAGCAGAGAGGCAGAAAGAGGGCACAAGAAGGTAGCCCCAGGGTTAGTTCCGTACGTCGTACGACTGAAATCGTACGTACCTGCTATACGGTACGGTACCGTACGGATTCGTACGATACCGTACGAATTTTTATTTTTTTTTTTAATTTTTTTTTTGCGGTGGTGGTGTTGTTGCGTGGAGCAATTTCAGTCTTCTAGAGAGCCATTCATCGCCCTTTGCAGCCTATAGGAAGCTGTTTGTCAGGAGCGTGTGCACTTGCCATTGCCATATTAGGCAAGCGATCATATTGCCTGATGAGGAGGAGGAGGCAATCTTCATGGAGCTCTATAGTGAGCTTCCATTGCCCCCTCATGATGATACCCCACTGCCTAGAGAGCCCTTGTTTGATGATGATGGCAACCTACATAGCGAGAATGATCCCCAGAGTGTCTCGTCCACCTTTGAAGAGTCCTCTTCAGAGAACTCTCTTGATGGACACTCTAGTAGTGATCATGTTGATGATCATGTAGATGTTGGTGATGATGTAGACTTTTGATATGTTATAGCTCTCTAGGCATTGGGCATCTATCTCCTTCTAGCCCATCCATGATGTATTGTAGTATGTAGTATACTGTATCATGTATGTACGCATGTTGGCGGTCGCCCATGCCATGAGTTTTTGGCCTATCCTTTTGTAGCAATTTTGTACTCTAATGGCATGATGACATTATGTTCATGGTTCTACTATTTTGTAACTTCTTGTCTACAATTTTTAAGTTTAGGAAGTATTTTTTTAAAAAAAACGTACTAATATCGTACCGTACCTCAAAAAATTTTAAGGTACCAATTAGTACCGTATTTTATCGTACCGTACCGTACCGTACCTTTCGTACTAACTAGCCATGGGTAGCCCTGCTGAACTAATTTGGACATCTGAAAGCTCTCGCCTTGTGCCTCCCTGGATGAGGAGTCGGACTGTTATTGGGGAACGCTGTTCCCCTTCTAGGGAACGGGGGAACGGGGGAACGCCGTTCCCCAATCCTGGATGTTCGGGAACGTTCTGGAACGTTCCCCCACAAGGAACGGCCAGGGGAAAACATTTCGGAACATTTCGGAACTCCGAAACGTTCCCCCTGGTAACAGGCCCAAAAACCCTTTAAAAAAGGGCAAAATGTTTTTAAAAAAGCATTTTGCCTCTATTTATTCCACTCAACTATGCATACATAACATAAATTTTCAAAGTTTTAGCCTATCCTACTTAAAAATTCGTCATTTAAAATGACATTTTTCTTAATTTTGTTTGATGACGTGGCGTTCCCCCCATTCCCGTTCCGGGGGTTTCAAAACATTCCCCCGTTCCCATTTCCTCATTGAGGACCCAACTGTGGCCAGTGGGGTAGAGGGAGGGAACTCCTATGATCCACTCCTTTAGAAACTAAACTGCATAAGAGTGCCTTTGAGGAAATTCTAATCCATTGTATCATAAGCTTTCTCAAAATCTAACAGCAGGATGACCATGGGCTGTTTGATCTGCTTTGGCCATCGGTCTACAACCCAACAAGAGAGTCAGTTATCAAATATATGTCCGTCCTGTTTAAATTTTCTTGTACTCTTATGAATCAAATCCTGCAACAGCTGCAATCTTAGGCTGAAAGCCTTGGGGATGAGTTTGTAAGCCATGTGGAGCAATGTGATCGGTCTCCACTGGCTGACTGGAGTTCTATCACTGCCCCTGAGAATGAGTTTGGAAGCCATGTGGAGAAATGTGATCAGTCTCAACTGGCTGATTGGAGAGAACCATCACTGCCTCTGAGAATGAGCTGTATGAGGCAATAAGAGAGACATTGTGACATACAGTGTGAGTCACAACATTGTTGGAAGCACTAGTAATTTCCCATTATTGGAACCATGGGGATAAACCATCCTCTTCTGGGCATTTGCTCTTATGTAGGGTATCAGTAGTAGGCAGCTACTTCTGGATTCCGAATGCCCGAGTGTGGGGCCCTTTGGTTCCATGATGTGGTTGGGGATTTTTTGAGAAGTGGTGCTGTGCTCGAGCTGAATTTTTCTTGTGGATGCTGTATTGACAGGGGACTCAGCCACTGCCTCATTTGGTGATGGTTAGGGCCCGAAGAAGCACGTGGTATCCCTTGGGCAGGCCCAAAAAACAGTCATGGAAAATTCTGCTGCAGATTGAGGTCGGCGGGTGAGAAGACATGGCACCACCTAGCACACTAGGTTGTACAGCTGCACAAAATGAGAGGCCTTCTCTGCAGTGCACTGTTCATTATCAAAATGAACTCTAAAATAACTTCATCCAAGGAGTTGGATATTTATAATGTGCCACTGATAGTGGCTTACAGGTTATCTCTGAGATCGCTATGGGCGATCCTGCCAACTAATGTAATGGACTCTACTAATGCAATTGGAGGTAGAAAGAAACTGGGTCGACTTTGGAAAGTTGCATTTGACAAGTTACTGGGACGTGGATGATAGGATGCAATGGACCTCCCAGGGTAAGCAATTAAGTGCCGTCATGCTGTGCAACTATGGCCAGAAAGGAGAGCAGGTGAGGGGCAAAGGCAGATAAGTGGATGGGTTGCAATGAAGAAGGGGAGGAAGGGGGGAAGTGGGGGTGTGGGGGTCAAGAAGGGCGGCTGGAAGAAGAGAATAAGCACGAAGTGGAGAGGGTGGAGGTCAGACTGTCTGGGGAGAGGGAAAGCTCAAATGTGAGGCTGGAGAAGCTTGCAAGCAGGGGGCAGAGGGCAGATAGAATGGAGGGTGGATTGTCTGAGTGGACATAGTGTTTGCACTGCAAATATTACAAATTATGTTCTAAATTTCACTGAATCAATGTTTAAAATTGTGTTTGCACTGCAAACATTACAAATTATGTTCTAAATTGCACTGAATCAATGTTTAAAATTGCCTTTTCAGGATAAGGGTATCTATAGAAAAGTTCTTGAGTTCATTTGATCCGACTGCTGCCGCTACCCCAAGAGGCATATTCTCCATACATAATGGGGGTGAGGAAGATCCCTCAAAGGTACTAAATCAATGCTTTTCTGTAGTCTTTTATACGTATGTATTGATGATTTAAGGCACATACTTGTGGGCTAAATCCTTGCTAATTGGATTGGTCATAACCAGTTTCAGAATCTTACTTGAACTTGGCATGTCTAAGGGCTACCATTAGTTTTGACAAATGTCATCCTTTGTGACAGCCTCTGGAAGACATTCCATTTGAGTGTGCTCCAATCGCGCTTATGGATAGAGTTTCCTACTTCTTGAATGTAAGTGATCTTCCCGAGTCCAAGTAAAAACCAAAACATGCATGCTCTTGTATTATCTGACTAGTTTACTGCTGTTGTTTTGAGACTGTTTGTAGGAGGCACGAGAGGGCCTGCGTCATTCCATGGCTGCAGACACACTCGCATTACGTAGCGAAGAAATGTCTGATTATAGAAAAGTCTCATGTAATCATTCAAGAGAAGAGCAAGTCACATCATTATCTGCCACAGCTAAAAACTCTAAGTCTACAGGTGACAGACCTTGTGACTTTCAAAGGAAAATCGGGTCTCTCAGATTCATAGAAACTTCTACCACAGATTTGGAGAAAAAATTGCCTGAAAATCAAGCCACAAGCGAGACCTCCTCATCAATACTATCAGGTTCTCTGAAGATGGTGACCTGGTTGATTGTATGAATTCCCTTTAACTGGTCATGTTTTCTTGGGGTTGATGTCAGTGGTTAGCTTTTGATGCTCACCACACAACGGGCCTTGGTTATTTTGCTCAGTGATGGATAGAGAAGAGGAGCTTCTTCACACAACCATACATTCTAGAGTGGAGGATCTAATCAAGATGCGCGGCAATCGTCAAGAGCTGATAGTGGTTGCTACATTGTTAGGCCGCATACCTAACCTTGCTGGACTAGCTCGGACTTGTGAGGTAACCCATCACATGTGAGATGATCGGAGATGCTATGTAGCATGCTTTCAATCTTCTACAGCTCTAAGAATTTTAGACTGCAAATTTTATCTTGGTATGCATGGTCTCGTACACTTTTGCAGGTTTTCAAGGCTTCCAGTTTGGTTTTGGCGGATGTGAGCATTATGCAGGACAGGCAGTTTCAGTTGATAAGGTGAATTGATAAAATTTTGTTAAACGTGTATACATTTACTTCCACCATTTAGCCTTGTTGATTTTCTACCTATTAAGAATGAGCTTCAGGGTGAAAAGACCTTACTGGAAAGGTGGAAATATGTTCATACGGAAACCAAGTTATGCAAACCTCAAAGGAATTACCATGTAGTATTATCTACTCTACGATTGTGTGAGCAACTGAGCATAGTTTTCTTTGAAGATATTGATGAGCCTCATCTGTCAGCTTCATAATTAAGGATACAAACAGCTGTGGAGTGCTCACTTTCTTGGTCTTCTCTATAACTTTATCTACATGTATGTTGGGTATTTGCATATGTATTTTTACACTGCAATTGTACGCAAGGCAGACTGACCAGCATGGCTCCCCTCTCAAATAGAACTCAAACCCCGTCACAAGTCTCTCATGTGTGTAAGTAGATTCACATGTATGTGAAGCACTATCAGTAACCCTCTGATACTCCATCTGATGGGGAGAGTGAGGAGCCCCATACATATATACATAAGAGACACTCATACACAATAGCACAGTGCCATAGAGAGCAGACAGAGGACACTATGAAGCACACAGCATTGTAGTTACAATCAGCTTAGTGAGCTCCCTTATACTCCACTCACAGACTAAGTCTTGCCCCATCTTTTGTAATGGTTTATTACAGTCTGCACAGAAGGCAAGATCCAATCTGTATAACACTTTCATAAGAGATATCAGTGCTTTTGTCTTGCATGATTACTCACGGGTTCTGTCATCTGAATATATGTGAGTAAGTCATGGTTGTCTGTAATAACTGTTGAGAGTTGTTGCATTTAGTCTTGCGTGTTTGACATGGGAACCTTAGTAGCCCTGTTTGTGTAACTCAGTCAACTTAGCTTGATACGGTCGAACGTTTTTGTCTAGTGCTTTGATGCCATGTATGGTTTGATCAGTGTCACTGCAGAAATGTGGGTTCCCATAAAGGAAATACCTGAAGCAAGCCTCCAGGAGTATCTTGCAGTCAAGATGAAGGAAGGCTATACTTTAGTGGGGCTAGAGCAGACTGCCAACAGCATCTCACTTGACAAGTATAACTTTCCAAAGAAAACTGTACGTACGCAACACTTATTGTCCAGATTTCTTAAAAGAATGCTACTTAGCATAGACCATCAAGAGTTTCAGAGCTGACACTTTATTTTTGGATGCAGGTTTTGGTTCTTGGAAAGGAAAAGGAGGGTATCCCCATCGATATTATTCAGAATCTGGATGCTTGTGTCGAGATCCCGCAATTGGGAGTCATTAGATCCCTTAACGTGCATGTGAGTGGAGCCATTGCTGTATGGGAATATACAAGGCAGTACCTGGACAAGCACTAATGGTAAAGCCAAAACTCTGCATCTTTTGCATGCCTGGGCTGCATCAAATGGTATCATGGCAACATAGCTGGGTAGATTTAATGGTAAATGCATGTGAATGAGTCCCTATTAAACCAGGATTAGCAATGGGTTTTCCTTTTGTAGCCAAGGCCTGGTTCTGTGTCAGATTAACAATGTGATAAGCAGATGGATTAACAACAGACAATACAAGAAGAGTTGTCACAGGTGTGTCATCATCTCCCTAATGGCAACAAGAGATTAATTCTGCAGCAAAGCATCTGACACCGTAGTATGAGTCATTGGAAGTCAGCTTCACAAGTTCCTATTTGGGTCAGACTCTTTGTCAGTGGACCTGCAGCTGATTGGAAAAAGCCTTAACCTTATTATGAGAGTGCCTAGGGGAACATCCTTTTGCGGCTAATAGTCAGCTTCAGAAGACAACCTTTACAGAAGAACCCGGACGAGGGGAGGGGGACAACATGTGAAAGGGGTGAAACAAATGATCCATACCCTCAGTAGCATACGGGACAACAAAGCCTATATTAATGATGTACTCTAATGCTTATTCATAGAGCTCAATTGATGAGATTATATCTTGATTAGTGTGCCATTGGATTACCTTTTTTAATCAAGTCTAATTAGCCTAATTTCCACCAACGAAGTGTGTCATTTGTTGTAATCCTCCCTAGCTAGCATGTATTTTATGTTGAACCTGGTAGAAAAAACCATTCCCGAGGAGTTTTAAAAATAACCATATTCAACATACAAAAGCTTGTGTAATGAATACTTGCAAGCTCTTTGCATCCATAAAGATGAGAATATGATCATCTTTTAGCAACGATATAAGGTGATCAATGACTACATGCTTGCAACAAATAGATTTTTTTCTCTCATGAAGCCCTTAGTTTGCTCTTATTTAGTTTGCTCTTATTAGGCAATACTATATGTTAGGAGAGTAGATAGGATGACCAAAGGCCTTTGCATCAAATATTAATATTTTTCGCTAGAGATTTTGTATCTTTTTGGCTTGGCTACTGGTTTTTGAATAACTGATGCATGGCAAGTGATAGTGAATATATTACTTCACCTATAATGGCTAGGTATGGGTGGCAAATAGGTTAGGTGGTCACATCTAGATTTGTATGCTTTATCTTCAAAGGTGGCAAATATATAATGGTGGTTGGCTGTTGGTAAATGGGGTTACATAGAGCTTCTAGATTTTGTACCATGCCCATCATCAAGGAGATTTTGACTTGCATGTGTAGATTAGGTAGCAAATCTAGAACAAGATTACAATTATTAATGCATGCGAAGTATTCATGGGTAACTTCATAAGGATAAAATTACTTGGGTAAATATGCAGGAGACATGTAACTAGGTGATACAATGTGCTTATGCAATAACATTCAGGAACATGTTTACATATATTAGATTGTTGAAGTAGGATAGTGTAATCATTTTCCATGTTTTTATTTCCTTTGGTTCCTCCTAAACTAAAATGGAAAAATTGAATAGTCAAAAATTCCATTACAAGTTCTAATTATAAGGTTCTTAATGGCTTGCCATTTTAAAGCTTGGAACAACTATTTACTCTTCAAGTAAGTACAACAAGGCCAGAGGAGAAACAACACCTTAAGAAAGAATCTCTTACGTTTTCTCTGTCTATTACAAATAGTTGTGTGATTACACATTGGAGTTTCTTAAATGATTGATTGTTCCTTACTCATTCCTTTATAAGAATCAAAAGTTGCATGTAGTTATCTCCATGATTAAAGCATTTGATGCATAATTTACTTAAATCCAATTAAAAACTCTTGATCCAAATGATACATTCAATTGTACTCTAGGACAAATGCTACCTATTAGTCAATGCAAGTGTTGCCTCCCTTGTCTCTAGCCAAGAATAGATAGAAATGTTTATTGTGCCCTAAAGAATGTTATGCATAAACATCCACTCGATCCCAATTAGCTCAATTAAGGAATTTAAGGCTCACCTATGCAATTCACTATTTAAGAAGGTAGACTTGATATATCTAACTGATGTATATTCCAACATGATGTATTGTCAATGCAATAATACACCTAATCGTATACGAGACGCATGTTGCAAAGATCTCATCATAATCTGTACCCTTCTCTTGAGTATAATCCTTTGCAATAAGCCTTGTCTTATAGTGATTAATGTTACCACAGCTTTATGCTTAAGCTTTTAAACTCACTTTGTACCAACGGTCTTTTTACCACCATGAGACAAATATGCTAAATACCAAGTGTCATTTCTTAGGATTGAGTCATATTCATCATGTATGGCTTGCATCCAATGATCATTTTCTTGTGCTTTTTCAAAGAAAACACATATATTGGCAATGAGAGCATGAACCATAAGAGAATAAGATGCATGATGAGAACTTGCATGTGTCGTGCTAAGTAAAAGAGTAGCTAATTTGTTGTCTTGTAATATCTTCACTAGTCATTTTGGCATACTCTTGGATGCTTGTATGGGTATCTTTCCATCATCCACAATTACCTCATTAATAGGCTGATCTCTATGGGCTAAAATTCAAGCTTATTTTCAGTCGATATGGATTGATTTGAAGCATCTTGTTGAGCATTCATTTTCTCCATATATGGTTGTCTGGCATTTGTACAAAGATAGGAGTGTATTTTCTATGAGTATATGTTTTGTCGTTTCTTGCATAAAAGCATGGGACTGATTTCGGTTCTCAATAAAGATAGCATGAAAAGTTAGCAAAATCCGCTTTGTGGTCATATGGTAGAGTTTATATATCCTTTTCTTTTTTAGTTGTATCCCACAAAAATGCGTTGTTAATAGTTAGGTACAAGAGCATAAGCAAGACAACCAAAACATACAAATGAGCCGTCACAAAGAGATTCCTACCATTCCAAGATTCTCAAGGGGTAATTGTTTGCAAGTCCTTGGTGGAACATTTGTTTAAGCATATAATTAGCACACATAACTACCTCCAACCAAAATAATAATAAGACACCATTCCAAGCTTCATAAGAGGTAATTATATGGTGTGACACCTCTTTAGTACATAAGTGTCATACATAACTATCTCCAACCAAAAAACATGAGGCTAATCCTAACTTTTAAACATTTAACATGTCATCTCCATGAGAGAGTTGTTCTCTTAGCCACACCATTTTTCTAAGGTGTGTAAGGCACTGTGCATTGATGTTTTATTGCCTCTTTCAACTATATATACATGAAACTTCTTTGATATATATACCCCCTCCTTCCTCTCCTCGATCTATATGAAGAGTGCTAATTTTACATGTACACATTTTTAGCCATAGAACTTTACTTTTAATGGATACACCTAGGTGTACATAGAGTAGTCATCAATATATGTCACAAAGTAGAGATATCCTCGATCTATGGTGTCCTTGTAGAACCACATACGTCACTATGTAATATAAGTTGTAACTTCTAGATAGCGATGCATCTTTCAGGAATGATGTCCATTGCATCTTTCTCTCCAAAAGGTACCTCTCACATATATGTTTGACAAGTGCCTCAAGATTTAGAAACTGTAACACCATCTCTTTTCTTTTAAGGTGCAGCAAACTACCAAAATTCAAGTGGCCAGAGTGGGCATGCCATAGCTCTACGTCACTCATAGAACATGTAGCAGTAATAATTGAACAAGCATTATGTGCCAATCTCTCATACTTGTCCAACATGTAAAGCCCATGGCTTAGAGTATGAATACTACAATGATATCTCCATTACTCCAATCATGTATTGTACACCTGTGACTAACAAATATGACCACTAGGCTTGCACTAGCAATGGGCAAAGACTGACAGCAAGTTCTTTTTAATACTTGGAACAAACAAGACTTCTTAGAGAGTGATTGTCCCACCATTTGCAATAATGAGAATAACCTTATCAAGTCCTTTTACTAGATATGAGAAGTTGTTTAAACATATGATTGTTCTTCTTTGAGGAGTAGACTCAAGGGAGGAAAATAAATCATGTTGATGAGAAGTAATGTGCTCGCTAACACCACTATCAAAGTATCAAACATGTTGATCTATCATTGACATGCATGTATTATGGACAGAAGGATTATAATTATAGCGGACATTAAATGCACAATCTTCTAGTACATAGTTCATTGACCCTTTCTTTTCAACACTTGATAGTGATGCATTAGTTCCACCATAGCCATGTCTAACTCTTTCTTCTTCTCCTTCTCTAGTTTTTTTTTGCATTCATTAAAATAATGGCCTAGCTTCCGACAATAGTTGCATTTGCCTTCTTCTTAAGCTTATCACCCCCATCCTTTCTAGAAGACTAAGTTGATTCTACCTTTGGCTTATAGCCACCCTAATAAAGGGGTTTATCTTTACCTTTTTTATTGATAGTGTGAACGCCTAATCTCCCACACGCATGCTAGTTCAGTTTTATCGAGATTGCTCTTTTTGCAAAAGCATTATAACCAACTCATCAAAAATGTAAGGGCATTGGGGTTACCCTTCATCATGAGCTAAAGTGTGGATGCAAAACCCTAGTATAAACCTGGTAAAGCGATGAGAATAGTAGACACACTAATGAATTGTTTGCATAGGCCTCATTAATACATACAAGCTACTCCATGAGATCTTTAATCCTTGTGAGGAACTCATCCATTACTATGCTCCATGAGATCTTTAATCCTTATGAGGAACTCATTCATTAAATCTCTCTCACTAATATGCTCGGAATCTAATTGCTTACGTAAGTAGGCTATTGGTGCCTCGTTACACACCTAGTAAAGTGTAACAAGTGCATCCAAGCTTGCTTGGCACTTTTACATGAGCGAATATAAGAAATAATGCTCCTCTTCACCTTTCTTTTTGGGCCGGTTTGTTAGGCCTAGCAAAGAGTTTTATTGGCCATTTCTCACAACAAATAAGAAGAGAGGAGGCCGCAAGTGATATGAAGACAACCAACCAATATGTGCATAGATATTCTAAGATTGGAAGACAGGGATACATGAGTGCCAGGAAGCAAGCCAAAAAACCACCACAGAGAGTGCCACCAATTCATGTGTTTATTCCTCCATGCCATCCCACTTGGATTGTTCCACTATGGGAGGTGTGGAACAACCCACTTGGGGTTAATAACCCACTTGGGATTGTTCTGCTATGGGAGGTGTGGAGAAAGATGCCATAGTTATATCTTAACTAGTGTCACTATCCAAAGTACTTATATTATCATGTGTTGACAAGATAGGATGTCCCTCAATGCCAATAACAACATTCCAAATCTCTTTGGCAAACCAATACATGATCCAAAACCTTGCGATGATGGAGAGATGAAGAAGGCCTTTTGGCCACCTCCCAAATACCAACATCAAAAACCCCCAAAGGAGGCCCCCAAGCAATGGGTTCCAAAAAAGCACCCTAGCTAGTCAAGGTACCTATGATGCCAAAACGAAGACCCGAAAACTCTCATCTCCCAAAGCACTTTTCCTAACTTAAATCATGCTAAGCATAGACCCCGAGTAGCATCAAAGCCAAAACCAGACATGTAACCAAATCCTTGCTAGCTCCTAACATTAGTAGTCCAAAGCTAAGGGAACCCTCATATTTAGGTTCCAAAGCCTAAGGCACACACACACACACACACACACACCGCAAGTCTCCAAACCCACGCTAACGACTTAAATATTTCATGCCAAGTCAAAGACTCAAACCCACGTAAACAAGTATCCAAGCCCACAGGCTAACGACTCAAATATTTCATGCCAAGTCAAAGACTCAAATATTGCATGTAGTACCAAACCTAAAAGATGGAGTGGAGAGTCTTACCTTTGATACGACCCCTAAATCTTAAGTAGTGGAGAGCCAAGGCTACTATTCTAACCAAGTTGCAGGAAGAAATAATCCTCTCGAAGAAGTCAAACAATCTCCTAAGCCCTAAGCATAAGAGGAAGCACAAGCTTCCAAGTGATGGCCTTACCCATCATCACTTCCATCAAAATGGAGCCACTAATAGTACCAATCCCCATGTGGTGGGGCCTTGCTCATTCTCACAACCATCAAAATAGAGCCACCAAGTAGAGACCCTAAGCATCAAAGCCAAAACCACCCATGTAACTAAAGCATACCATAAGTAGAGACCTTCTTAAGCATCAAAGCCAAAACCACACGTGTAAATAAATCCATGTTTTATCCTAAGAAAGATATTCATAGACCAAGGCTATTATGAAAGCGAACCCTCATATCTAGGTCCTAAAGCCTAAGGCACCCATAAACCTACACCAAAGACTCCATTGCTACATTCCAAACCTAAGATAGAGTGGAGAAGTTGTGCTCCCCCCCCCCCCCAAATCTTAGCATGTGTGGATAGCTAATGCTACCAAGCCATAAGAAGAAATACTCCCCCAGAGAAGTCGAAAAACCCCCCAAGCCTCAATTGTTGAGAAGAGCACCAAAAAGCTTCCAAGAGGTGGCCTTACCCATTATCACTCCCTTGAAAATGGAGCCATCAACAACATCAAATCCCCAACTTGTGGCTTACATTGTCACACCCATCAAAATGGAGCCGCTAAAGGAGCCAAACTGTTAGGTGTGCTCCCAACACCAACCCCGTCGCACCATCAAGCACCCCTAAGATACAACAGTAGCTGAACCACCAAGCTCGCATAACACCCCCCGCGTGCCACATTGCAAAACCAACTCACCGATAAAGGGCCAAATCTAACATAATTACACCATCAAAGTCTAGGTTGGCATCAAAATAATCATCATGTTTGAAGCAATACTCTACTATTGCTTTTACTAATCTTAGTTTCAATTATACATATGCAATGTATCCTCTCCAACTCAAGTGTATAGATAACATATACTTGGGAATGATTTTTTTATTTCTTTTAATTTTTTAAAGGATACAAAAAGTGAATGGGATGGAACATAAAATGTCAACGAAAGCAGTTGTGTTGTGAGACATAATCCCTTCTCTCAAGAGTTAAGAATGTCAAAGAAAGCAGTTTTGTTGAGATACAATCCCTTCAAGAATATCAAAGAAAGTAGAAAAACATTAAAGAAAGCAAACTTGAGCAGGAGAAACATTGAAGAAAGAAACTTAAGAAGAAAGCAAAATTATTAATGATGTGAGCAGTCCTAGAGAAAATCCCACAAACTCTCAAAAATTCAATTGGCTTAAACATGTCTGAGTAATGATGTGTAAATTAAAAATGTAGTATGTTCCAAAACTTATCTTCTACCCTAGGAATGATAAGCCATTACTTCGGGCAACCTTATTAGTCTCTATTCATATGGTGTCATCAATGAGGATGAAGAGAAATTTATTATAGTGATAGACATAGATTATATCCCATATTATGCCTTGAATCTAAGCTTAGCTATGATTATAGAAAGTTTAGACTTTGAAAAGGAATATAGGATTTGTGGCACTGGGGATGAATATTTAGTGAGGCTTTATCACCTCAGTCTATATGTCCCTCATATAAAATTTGTAAGTATAGGCCAACGTTACCTTTTCCAACTTTTCGGATCCTAGGATTGAGACTTTCCCCTAGCAATGTAATAAATCTTTTCAAAACAATAACAAAATTATTTTTTAATATTCAAGTAATCTTGTTACTTAATTATTGTTACAAAGATCTTGATTTAAGAAGATTCTTTTCTTTTATGAGGCACGGACGTGAAGCATAAAAAGAAGTACTTTGAAGTAGAAGTATTAGATAATGATGTCAAAGAGGTACTTTATAAATCTCAACCAGGACTACTCTGAGGGAAAGGGAATAATTCTATAAAGTAGCTTTATATTAGATTATTTCCATGACAAATACTTTGACTTCATAGGGTACAACAATAGTAGCAAGTAAGCTCTTGTTCACCTCAAGATATTGCCCAAAATAGTTGGAGGAATCATATTGAGTCCAACCACCTGAATCAAGATCAGCTCAAATGATCAACTCAGATGGGAAGACATGAAAGCATACCTCCAATAAAGGTTTTGTCCTCCAGGATTCCAAGAAGGAAAGCTGAATGAATTCTTAGAGTTATCTTAAGTAAGGAAATCCATTACGCAAGTCTTATCTACTATGTTTATGTGATGGCTTATGAGAGTCTTCTTCATTGATTTGTTCAAAGATTGGATGCTCCTATAGATGGATTGGTGAAGAATGCAAAGCTCTCTTCCATAGTCAAAGTAGTGAGAATGGCCGAATATTTTGTGCAAGCTTTTCCAAAGAAGATAGCCTAGTAGAAATCCTCCCTAGCCTAGCAAAAATCCTCCCCATCCCCTCCCCTAAAGAGAGCTCCATTCCGTGTTACTAACCAAAGAGAAATCAAGGACAAGATCAGAGCTAATGCACTAAGGCCCAGTGGACCAAAGGTCATGATTCTTACCATCATCTGATGCCAACAAAATTGTAATTTTCTTCTCAAGAAGGAGCGTAAATATTTCAGATGCGTACAGCCAGGCCACTTGATGAATGATTATCCAAATGCACATGTTGTTGTTACCTTTCAAACTTCTTCTGTTGTACGATCCTCATATCATAGGTCTGTGATTTCAATGTAGAGAAATCATGGACCCCCACCTCTAGACTACAAAAATCAAAGAAGGTAAGTACTAGCCCAGTCAGCAACATCTAATTCCATTATTGTAGCTGACCATCAAGAGGAAGAATAAAGAGGTAGGATTCACCTCGATGTTAAGCATCAAGGCAAAAATCAATAGATTTCAATAATTTGAACCCCAACCAATTACTTAGGCAAAAAATTTAAACTTTTGGTTAATTTTAAAAGCACTCATTCATTCATTTTTTGCATGGATGCTACATAAATTAGCAACCAATGAGAAGTAGGGTAAACTAATGTAATATTCTTTTCACACACCATGAGAGGAGATAGATGTGATTCAGTTTTTTGTAGATGAAAACTTAACCTAATGTAAGTTTAAAAATTTACCCCTAGGCATATATGACGGAATTCTTAGGATGGACTAGCTTACTCAGAATCAAGCTACTATTTCCTTCATGTATCTTCACAAAAACAAGGTGCAAAGGGGATTGGACTAATTGGAGCTCCTACTTTACAACTTGTAAAGACATCTAAACTATTAAAGGGACTTAGAAAGAAGAACGCAATTTATGTTATTAAGCGGAATCATAAAGTAAGGAGTTAGATACTAAGAAAACTAAACGATAAAGTGAGTATGCTGATATAATTCCTGAGTACTTGATAAAACTGCCCCCAACTTGTGAGGTAGATTCATGAGATAGTGCTGATATATCAAGAGCTCAACCTACTACAAAGAGAGCATATAAGATGGTCATTCTAGAATCAATTGAAATCAAGGAACAATTGAGGTAACTTTAGGAGCAAGACTTTGTTCGACCCAGTGTATCCCCATGGAGTGTACATGTACTTTTTTAGAAAAAGAAGGATGGAATTCTCACTTGAGGGTTGAATCAACTCACCATCAAGAATAAATATCATTTTCCTAAGACAAATAAGCTTTTAAACCAATTGCATGGTGCCCATATATTTATAAAGATTGAGTTAAAGTCAAGGTACTAGCTGATTAGCATTATATTAATTCCATTCATACTAACAAAAGCCCCTATTACCTTCAATTGATTAATGCAAGAAATATGCAAATAACATCTAAATGATTTTTTCTTAGTCTTCTTTGATGATATTCTAGTTCACTCCAAGAATGTTATAGATAATAAAGAAAAGGTAGGTAATGCATGTACTTCTTCTCGGCATATACCATCACCCCATGGCGCCTAACAACCCCTCTCTCTCAAAACATCATTAAGTTGACACATATCAAAGGTCACAAGAAAGTTCATGTTGTGCTTAACTCCCCCAGTTATGCTAACATGGCTACCCTCCATCAAAATTTTATCCATTACAATGTGAGAAAGCCCATGCTGTATATGGAGGGGTTACATTACTTTGGTGATTTTCTTGTTGCATAATGAAGAAGAAGGAAGAAGCTTCTCCATTTGATGTGGCTGTTCTTGGAATAGCACATCACAACTCACTATGAGCTTCTTTTCCTGAGGGCCACAGACCCGGCATCCCTTCGACTCCATGTTGTAACCCAAGAAGATGCATTTCTCACTCTTAGCATCCAATTTGGTTCTTTGAGCATATAGAACATGTACATAACATTTACTCCCAAAAACTCTCAACAAAAACTTTCAAGTGTGCTAAAGGTTTCTTACCCAAGTAATGTAAATAGCAACATCTCTTTGATGGCCTTTGTTGTTACACTCCTATTAAGAATATACACAATCATAGCCTAAAAGGTTCCTAAAACCGATATCTTGTGGGAAGGGTTCCCGATGTTTCCCATCATGCAAGCTTCATGTACATCCGAAATATTATAAAAATTGGTGGCAAATGCTTAACTAGCTTACCTTTTTGTATCTCTAAACGAGTTTGCATACTGAGATACCCATATCTCTCATGCCAAATTTTACTGCTACTAAGTCAGCCTAGACTATAAATATCAAAAGCCCATACAAGTTCTTCTCGTGGAATGCCCTTTGCAATGACCTTATCATCTCCATCTAGACCCTCTTCCTAACTATGAGAGCATTACTGGTCATGATATATTAGATCAAAAGAAAACCATTTCTTTTTCTTGGAACCATTACTAATCTTCACTTGTACCTTTGAGAGATTCATAACATCAAGCATCATTAAGATATAGCATCAAGCATCTTTAGTTAATAGCATATATGAAAGCTTCAATGAATCAATAATCAAGGTTTAGAGAATCATTAGTTGGAAAACTTGAATGGACTTACTAATCAAACTTTAGAGATTCATTTGTACTCTACTGGATCCATACCAAGGCTTTGCATCTACATTTTTGCTCATGATGAAGAGTAACCCTAATGCCCTTACGTTTGATGAGTTTGGCTGTAGTGCTCTTGCACAAGAAGAAGAGCAATCTTGATAAAATTGAACTCATATGTGTGTGGGAGATCAAGAATTTTTACTAAAGGTAAAGGTAAGGCCTTTTCTCAGGGTGGCTATAAGCCAAAGGTAGAATCAACTCAATCTTGTGGAAACTATTCTGAGAAGGGTGATAAACCTAAAAGAAGAAAGGCAAATGTAACTACTATCGAAAGCTATGCCATTATATCAATGAATGCAAAAAAATGACTAGAGAAGGAGAAGAAGAAAGAGTCAACAGGCATGGTTATGGTGGCTGATGTATTAGCACCAAGTGTGCTAAAAAGGAGGAGTCAATAAACTATGCATAAGATGATTGGGAATTCATTATGCACTACAATTATGATCCTTCTATCCATGATGTATTCATAGCAGTGATAGATCAACATGTTTGGTAGTTTGATAGTGGTACTAGAAAGCACATTATTTTTCTCAACTTGATTTTTTTTACTCCCTTGAGTGTACCTCTCAAGGAGAAACATTCGTATGTGCAAACAACTCCTCATATCTAGTGAAAGGAGTTGGTAAGATTGTGCTCTCACTATTTTGCAAATAGTGGGACAAACACTTTGAAGTCTTGCTTGTTCCAGGTATCAAAAAGGACTTTCTATCAATCTGTGTCAGGCCTAGTGAACATATTTATTAATGACAGGTATCAAAAAGGACTTCTTGTTAGTCTCTACCATTGCTAGGGTAGTCTTAGTGGACATATTTATAGTGACAGATGTAGAGTTCATGATTGAAGTGATGGAGACATCACTATGGTATATCGGATACACTAATCCATGGGCTTTATAGGTTGGACATATATGAGAGATTTACTACCACACATGCTATGAGTGATGTGGAGCTATGGCATGCTACTTTGGTCACTTGAATTTTGGTAGTTTGTTGTACCTTAAAAAGTAATAGATGGTGTTAGAGTTGCCAAAGCTTGAGTCCCCCTTGTCAAACATGTATGTGAAGGGTGCATTTTGGGTAAGATGAAATAGACATCATTCTCAAAATATGGATCAATAAGGACTATCCACCAAGAATTACATCTTATACATAGTGATGTATCTATCGATTGGGGAATATCTCTACTTTGTGACCTTTATTGTGACTACTCCAGCACACGTGGCATATTTGTTGAAGTCAAAGTCAAAGGTTTTTACATGCTTTAGACACTTTATTTCTATGGTTGAAAATGACCCTCTCTATATTTCTTTCTCATTTCTCAACAAATCTTACTTAACTCATGTCTTGCGTACAGATCCTCGAGTCTACAAACGCTTCACTACCTTATTCATCCACACAATATAAAAAATGTCAATACTTTACTAGTTTGTACGTATATAAACATCGTCACCATAGGGGAATGATGTCTTATTGCAAAACCTCAACATGCATTGATGTCACCCTCTTTCTCTCTTTTTTAATATGAAAAATAAGATCATGATAATTATAAACAATTGCTACAAATAAGATCATGACCCAGTCACTTGAATATTCACAAATAAATATGTTTGCTACACTACAATGAAATCTTCGTTGCGTACATCCAGATGGAAAAAATCTTGTTGAAAATGCTCAAGAAAGATAAAAGACTCAATTCTTTGTTGTAAAATTTTTATTGAGTCAATGGCATAGATTTTTATTGAGTCAATGGCATAGATTTCATTTTCTTCCTTTTGGAATGTTCAATTATGGTCTACAGTACAAGGTTTAAAACCAAGGAGCACTTACTTGAAAGACTATATAGTTTAACTTAATTATGTCCTCGAGCATATCTACATAGCCCAACTCGCATTTGATAACATTTGAGTCCATGGCACTCGCATAACTTTGTTGTTGCTAGAATGCATTATCTTACACATTCTTACACTAGTGTGAAAATGTTGACCATAAGGCCACTTCTATAAAATTATGTTTATGATGAATAATGCTATTAAATACGATATATAATTTTTCATAGAACCTAGGATTTAATCTTAAAGAGTACTTATATAGAGATTGAATCCGACTGATATATAATTTTACATAGCATCTAGGATTTAAGCTTAAAGAGTACTTACATAGAGATCGCATCCTAATGCTACCTCCTTTTTATCACAATTAACCACCTCCATCCTCACCAAAGGACTCTTAACCCAAGAGGTATGTTTGTAGTTTTGAGGCGATATCAATGTTTTTTTCTTAGAAAGTTTCTTTTTCACTAATAGTGTAAAAATGTTGACCATAAGCCCATTGCTATATATAATTGTGTTTGTGATGAATGATGCTATTAAATGTGATATAGATTACATAGAACCTAGGATTTAAGCTTAAAGAGCACTTACTTAAAGATCACATCCTAATGATACCTCATTTTTATCATCACCATCACCCTCACTAAAGTACTCAACCAATTATAGGAGGCATGCTTGTAGTTTTGAGGTGATATCAAGGTTTTTTGTTACAAATTTTATCTTTTCCAGCTTCTATAAGGTGACTCATTTTGGCATATCATACAATATAAAGGTGTTCACAAAGCTCATATGACAACTAATCTCCTTTTCATTTTGTAATAATACCTTTCATATAATATTATCATCTCCTTCTACGATTCATAACCTTGGTGCATTTGGATCCATAACGAGCAGATACTCTATTACATAATATAATGGTTTTCAACCATCCATATTTTTTAATATGGTCCCAATTGGATGATATGGTTAATTGGTCATTTTGGACCAAGTCGTGGGTTGGAGAGCACGATTGACCCATGTCCATGTTGACCTTGGGTACTATATATAGACTAGTTTAGCAGCCTTAGTTTATCATTGAGTTCATTGTGTTCAAGCATTCCTATAAGAAAGACATCCTTTGTCTAGAGTCTGCCTAGACCACCATCAAATCTCCTTGCCCGGAGCACATGGGTGAGCAAATATCCATCAAAGCTCCTTACTTGGACCACATGGGTGAGCAAACATCCACCAATTTTTGTAATCAAAGTTTCCAAACAATAATATTGTTTACTCTCCATTTTTTTCTTCAATTTGATGTTTTGTATTCTATTGATCTAGCTTCCTCTATTTTGTTTTCTTATAGTGAATGAGTACATACACTTATATGTCAAAGAAGTCTCTTTAATATTCCATTAAACATAAAGAATTATGAAATTTCTTATTCCATTAAACATAAACAATTATGTAATTTGATTTCATCTCTTTAGCACCAATCCATCTACAATACTAGCATAAAATATAAGTCAAGTTTGTAAAGAGTCAAACAACAAAAAATTGGCCGCCTCTCACATGCAATACCACAAATATTCCTTGAGATGCTTTCCTATTTGTTCTCTCCATTTACCAATTAGCCGCCTCTCACATGAAATGACACAAGTATTCCTTGTTGAGATCCTTTCCTATTTGTTCTCTCTATTTACCAATTGGCCGCCTCTCACATGAAATGGCACAAGTATTCCTTGAGATTTTTAAATATGATCCTTGAGATCCTTTCCTATTTGTTTTCTCGATTTACCAATTGGCCACCTCTCACATGAAATGGCACAAGTATTCCTTAAGAGGAAGACCTAAACTTTGTGTTGCTACAATCCACCTTCCAAGTAAAAATCAATCACGTTTTCTCAGGCATGCCATGCATATGTTTTCTCTCATGAGTCATACTCAAAAGTCTTATCTTCTAGAAGTCTTATAATTTTCTCTTCCTAATAGTTACATTTAGACCCTCTATATATCAAGAGTGTCCCCATTCTTCCTCTTCCATGTACTACCCGTTAAGCAAAAGTTGTACAACAAGATAGTCATGTTCATGATGATTGAAGTGGATCTGTTAGTGAACTAAGGGTTGTTCACCTATCACACTCGGTGGACATTCGTCATTCAGGAGTGAACCTTCTCTTTCATCAGTCACACGAACCATGCCCTCTGGGGGAGACTATGGATAGGTAGGATATCTACTTCTTAACCATGCCCTGGAGGCTACAGATAGGCGGTATACCCACTTCTTAGCCAACCTCTCATTTCTGTGCTCTTGATACTTTGCGGATGCGAGGCTAGCATATTCTGATACTTAGCTCTGCCTCATCCTTGGATTTGGCAACTCTCTTCTTTTCAAAAAAATCCCTAAGTTTAGAAAGGTTATTGTGTCTGGAAAGACTTTGAGAATCCTTTCCTGACTTCTTCATGGTCTATCTCATCCTTTCTCGTATGGATCCTGTTGAGCAGTAGTTCCTCTAGAAACAAAATTGATATGCGTTCTTGATGCATACCTTGGCTCGTATGCTCTTCGGCTCTTGCTGATTGGGGAATACCACGGGTTACACATACCATGTAGGTTGGTTAGAAGTCCTACGATCTACATCTAGCGCCACTAATCTAGAAGAGCAAAAGCAAATGATATGTGATGTTATTCATAGAATTATCCAAATTGAGTGCAGAAAATCACAGCACAAGAGGGTGAGAGAGAGAGGCGTGTAACTCTGCTCTATATACACAAGAAGATCCCGGAAAAGGTACAAAATGGAATGGGGGGCTGGGGGCCTATTTATATGGCCCCATATACCAGTCGGCCTGTGCTATAGGCAGCTGACTGGCCCTGAACCTCCACGACCAGCACAAGCCTCCAGTCGGCTAGCTAAACTGAGTCGGCCAGAACAGAAATGTGGTCGGGTACATGAAGGTTCAGTCGGCCAACACAGTAGTGTATTATGAGTGCCAAAAATGAAAGATCACAAGCCCTAGAAGATAATGGGCGTATATACAATGCACGGGGGAAAAAACCTCCTAGTGAGGGAAAAAGTGCCCCGGCGGTCCTAAGTGTGTTCACACACATCACTACTATAATATGGTAACAAATCCCCCCTGGAGTGATGCGGTGAACAAGAGCTAGCACTCATGTATAGGGAAGTGTCTAGCTATGTGGATGAATCCACAAAAGGGAGTAAGCCCAAAGCTTTGCGAAAAGCTTCGAACTTCTCACGAGGCAGAGCCTTTGTGAAAAGGTCTGCAAGGTTATCCTGTGTTGGCACATAAGCCAAACTGATCTCTCCTGCAGAGAGAAAACAAACAAAATGTATTATATAAACAAAGTGTAGACTGATTTATTTTGTTTTAAATAAAAGATATATATATATATATAGAGAGAGAGAGAGAGAGTGTGTGTGTGTAAAATATTTTTAGCTTTTTTAAATAAAAAATGATTTATTTTGTTATATATATATATATATATATATATATATATATATATATATATATAGAGAGAGAGAGAGAGAGAGAGAGTAAAATAATTTTAGATTTTTTAAATAAAAAATCATTTATTTTGTTATGTATATATATATATAATCTTTATATATTGAGAGAGAGCTTTATAATCTTTTAGTATGTATGTGAAGATTGGAGAAAATCTCATGAGGGATTGTATATTATGTGTATACACAAATATTATAAAAATAAATATTATTATTTTTATTTAATGTTTACTATTTTATAATGAAGAAAATGACTATATATATATATATATACACACGTACACACACACACACACACACACACACATATACACGTATACACACACACACATACACATATATATATACATACATACATACATATATATATATATATATATATATATATATATATACATACATACATACATATATACGTGTATATATATATGTAGAGAGAGAGAGAGAGAGAGAGAGAGAGAGAGAGAGAGAGCTTTATAATCTTTTAGTATGTATGTAAAGATTGGAGAAAATCTCATGAGGGATTGTATATTATGTGTGTACACAAATATTATAGAAAAAAATATTGTTTTTTTCAATGTTTACTATTTTATAATAAAGAAAAAGACTTTATACTCAATGTGCCACTCCTTCAAATTGAATACTTGATGGAATTAGGTTTATGGCAAGAATGGTAGAGACATGTAGCTTGAGGTGTCCTTTTCAGACCGTTTCCTTGAATTCTTCAAGGAAAAGAAGAAGAAATGAAAAAATAAAATGTGCACAGGAGTCAAGGGATAGTGAACCTCGTTGTTGTGATGCAAGGGTGCATAATGTTACCTGTAATACCGGTGATGTATTGATGCAAGAGACTCAGGATTCTTGCAAAAAACGATACCTTTTTTGCACAAAAACAAGTAGCAAAAGAAACTTTGATGTATTTACCTCAATCTAGCACCAAGAGGTCTCAAATTGCCCTGGGTGGAGATAAAAGGATATCTAACAAGAGTGCTAGAAGTGTGCCGTGAGATTGCTAGAAATAGGACTCTTTTGAAAGAAATAATAAGGGAAATGACAAATTGACTTTATTCCGGGATGTCATTGGCTGAAAGTTTGAGACTTACGAGAAGGTATCAGCGCTTCATTGCTAGAAATAAGGCTTCTTATAATGCAACTAGAAAAGTAACATTTGATGGAGCTAACGAGGGTCTTGCAACATCCACGACATTGGCTATGAACACGATTTCTTTTAACAAGGGTCCTGCAGTGGTGACTAATCAAGGTGTTATGGTGGCAAATAATGAGGCAATAGTGGCGTGCCTTAATGCAGGTGCTGAGGGTGTGGTCAGAAGGGTTATACTGAGTGATCCAAGGATGCTATCTTCTTCTAAGGCAGATGGTGAGAGAGTACTTGCACCGTTGAATGAAGTTAACAAAGAAGCCAATATATTTGATGTGAGAGAGATGAGGTAGATTGTCTAAGAGTAGTAATAGATGGCGAGAGAGTAATGATTGAGGATGAAAGTGTATTGGTAGGTGGTCAGAGAGTAGTGGTAGAGGATGAGAGTGTATTAGAATTTGTAAATGAGGGTGATGCAACTACAATGTTCTTATTTTCTGTTCATGAAGCTAGGGAAGTATCGTTTGCTACTACGATAAGAAGAGATAATCTTAGCTCTCGAATTGCCTTGGGTGAAGATAAAAGGATATTCAACAAGAGTGGTATAAGTTTTCGCCGCGTGAGATTGCTAGGAATAGGACTCTTTTGAAAGAAATAACAAGGGAAATGGCAAGTGGAGTTTATTCAGGGATATCATTGGTTGAAAGTTTGAGACTTACAAGAAGGTACCATCGCTTCATCTCTAGAAATAGGACCTCTTATAATGCAGCTAGAAGACTAAATGAGGGTAATGCAATTACAATGTCTTCCCTTTCTGCCCATGAAGAGAGAGAAGTGCCATTTGCTAATACAATAACAAGGGAGAGTATTGGAGAAATTCCCTCTTATGTATTTGAAAAAAGAAAGGGAGGGATTTTGTCCATCCTCCATGAACTCCCACCCGTATAAGGTATACATGCAGCTACTTGGCCTTTGGTATATTCGTGCACTTTAAGCCACTCATTTAGGAGGGATGGGTTTTGTGGAGCATAGTTATGGGCAAGTGAAAAGAAGATGAGTTGTGGAAAAGTTCTTGGCAAATATTGTTGTAAACATGGGCGTGTGTCTCTTCCTTCACTTGCTGAACCCCCTGAGCCATTAAGGTCTCTTTTGATTGGTAGTGACACTACAAGTAAAAATTTTCGAGTAAACATCAGGGCTTATAATAGTGTGTTGGCTTTTGCATCATTGGGTGCACAAATAAATGAATCTCTCTTTCGCAATAGTAGTGTCTATACTTTCAAGGTGCATGGGAGTGTTTATCATCGGATTGGGTCCTTGGTCCCCAATGATATGTACAATCCTAAGCCATAGTTTGCACAGTTGTATGTGTTTGATACTGAGCACGAATTACAAAATCAACTAGGTGTCATGAATGGATTGGAATCCATGACCCTGGAAGCACTTCAAGCCATGATGCACACTTCTAATCCATTTGCACAAGCTTTTAAGTATGTGGGAAGAATGTTGAGTGACAATCCAGGTTTGGAATTGAAAATGACTATATGTGAGACAAAATCCACATCTAGGCAGTACTCGATGCCAGCAGCTTTCGAGATTGCTGGAATCATGATTGGTCAAGGTTACAATCATAATGTTGGTCGTCGCGTGATATTTTATTGCATTCAAGAAGGCATATGCAAACACATCTCTAATGTGCATAGGTGCTATATGCCTCTTTTGTACGTTATGTTATTTCCACGAGGGGAGGATGGATCCCTTATGCTGATGCACAAGTGAGTGCATTGAGAAATGGTCATTGTGTGACTCAACGACAATACTATGCTTATCGATTACAAATTCGTCTAGATACAAATGCATGCTTGCTACATGGTGGAAGGTTGTTGTAGCAGTATATGGTTGATGCCTATTGTAGTGTTGAAGAGTCACGATTATCTTGGCTACGCCATAATCATAAAAGTTTGCGTTTAGAGGTTTATAGTGGTTTAGCAGACATGCTTCATGTAGAAGGAAGTGGAAGTGGTATTGCAGGAAGGACAGTGGGAAGCAGAATAGTGTTACCTTCTAGTTTTACTGGTGTGCCACGACAAATGTATCAGCTTTATCAAGATGCCATGGCAATTGTTCATTAAAGGGCAAGCCCAATTTATTCATTACTTTCACATGTAACCCAAAGTGGCCAGAGGTATTAGATGCTTTACTCCCGGGGCAAAGTGCATGTGACCGGCCTGATTTGACTACTAGAGTATTTCACCAAAAACATTCAGATATGATGAAAAATATCGTGAAGAAGGAGCTCTTTGGTAAAGGTGATTGGATATGTGAGTATCATTGAGTTCCCAAAAAGAGGATTGCCTCATTCACACACGTTATTGATCTTGGATAGTGCCCATAAACCTAAGACTGTCCAAGACTATGACAAATTAGTATGTGCCGAATTGCATGATAAGCAAATGTTTCCTACTCTGCATGATGTCGTGTTGCATTGCAATATCCATGGGCCCTGTGGGCCAATCAATCCAAGTGCAATTTGTATGGATAAAGGGAAATGCACAAGGAACTATCCACGAGCTTTTGCACAAGAGACTACTGTGGATGAGAGTGGTTACCCTGTGTATATGCATCGAAATGATGGAAGAACTGTGGCATTGAAAACGTGTAATGTTGATAATAGATGGGTTGTGCCATATAACCCTTATCTTTCAGGCACATATAATGCTCATGTAAATGTGGAAATATGCTCAACAATAGCAGCAGTGAAATATCTTTACAAGTACATATACAAGGGGCATGACAGAGCAACAATAAGATTTAGCACTGTACAAGGTGGTGATGTTAATGCTACTTGCGTAGTCGATGAGATTCAGAGGTATTTGGATGCACGTTACGTCTTTGCATCAGTGGAGACTCTTTGAGTACGATTTACACAATGAGAAACCTAATGTGCAACGGTTGCAAGTACACTTAGATGAACAACATCCTGAAGCAAACAATACATTGCATAGTGATTTCCCTCAACAATGGGTCTGGAACTCCAGTTTGAAGAAATGGACCAAAAGAAAGATTGGAAACACTATAGGGTGCATGTACTTTGTAGCTCCTTTGGCAGGTGAGGAATACTATGTTCACCTACTTCTTACAATATGTAAAGGATCTAAGTCCTTTGAAGATTTGCATTCGCTCAATGGTCACATCTATCCTTCCTTCAAGGTAGCTTGCATTGCTAGAGGGATATTGGAAGATGATTCTGAATGGGTTGCATGTATGGAGGAAGCATCATCCATGCAAAATGCCTTGCAGCAGCAGTTAAGATGCCTTTCTGTACTATATTGCTATTTTGTGAGCCTTCCTCTCCAGGAATATTGTGGAAGAGATTTCGAGAAGAAATGATTATGCCAGTTATCGAAAGTAGGGGTCAGTTCACTGGTATTGAACAATTAGCTGAAACTCAAGCACTACTACATTTAGAAGAAATTATTTGTGCTCAGAGAGACGGACATTGGCAGATTTTGAAGGAATGCCTGAACTAAACAGAACTGATTTGGAAGTCTTGGGTGAAAATAGATTGCTTCTGGAAGAGAGATCTTTTGATACTATCGAACAATCTAACCTGTCAAGTGCTATGGAGTCAACATTAACAAATAGAAGAAATTCTTTGTGCTCAGAGATGGACATTGGCAGATTTTGAAGGAATGCTTGAACTAAACAAAACTGATTTGGAAGTCTTGGGTGAAAATAGATTGCTTCTGGAAGAGAGATCTTTTGATACTGTCAAGTGCTATGGAGTCAACAAATAGCTAGCGTGTTGCTTTTGATGCTGTAACGCATACAATTGCGACAGATGCAGGTGACATTTTTTTCCTAGATGGTCCGGGGGGATCGGGCAAGACCTATTTGTATAATTGCTTGCTTGCGCGATTACGTGGACAAGGGCATGTTGCTCTGGCCACTGCATCGTCAGGTATTGCTTCTCTACTCTTGGTGAATGTTGCGCGATTCCGTGGACAAGGGCATGTTGCTCTGGCCACTGCATCGTCAGGTATTGCTTCTCTACTCTTGGTGAATGGACGTACTGCACATTCTAGATTCAAGATACCTGTGGAGCTAAACAATTCTTCAACTTGCAAAATCCCTGTACATGGACAACTTGCAGAGATTTTGAGAGTTTGTAAGCTCATTATTTGGGATGAGGCTCCAATGATTCATCATTATGCTTTTGAAGCATTGGATAGGAGCTTACAAGATGTATTATTCTCAGATATTGGTGGAAAGGTTATATTAATGGGGGGAGATTTTAGACAAATCTTGCCTGTTATTATGAAGGGAAGACGTGAGGATATTGTTAATGCAACATTAAGTCGTTCCTTTCTATGGAACTCTATCAAAGTTCTGAAGTTAACTAGAAATATGCGTATTCAATCAAACAATACTAATGGAAATATGCGTATTCAATCAAGCAATACTAATGGATGCAATGAGTTTAAATAGTGGGCCATGAATATTGGGAATGGAGTGGATTGTAGCGAGATGATAATCTGATGGTGATACTACCAAGTAATATGGTCCTGCAAAGATCGACCCTTAAAGACTTGGTACATTGGGTATACTCTGAATTGGCTATCACTACGACATATGCTTCATACTTTAGTGAGCTTACTATTCTTGCTCCGATAAACAGCCAGGTGGATATTGTGAATAAGACAGCTTTGGATGCAATGCCTGGTGAGCCTAAGCAATATTTCAGTGCAGATTCAATTCTTCAAAATGATAAAAATTCATTCCTATATTCCACGAAATTTTTGAATGTAGTCGACCTTCAGGGTGGATATCCACCTCACTGCTTGGTTTTAAAGTTAGAAGCTCCTGTTATTTTGCTTTATAACTTAGATCCAAGACGTGGACTCTGTAATGGTACACGGATGATATGTAAGGCCTTTCACTCTAAAGTCTTGGAGACTGAAATCATCATTGGTACTAAAGTTGGTGAAAGAGTATTTCTTCCACGGATTACCTTTATATGCACCGAGACACCCAACTACCATTTACCACATGAGACGAAGACAGTTTCCCGTACGACTGGCATTTGGCATGTCAATAAACAAATCGTAAGGCCAAACCCTAAATCTCTTGGGGTTGTATTTGGTGACTCCAGTGTTTACTTATGGGCAAACAATTGTATGTCGCATTGTCATGAGCACGGTCTCCTCATGCTGTGAAGGTGTTACTTGAGGATAATGCTAATGTGGAGTCTTCATTTGATGATCTTTAAAGTCATACACCTACTACAACAAACAACATTGTTTATAAGGAGATCTTGATGACTTCAGAGTGACAAGTCAAGTTTCTTATTTAAGTTCTGCGATTTGATTAATTTTGTTGTGATTTCTTTTTTATACATATTGTCCATGGTAAAAGTACTTATTTTTGTTTTTTATGTTTTGACAGACATGTCTAAGATTACATGGACATGTCTTTGTCGAGGATAGTAGGTGAGTTATTCTCTATATTTGCATAACTTTTCTTGATTACAAAGTATGGAACATGACATTCTATACTTATGTCCAATGTGTACAGAGCCACCGCTATGGTCAGCTCCTATTACTGTGGGTCACGTAGCAGCAGGGATTATGATTGATGCTTATAGGGATGGGTAAGTATAAGTGTAATTGTTAGGCATTGTATAAATATTTTTTGAATCTATATATAAATAATTGTATAACCTATTTGTTATGCTTTGATTTTAGGATATTGTATAACATTGATACATTTATGGTAAGAGTTGTCGATGAAGGCGTCGAGATGTACGGGATTAGTGTTCCAGATGAGGAGTGGGGTGCCTATTTGTTTTGGAGAGAGATGGAGAGATACTTTGCATCATTTGAGGGGTATTCAGTACCCGATGACTGGTTGTTTCTTACATCCATTCATGACCATTGGTATTCGTTATGGGTTTTATACCAGAGCTCCTCATGTACCATCCACTCGATGTTCTAAGGTAATTTTGATTATGTTTTTCTATTATAAGATTTTTTTGAGATTTTATTTATCGATGTGTTGTTATGTGCAGGTCCTTTTGAGATTTTATTTATCGATGTGTTGTTATGTGCAGGTCCTTTTGAGATTTTATTTATCGTTGTGTCGTTATGTGCAGGTCCTTTTGAGTTTTTATTTATCGTTGTGTCGTATGTGCAGGTCCTTTTGAGATTTTATTTATCGTTGTGTCGTTTGTGCAGGTCCTTTGCATTCATCGATAGTAGAGCATGTGCGGGATGGATCACCGCTTTACAATAGAGAGCGTATTGTGAGGAGATAGATGAATGATCCAATTTGTTGATTTTGACATTACTGACTGAGATTAGTGACTTATATGGATATTTATATAGTTGACATAGATAATTTTGTGGTGCATTTTGAGAATATGTAATATTGGTCTTTTTTTCATCTTCGTATGCTACATTACTATGATATTTTTGTTTTCGCTACAAATCTATGAGACATGAATGTTATTTTGAGATATGTATATATGAAGTCATTTGAAATAATGTATCGTGTTTACTTAAAACATGGCCTAAATTTTGGAGAAACCGAGCCTATTTTTTTGAAACCTTACCTACCGAGCAGTAACGCAACGCGGAGGTCCAATACGAATATTATCTTAAGGAAGAGTTTCACAAAACTGCCACGTGACAAGAATTTGGAAGTTGTGGAAGAAAAGAAAAAGAAAAAAATTTGAAGAAGTTTGAGTAGAATTTGATTTTGGAAGCCTCAGAAGACTTGCTACCGGTTCCCAACTAGTCAATGTAAAACATGGTAACAAAATCTTATGACTTTTTTACAGAGCAGAAGCCATCACAAGAGCTGGTTAAAGGTGTTGTATCGAGAGACAATTGCAACCTAGCTATGGTTAGCCATTGTCCAAACGTTTCCCTTCTTCCAACTTACCTTTTCTGAAGCCTGTTTTTTGTATCGGTACTGACATTTGCGTTTGATTTTTTGCCTTCAGGTCAAGAGAAAAACAGTACACCAAAACATTGGCAACAAAGAAGCCAAGAAGTTGGCAGAAAAGGTGTTTTGGTGTTTTTTCTGTAACGGCTCACTCAAGCTATGGATTCTATTGAGATTTTCAAAGCAAATTGTCTTATTGTTTTATGCCTTCTTCTTTTGGCAGGATGCAGCGGCTCCGACATCCCCTCGGTAAGCTGGTTCAATGCTGTTGCAGTAGTCAGTAATATATTTTCATGCAGCTTTTTCCTAATTGGATAAGTAAACAAGATTTGACGACTTTTGGGAACCTAGCATTTGTTTTTATCATGGATTTTGTGGGGAAGAGTGGGGGAAGACTATCTTATAATTGCTGGGATTAGAGCTTGCTCTTGGTTAGCCAGGGTGGCAGTCATAACTAGGTGCCTTTTGCCCATAACAGCACATGGTGTTCACCAATTGCATGTCTAGACATCATGGATCCAGAGGGCCTTGCTATATGTAAGCCATTTCTTGAGGTACTCCTGAAAAGGAACCATGGAAGACCTTTTTGTGATGCACCTAAGATCAGTACAGCCCCAAGTTACGGGTGGCCATTGGCGTGGGTGGTCGTAGACTAGATACCTAGATGACTAGATTTAGCACTCGGGTGGTCAATTGACCAAAACGCCTAGATGAGTGATGAGTGGTTTTGAGGGCTAAACCAGATGCTCAAATCATTTGAACAAACCATGCATAGGTGAATCTTTACAACGTAGCCTTCTTGGACCCAAAGCATGCAACTCCTAGAATCCAAGAGAGTTGCCATTTTTGGTAGACTGTGATGGAAATTACGTTCGCGTCAAAACCTCTAGATTTTTACAAGGATCAAGACTTACTAAAGCACCTTTGTCAAATTCTTTATGAGTTGGGATATTTTTCGCATAGAAGGTTATGGAAGAATCACCTCTTAAATTAAGACATGTGGCATCTAGAATGGGACAAGTGACTCTACACTTGCCATTTCACCTTACACTCGTCAATTTAGCCAACACTTGTCAATTGAAGTAGCTACTTGTCATTTGGAGCTTACTCTTTCCATTCTAGAGCATTGAAGCCTCAAACATATAAATTGGAGCACTCCCTCTTCATTTTTCAAGCATTTCTCATCAATTTCAAGGCTGCATACTAGAGAATACACTTGCTGCACATTGTCAACAATGATCTACAGCGGCTGTCGTGTCCGAATTGCACCATATTTGGTGAAACCAAGGTGTGGGTGGACAAAGAAGATAGCTTGCTGTGCAAAATTAGGGTTAGGATTTTCAAACCCTAAATCAAAATTTTCAGATCTCAGCCCACTTTAATGGATATACCTAGCTATGAGCATCTTTTCAGCTCTCATCTATTGTAAAGGTTAAGGCACTTTATGCCCGTGGTTTGATTCAATAAATTCTTGCAAAAGAGGGAGGGGCCTGTTCCCCTCTTAGTGAGGTCTCGTTTCTCTTTTCTTTGAATTCTACTTTCTTTCATTATTTGTGATTTTGCTGATTACGTGGGTTTGTTACAAGTAGTTCATCAATTTTGTCACTTTCACGTGTCCCTGCGTTACAAGAGCAGTCACGGTGGAGACAACAATGGTCATCACTAGAGGCTTTGAGAAACAGTGGATCAAGCGGCAAACCCAACTAGAATGTTGCCTCCTCTTCTTGTCAGGCACGGGTGGCGGGTATGCTTTGGCGAGGCGGAAAGAGGGGGGGGGGCGGGCAAGAGGTTCCGATGAAGCTGAGGGGGAGGGACGGAGGGAGCCGCAGGGGTGGGGGTGGGGGGAGCCAAAGGAGAAGTCATTGAAGGCGGAGGGAGGGGGGTTGACAAGGGTCGAGGAGGGAGCTTGAGGGAAGGAGGAGTTCACTTGCGGGGAAAGTGGGGGTGAGATTGGAAGGCTGGTGGGCCGAGCGAGAACTCTGATGGGTCGGAGGGCCTCACGGGAACTTGGAATCTTGGAGGGGGATCAATTATCACGGTGAGGTAACGGTCTCCAGAAAGAGAGGGTGGGTGCACCAGGTTCCTGGTGGGACTCCTCCCCTCCCCCCAAATGACCATCGGGGGGTTGCTTTGATAAGTGCTCATAACGGTTCTCTGAAATCCTCCTAAGACTTGCCAAACTGGCACGCTAGACAGTGTTGCTCTGCTATGGAAGTCTGATCGGTAGTTCTGCCTCGAATCGACGGCCTGCCACTCTCTTGCATCGGGATCCTCGGGGGCCGAGACCTAGTGCTTTGAATCCTAGGGGCCAGGATCCCCCCTCCCCCCTAATAAGGAGTTGAGCTGGGAACGTGGTGGGGCGGGAGGGATTGCTGGTGACGTTCTCCTGGACTGACGGACTGACGGCAGTGGGGACAAGCTTTAGAAAGGTGTCCCATCTAACGATAAATGAATCATTGCCCAGGGAGGCTAGAGTACTCAACTCTTTGCAAAATAGGAGCTGCACGGAGGCACGGAAGTGATATGGCATGTGGAACTGTCTCTGGAGAGGCTATGCAGATGCGAAGAGAGGGAATCGTTGCCGTCCGAGCAAGAACCGAGGTGGCAGTTGGGGGGAGGGATTCCATCACTCTCCCGATACCTATCACGGGGAGAAGGGGAAGATATTCCTTCTTGAGGCTAGGAAAGCAGACTGTGACAGGAAAAGCCTGAGATGCCAGCTAGAGGGTCAGATGCTGGGTCAAAGCCGTGTTGCCACCTTGCAAAGAAGGCTTGGGCAATACGCAGTGCGATGGGGCTTAGTTGCATGTCTCTATATCACTCCACCCGTCAGCCATTAAAGAGACCCCATACGTGCTCCATTTCTCCTTCACAGGTGCAATGGCTTCATTGATGGATGTTATCTCATTCTCAAGCAATCTCTCCCTCAAGGCATCATAAGAAGGTGGAGTGTATGCACCACCAAATGCTGCCACCATCTCTTTGACGAATGGTGAGCGGGCAACATTATAGAGATCCCACAAGAGTAGAGAAAGCGTGCTACAACAGCATCAACTTGTGTCCATATGGCTGAATCATAAGTCCATAAAGCTGAACCAGAGGTCCATAAGCCCATATGGCTGAATCATAGGTCCATAAAGCTGTCCATAAGCCCATATGGCTGAGATACAATACCCCATGCCAATAGCAAGTGCCCAATGGCTCAAATACATGCCCAATTGCTATAGCAAGTGCCCAGTGGTTGTCCATATATAACCAATTAAAAAGACAAATGTGTAATGGCTGAAAATCATAATGTAATGCCTTCAAGCTTTCTTTGCGATGGAAACGTTCAAAGTAGTCCTCAAAAGCCGGTATACTTCATGGGCAGCCTTACAAAGAGAGAGAAAGAGAGCAGCCAGCATTTCGGCATTCTGTAGTGGTGGTAGAGAACTATAACCTTGGAGTAGAGAACCACCAAGAATAGAGAAGAGTTGCCAACATCATAGAGGCTAGTTTGCACCAGTAGAGCGTGCCCAAATGAAGAGAGAGCGCTCCAATTATAGATATGGGGCTCTCTTGAGCTAGAATGGCAAGTAAAAGCTATAATGACAAGTGTAGGGCTGCGGTGACAAGTGTGAGGCCACTTGTCTCACTTTGAGCCATTGTTGTGCCATATGTCCCAATTTAAGAGATGGTTCCCACCCATAAACTTCATCTCTAAAAATATCTCAACTTGTAGACATTCTATCAAAGTTGCTTCAAGTTTCAACAAGTCCCCCCATTTGCCTAGCTTACGGACGTAATGATGTGAACGGAATTTCCATTGGGGGTTGTCCAAAAATAGTAACCCTCCATCATAAGATTGAGTATTGGAAAGCGAATGCTTCTGATCTCAACTGGATCACGGAGCTGAGTGAGCCTGCACTGCTGCTGCCTCGATTCTGTTGTCCCCGCCTTAGCTTCTATTGCCTCCGCCTCCTCCTTGTTCCCGCCTTTGCCCCTTGCCTCCGCCTTTGCCCCCCTCCTCTGCCTTGCTGCCCCCGCCTCTGCTTTATTAAACGTGATTTGTAAGAATTGCAGGTTTCTTGGATGAAGCTCTCCTTTCTTTCTATATTCTCTTTTCTTCTCCGATGAGATGAGATGATGTCTCCAAAGAGATTTATTGTACCAAATTACTTCATATCTTAATGAATCATTGAAATAATCATATGTGGGACTGGGTCTCACACATTGGGGGGTGAAGAGGATCAAGATGATGGGAGCAGGTTGGCGGAGAACATGAGGGTGGGTGAAATATGGGGCTTGCGGACAATAAAGAATGAAGAAGCGAAGCGAGGAGGTGGAAGCAAAGGGGGCAAGGCGACACGAAGGAAGAAGGCAGAGGGGAGCCCGAAGGTGGGGGACACACACGTAAAGGGAGGCAAGGGAGACGGCGGGCGAAGGCGAAGGTTGGAGGGAGCCAAAGGAAGACGTGGGGTGAAAAGGAGGCGAGGGTGCACAAGAGGCAGAGGAGGGAAGAAGGGCGGAAAATGCAGGCAGGAGGGCTGGAGACAAGGCGGGAGTCTTTTTACGCGTGAAAAATAGGAAAAAAGGATAAAACCGACTACAAATAAGTTTGTCCACCAAATGTATTCAGTGTCTATAGTTAGCCCACTTGTTCTATCATGCCACATTCTTGGAGCTTTCCTTCACCTAAGCCAACATGTTTTTTCTTTGAGATTAGTGAGTAATTAGTGATCTTAATCTTGTGTAGTACCCAAATCTGAGTAAAATTTGTTCAAACCATTGTAAGAGGATTAGACACTGCTGAGATTTAGATAAAATCTCGACAAGACCTTCCTCATTGAGTCATGGCTACTCAAATCCTAGTGGATAAATTTAGTGGTGAAGGATTCTATACATGGCAAACAAAAGTCATGTATCTACTAGGAGGTGCAGATTCCAACCCCAAACTTTAGCAGCAAGTTTTTCCTGTTCCAACTGCAGCTAGCGTTTGCTTACAGAAAGAGGTTCTCACGGAACTTGTGTTGTCAGGGAGATTTGATTTTGAGTAGAGATTAGGTTTTCTCTTCAGTTATAAGCGTTGAGTCGTTTGTCAAGCTTGTATATACAGCAATTTTCCGTTTTGTAATGTAGTTATAGTAGTAGTTGTGGTTATTTGTGTGTGCATGTGTTTCTGTTATAAGACATTGCCAAAGCATTTGATATGGTGCACTGGGACTTTATTGCTGCCACCATGAAATGTATCGGGTTTGGTCCGAAAATGACAAAAGTAATCTATAGGCTGCATGCAGGGGCAGCACAGCTAGATGTATCATTGGGAAAGGATTATAATCACCCTGGACTTTGGGAAGATCGGTTAGGCAAGGCTGCCTAGTGAGCTCTACGTTGTACGCAATTGCCACATCCTCTGCTGATGTATATGGATATTCTTACTCGGGAAGGAAAATTACATGGAGTGGTATAGCCAAACGGGTCGTCAATAGTTACATAGGCATAAGTTGACGACTTTTTCTTCTCGGCAGATACTCCAAGGGAGGTGACAGTGATTATGGATGTTCTGCAATTGTTTGGAATAGTAGCGGGGCTGAAAATCAACTTTAGAAAATGGAAGTTGCTACCACTAAAACGACGATAACCATGGGCACGGATGCTGGATGCAATGTGTGCGCGTTACAAGGTTGATTCTTTTGAGCATTGGAATCTCTCCTACACCATTTGGTCCATCTCCATTTCTGGAGCCACTTCTATGGGATTGTCACTTCATAGAACGGCCAAATTTGTACCATGTTCACATGTGGCCAGGCCAGTGCCCCATGTGAAAAGGTCAGTCATCTTGTGTCACATGGATGGGAACCAGTTTTGTGCCATCCGTGTGTGACCAGTATTGTGCCATATGGACGGGAGCCTGTTTGCTGCCACCCGTGTATGACTAGGATTACGTCTTATCCATGGGACTGTCACTCCATGGTAGGACTGATATTTGTGTCGACCTTGTCTATGGGATTGTCACTCCATAGGAAGGCCTGTGCCAAGATGTGTGTTTTGCCTTGGGATTGTTACTCCATAGGAAAACCAAGATTTCACATTTCTGTCACGCCAGTTTTGTGCCCAACAAGAAATCCTTGTCCAAGTTTCATGAAAGGGAGATTTCGTCCATTACATGTGCACATGCATTTATGTTTGTATGCATAAACTTGTTTTCACATGACTTGTTTTCGTGTGTTTGCCTGCTATGACGTGCCAGTACATTGGACGGGGACGCCCCCAGTGTATTGTGGGTGTGTTGTCTGCTGACGAGTTGTTGTGGCGTGTGAACAGGTGGTAAGTATTGCCCTTTTTGGTCTTTTCAAACATAAAATCCATGAAGTAATGTAAACCTTAATGTTTATAAGGTTGGATGTTCACACATTTAAAATATTGACCGGACACTTTCTAGTGTGGGTGCCCAAGAGCTAACCTTTGAGTAAGATTTAATAATATTTAAAGCATGTATTGCATGGGAAACTTTTCTTACCCCACACCTGGAAGGTAAGTGGTGGTGGGGGGGGGGGAGGGGGTTGATGAAAGGGAGGCGACTACAGTATTGAGAAAAGGAAGTCGATTTGGCCTGTTGTCCTTGTACCCGCTTGCTGTCTTTGTATCCGCCTGTTGTCCTTGTACTCGCCTGCTGTCCTTGTACCCGGCTATAGCACCTATACCCGACTGCCAGTAACTGAGCTTGGTTGCAACAACTGTACCCGGCTGCCAGCAACTGTACTTGGCCGGTACCTGACTGCAGCAATTGTATCCGGCTACAGCACCTGTATCTGCTTGCCAGCACTGTACCTGGCTGCAACACTTGTACCCGCCTGCTGATTATCTGTTTACAGTCCTACAACATGATTATTACTATCTGCATTTGCCACGATTGTACCTGTTGACTGTCACCTTTGTACCGGTTGGCTGCCCTGTTTGTACCTGTTGTTTGCACCCATTAGGAGTACAACAAAAGGGAATGATCTTCTCTGCTGAGATCTGAATTAAAATCTTTTTGTTTCCATTTTTTTTTTCAATTTCAGATAAAATTAAAGTTAAATGTTGTTTTTACAAGCTTTGTGTAGGCAAGTATCACCCCCAGTTGCCTTCACCATGGAAGGCCAACATGATAGTGATTTTTCCCATGATTGCCCTGACCGCGCCCTCACTTTTAGAGGAGCAAGTGAAGGTCATGTGGGTATGAGGAAAAACTGGGAGCAAAGTTGACTTGGGAGCACCAGGTATTTCTCCCTCCGTGGTGCTTCACCTTGCCAGGCGTTAGTACGAGCGTGCCTGTTGGTGCACGGTCCCGGAAGACCAGTGAGGGCAGGTGTTCACCCAGTGAAGGTGGGAGACTGCCTGTGATTTAGTCTACTCCGACAACTGATTCTTCATCAACAAAATCTTATTGTATTTCAGTTGTACTCACTCCATTGTATGGAGAAATCTGGCCATGAGGCCCGTGAACACTTGTACATATAAATACTCCAAGAAATACAAACTATATTGAGGGGGGGACTGGCCCTTTTCGGCCCCATTGATGGTGTCAAGTGTTCTTGGTCATTTTTCAGTTTTAATGTCGCTAATAATGTCCATTGTTGGTATTAGTTAAGTGATCTAAAAATGTGTATTTTGTCTTCTGATTTGCCAGGCCTCGTATAGGGAGTGGTTACGTTGGTATTAGAGCCCGGTCGTCTCTCTTTCTCAAGAGGAGACACGGTGTTTTGAGATCGGAAGCATGCACAGACACTTGACTCAATGGACAGCCAAGACAACCCTTTGGAAATATCAAATTCAAGAGGTTAATCAAGTGCCTCTCGCGATTTCGATGCATTGCATGGAAGGCACAAGCCTCTTGAGAGAGTCTATGACAGTGCTTTGATGGGACAGCCATCCCGTGGAAAAGAGCTTATGCATGAGGATGAGCCCAATGCATTGAGGGCTGAATTGGAGCACATGAAGAAGCTTTTGCAGGCAAAGGAGTAAGAGTTGAAATTTTTGCATGAAGATCCCCATGTACAAAGTGTCATTGAAGTAAGGAAAGTTGATGCTATGGTGGATATGACCTTTGAATCCATGGCTCATGAAGTGGACAAGAAGCTGAGGGAGTTGGCACTCTCCTATCTCATCCGAAAGGGTGATCTCAAGGAAGGAGAGGATGGAGAGTTAGTATTCAAGAATCCACCTCGTTTGAAGCAGGGAGAGTCGGGGAGACCCAGCATCTCAACGGTTGAGGTCTTTAATACACAAGGAAGAGGTATCAATCACTTCTCGCCATGCATCTATCCTCATGGGACAGGAGGCAACAAGTATGTGCATGTTGGAGCTAGTGGGCGACATGATGGCCTTGTGGATTCAAAGAATGTATATCATGGAGAGAGTGGTCGGCATGCAAGCCGAAAGACTTTGCCCATTGAGTTGTCTCATGGTGAGACATTGCATCATTTGGGGAGGTCACATGCATCTGGGCCACAGATTCATAATGCACATGCCACCGTGCCTCTTGAAATATCTTTGGTTGCCCATGAAGCCCATGAAGAGAGTGCTGCCCCGTTGGATAAGGGGAAGAGAAAGAGAGAAGAACATGTACCACATCCCAAAAAGCTTAAGGAGTTCAAGGTAGTGGACAAGTCTGTGAAATTTGATGCCTTTCATGGAGAGTATGATGCCTCAAAGGTGCTAGCTTTTGTGGGACAGTTTGACATTGCTTTTAGTGATGAGGACTTCACTGAGAAGTCTAAAATTCGTCATGCAAGCATGTTCTTGAAGGGGACAGCTACCCATTGGTGGATCACCGAAAAGACCACCAAAGATTCCATTTGCACTTGAAAAGAGTTCAAGGACATATTTTATGCACAATTTTTACCTCCTATTGCGGAGCAAACTCTCACCCAAAAGTGGGATAGACTTCAGCAAAAAGACAATGAAAGTGTGCAACAGTATGTCAACAAGTTTTGGAAAGTGTTGCTTGAGGTAACTCCCTTTATGCAGGATCAGGGAGGTTCTAAGGGCAAAGAGAGGGCTGTCCCAAACCTGCAAAAAGGTGGATAGCCACCTAAAAAGAGCTTTCGGGAAGCCCAAAAGGGTGGTAAAAGCTGAAAGAACCCCATCCAAAGACATTGCACCAAAGAAGAAGAAGTTTGGCTTGACCCCCGAGCAAAGGGAGCAATATGCCAAAGAGGGAAAATGCTTTACTTGTGGTAGTAAAGAGCACATGTTTAGGCAATGCCCTACCTGCAAGCAAAAGCATGAAAAATCCGCACTGGGCGCTAATTGCTAATGCAAACATGCTCTGACACTGACCAAACATTGCGAGGATATGGGGGTAGGTCTTCCCACATGCTCACAATGGGGATTCCAAGACATGTGGGATGGTTGCCTTTTTTGCATAGGCATCCTCGGTACGAGCCAAGTATGCACGTGCTGCATCTCTCAGTTGCACTCTTGAGCAATCATTGCCATTGCATGATCCATATAAGATTCAACTTTCTTGGCCTTCAAACGATCTTCTTGTTGTGCATGGAGAAGAGCCTGCATACGAGTAAGTTCAGCCCTCAAGACTATGGACTCTTCTTCTTGCATCTTCTCTTTGCCACGGGACGGCTATCTCACATATTCATGTTTCCTATTGTGCACCACATGAGTTTGCTCATCCTGTAAAGCATTGGAGGCATGCATTTCATTGTCCCTGCCTCTTGTATTAGCATCTCCAACATTCATTGTATGGCTGTCCATAATGTTCTAAGTGTAGAGATAGCTAGTGTTCACGGTGATCGTCTCTCACGATAGAAGTGAAAGACAACTGTATGCTCTGATACCAATGTAACTTGGTTGAACACAATGCTAATCAATACACTTAAATACACTAAGATTTGAAGGACACTTGCTCATATACAAGAAGTAAATTGCTGAATTGACAAGAGACACACAATGAGCCGGAACGGCCGACCCCTCCCTTGAGTAAATTGTATTACTATTGGAGAAATTCAATACATAGCTTCATGGGCATCCATTGCCAAATCCTCCATGCCAATGCATATGAAATTCAGCATTTAGAAAACAATGGTATGTCGATGTAGATCACCAAGGAGCTGCCTTGATGCCCGGCCCGCCGACTTCAGTGTCCATATTCTCTACCATTGGCTCTATGTTCTACCAAGCAAGGTAGCAACATCTTTAAGAGCACATAGGACAAGAGAAATACTACACAGGGCGGCTAAACAAGGAGTCCTGCCCTTCTACTGAATAAGTAATGACAACACATTGTCCAATTAGCTTACCAGTCTTCATAGAAGTTGTTGTAATCGGAAGCCTTCGCGTTGGAAGCTTTAGAAGTGTTGATATCTTCGATTTGCCGCAATCCTTCGCGACAAAAGTCTTCAAGAGGATGAAGGGAACCCTGGGAAAGCTTCCCCTATGGTTCAACTTGAGAAAGGAAGGCTGAAATTAGGGTTTTCAGTAAAAAGACCAGAAATTACAGCAAAAATAAGAGCTGTTTTGCTGAATTTCAGTCATTGGGAATGAGTAGGAGAGTGATTAGCACTTGGAAACACTCTTGGAAGCTTGGAAAACACCCTAGCAAGTTGGGTATGGCTATGGAGAGCTTGGAAATGGAGAAAAATGGTGGAAAAACAGAGTTTTCAGCCTCCAAAAATCCTCATGAAGAGAAAACACGAATTTTTTCTTAATAAGTAAGTGAATTGGGGTCCAATCAGGTGAGAGGACATGAGGAGATGCCCATTTATGAGTAAAAAGGGAGGATCAGGTCTTGGACATTGAGTCTAGCCCGCCTTGGGACTTCAGTGAGTGTGAACTTGGAAGCGGTCATAATTTATAAGTGACTTTTGGACGCCCAAACTTTAATGAAGTGGGAACGCACTCACTTATAAATATTGGCTAAGTCCTAAAGGCTATTTGAGCCTAGATTTGGTAATACTTACCACCTGTTCACATGCCACACAACCATGTCAGCAAACAGTTTCACACGCACGGTTCATGGGCGGGCGTCCCCTAGCCCGAAACTACACATAGGTCATGCAGGCATGAAAACAACATGCAATTTCATTTGCAGGCAAGCACATAAAGATGCTATGCAATGCAGCATTGGCATGAGCAATGTCCGTTCATGAAACCATATAAGATCAGGCGTTTCTAGGCAAGTATATGCGATACGAGACCCAGTGGAAAGCCAATCCTCCAGGTGTTTCCGAGCATGTACACAAAGGCACAAGTCCCAGCGGAAAGCCAAGTCCTCCAGATATTCCGGGCATGATAACGTCAAGTCCCAGCGGAATATCATATCCAACTATACAGCATGACACGTGTCAATCACATGCATAGGCACATTCCATAAGCCATGGACACCAGTCCAATATGTACATAGTGTGAAAGCAAGAGTGAACATTCGGGTGGCCAAATGGTGACACGTTGCAAGTCAGCCTACCACTTTAGTTCCTATTTTTTGAGACCCTAAAGCCATCCAAACATGCTCACTAGATTTCAAAATTTTGCTTACATCTTTCTTGTCATCCATCAACCCTTTAAATTCTCTCTTTAAATAAGGTTCTTTGTTTTTTTTTTTTTTGTTTTTTGTTTTTTTTGGGGGGGGGAGGGGGGTAATTCAACCAACGGTTGTTGTTGGTAACTTAGGTTTATCAATGTGTAGTTGTATGGAGATTTATTCACTCGGTCATGTCTTTCATGTTTGGTATTAAAATTTCTTGTGAAAGTGGTTGGTCTCCAGCTAACATCATGCTTGTGCTATGCTTTACTCAATAGCAATGTATGGCTACAGTGATGAACTGGAACCAGGAGCACCTATTGATAGCAACTCAAGTCTACGATTGAAGCAGAGAGTAACTAAAAAGATGCTGTTTCTTTCAAGTAAGTGCAGATTCTAATTTTAAGTTTCTTTTAAAAAAAGATTCTTAGGGTTAAAAACGAGGTGTCTAAATTTTATTGAGTCCAAATGGGCAAGTCAAGCACCCAACAAAACATGCTTAAACTCAGGTGAAGACCATGGTTTTCAATGTTATTCCCATGACTAGAGCTTCTGTTATCTGTACTTCAGAGTTACAGGAGACTCAACGCATTTTGGGGGCAAAGAAAGTTATCTTTAAGGTCAATCTCTTTCCCTCCTTTTTGAGAGAGCGAGTTTTCTTTAATGAGAACCTGAAGCTCACAAGGTCTGATGTAACTTGTGAACTCGTGGAGTTTGACTCTATTTTGATCCATGGAGATCCAAAGGGCATGTTACATGTGAGTTCCCAAGTATCTAGGTATCTGGATAAACCCATCTGCTGTGAGCACAAAAGGAACTGATCCTGGTATAGTCTCATCCTGGGGATAGGAACTCTGAATGTACGCATGCTAGATGTCATCTCTAATAACTCTGTACAGTCACTGTTTGCGTAATGCATGTGTATGCCAAATGGCGGTAATATGTCTCTGTGTTGTTTGACTCTCATTGACATTATCAGCTCTGTACAGCCAAATCTTCTCCATCTAAGCTATTTGAGATGATTGATCTCAAACAACTTTTTTCTTGGAAATGAACTGTTGTTGCAGACTTTAGCTAGGATTTTTCTTAGTCAATTTAAGTATGCCAGGGACTCGTGTCACATGCTCCAGTCTTTAGATGCATGTGTCAAGACCATCTGAGGACATGTATAGGATAGCTTAGGGCAAGAAGGTTTTAGCGGACCATTGTGAGCACATGAGAGCACAGTGAGATAAAAAGTAGATTCTCATCCATGACGTTATAATTCATCTCATGTCATATCTGTAAAGCAGTTACTCTGCAAGGGAGAAAGGGCCTCCTGGCCATTGGGATCCACTTCTCTGTTTATGGTTACTTTATTTTGTTTAAGCAATCTAAGTAGCTAGTTCAAAAGCTAAAAGAACTGTTTCCGCTAGCATCTCAAATATTGGTATCAAAGTGAAGGCTTAAACAGGGGTTGTGGACTAAATGCTTTTTGTGATGTGCTATAGTAGGTAATGTATGTTTGTGTTGCGGACGGCCTTGCCTCTCATGGTGGTGGCAAGGACGACACCACTGGTGTCCACCATCCTCCACAGTCCCAGATAATGTCCAGTGAGGCTCCTCCATCAAAGAGTATGAACACAAGATGTACATGGATTGTCCCTCGGTATATCATTGTATCATGCTGGCCAAGCCTATTGAGATTCTGCTAGATTGGGTCAAATGAAGAGCAATTGTGGTACTAGTGGGAGCGGGAGGGGAGGTAGATGCTGCCAGTGTTGTCGTTATTGGTGCAGCAGACGAATTGGCCTTCTTCTTGTACTTCTCCTTGTCCTTATCACCATGTTCCATGCGTGGAAGCTTGATTAAGAACAAGATGGTGATTTAAACATGATTAAGAAAAAGGAGAGGGAAGAAGAGAGACACTGGTGTTAGGGTTTTCTTGTATTTAATATTATAAAAAAAGATTACTGATGAATGTACATGGTCAGGCCCTTGGTCAGCCCCGGAGGGTTGACCTTTGGCCTATCTACATGACTAGTGCTGACTTCTAATGATTTATGAATGAATGATGACTCGATGAACTGCTGGATTATGACTAATGCTTATATATATGCTCAGGACCAGGTCGGCCAGTACCAACAGCAGTCGGCCTGCTTGGTGGACAAATAAACATGCTGAAATTCTTTTTAATGCTGCGCTTTACTTATTGCTGCCCACACCTTCTGCCATGCCATTGGCCCCTTGCTGCCTGTTGCCTAGACAACACTGCTGGCTGTCGACAGAGCCCTACTGGCTGCCGACATGGTGCCAGGCCCCTCATGCTCATGATAATGATGTGCTGCTGCTGCTGCTAATGATGATGTTGATGGTGCTGATGTTGATGTGGCTGAGGATGATGCTGTAGATGATGATACTTATGCTACTGCTGTCCTAAATGCTAACTTAACTGATTAGGGATTAATGATGTTCATGCAGAGGATTAGCCATGGCACGGGCGTGCACACGTGACGTTCCCTTCTGCTAAACTTGATGACGGGGTGGACACTCTGTCATCCTTCCTCCTTGGATTGCTACTGACTTTGACTTACTGACTTCAACTTTAACTTGCTACTGACTTTTGACTTTAACTGATATTTTTGTTTGAACACCTTCACTCTTGATCTCCACTTCCAAGTTTTGCTGAAGAACTGAGCATCTGTTCAACTGCTGTCCCCATGCCTGCTTTTCTCTTACCCTTAACACAGCGTTGGGTCACCTGCCGGAATTGATCATGCTTGTTGCTAGGCCTTTAGAACCGATCTGAGAGCTTAATGATGTACTGGTTCAACGTACATACCCTCAGGGAATGCTTCCTCTGGCTTTGCCTGTTGCATTCTCCTACAGACCACTCCATCTGCTACCCTGTTGCATTCTTCTGTTGGAATTGTGCACCTTCATGCTCTGATACCAATGTTGCATGCGCCGAAGCCTTGCTGTACTGATCCACAACCCTAAGCTTGATTAAGAACAAGATGCTGATTTTAACATGAATGTACATGGTCAAGCCCTTGGTTAGCCCTGGAGGGTTTACCTCTGGCGTATCTACATGACTAGTGCTTACTTCTAATGATAATGATGACTTGATGAACTACTAGATTATGACTGATGCTTATATATATGCTTGAGGACTAAGTCGGCTAGTACCAACAGTAGTCGGCCTGCTTGGCGGACAAATAAACGTGCTGAAATTCTTTTTAATGCTGTGCTTTACTTATTGCTGCCCGCACCTTTTGCCATGCCATTGGCTCCTTGCGGCCTGTTGCCTGGACAACGCTGCTGCCTGCCGACAAAGCCGTGCTCGCTGCCGACAAGGTGCCAGGCCCCTCATGCTCATGATAATGATGTGCTGCTCTGCTGCTGCTAATGATGATGTTGATGGATGCTGATGTTGATGTGGCTGCTGATAGAATGTGCAGCGGAAGAAGGGAAAGTGGAAACACAGGAGGGGGAGAGAGAGAGAAAGATGGAGAGGAAACACAAGTGAGAACCTGCTCTCAATATCATCATCAAAAGGAATACATGTCCCGAGCAAGAGGGGAGAACCTCGTAAGTGAGGGACTGCAGCTAGACAAGCTAGGCAAGCAATGCAAGCAGTAAAATATGAGGGAGGCATGCCGGCTATATATACCTCTACATGAAGGCAGCCGACTAGGGATAAAAGACCTCCACGACTGGGAAAAATCCCAAGACCATAAAATGGGGAATAAATATGGGTAAAATATGAGTGAGGGGTGACCAGCCCCTCTGACTAACATGGTCAGCCCTAGAGGCTAAAATAGGACACCAAAGAGGAAGCCAGCAAGTAGGGGATGATGTCTAACACCCCCTCTCAGCACCGGATGCTGAGCAAACTCCAAGAAGCCAGAGACGCCGTCCTCGATCAAAGATGAAAGACTGCAGAAACAGGTACCAAGAAAGCTCCACAAGCAATCTCCTCAGCAACTCAGCTACAAAAGCAACAGAACAAGCTGCCAGGTACACCGTTCCTCTGGAAGAAAACAACCATATAGGCTGCGACGTGCTGCTCCAAATAATGGTTCCAAACCCAAGTGTAAGAACACTCCCCGAAGTCGAATGTCGTGTATCCAGCCTGGAGAAAGTATGAAAAACCTCATAACCAACCAAGATCAGATCCTGTATATAACCAATCCTGGGAGAAGCAAACTGCGCCTCACTGGAACCCTCAAAAGAAATAGAGTCAATCTGCTCCAACTCTGTACCAAGAGTAGCCAAATGCTGTATAAGAGCATCCTCTGAAAAGGTCGGCATCGCAAGATGTAAAGACTCTGTAGTAGAAAATATGGGGTCCATCTGCTCAAACTCCATAACATGAGTTGCCCAATGCTGTACATAAGTACACGCCACTGAGGTGGGCATCGCAAGATGAAAGGACTCCACATCCCCCTCTGAAAAATGATATCGTCGGACTGGTACAAGCCCAACCTGATTCTGATCCAAATCCAAAAAACTCTGAAAGTACCACTGTGCCGCAGGCATGGTTAGCAACCACAAATCCAAAGCATCCCACTGGGTCCAAAAAACCACCCTCCACAACAACAAGCCATCAGAAAAGCATATCTTCTAGGACTTAATTAACCCTTTCTGTCTATCCTCACTTTTTGTGGATGTTAAAACATACTCGTACAGGGGGAGGGGCATCCTCAAAAGCATCACAAAGAGAGGCAGAGGTAGACTCCTCACAATAAGGAAGGGAAGCAGGAATAATAACTGCAGTGGCAACAAAGTCCTCAAAAGCATCACAGATAGTAGAAGACTGTTCCAGAAGTAGAACCAGATCCCAAGAATCATCAACATATAAAAGATCCATGTGAAAGGATCACACCGCAAAAGGGCAAAACACCCTCCTTGTTCTGCAAATACTGCAAAGAACACAAGCTCGGACAAAATGAACTCTGCTCAGGATCTCTGAAAAGATCACTGCTCTCCTCCAAATAACTGTAAACTCCTGTCAAAGAAGAATGTCTCCACAGATACAACACAGCTCCCGAAACTGATCCTCAAGTGAAGTAGCTGGAGAAAGGCCCCCTCTGAGTGTAGAAAACTCCTATGGGAAGCAAAACGCAGCCAAAACACTGCTATCCAGCAAAAGTAGCACTCCACCGCCAACCGAAGGCAAGGAACATGTAGAAACTGGGAAACCGTGTAGGCCAAGAACAAAACACAGGTATAGATGCTCCAAAATCAGCAAAACGCTGACTGAAATCTGAAATTCAGAATCCTCCTCAAGTACCAAACGGCCTCCAAAGCCACAATCCAATCAAGAAACCCCCTCTGCAAGTGATCTGTATCCACTGGAGAAGAAAACGCAGCCAAACAAGGGCTACAAATCTGAAAAAATTAGGCCAACCAGTGTCCACACCTCCTATGAGGAAAAACGCTGAAGAGAAGGTACCTTCGGGTCCAACAGATGAAGCCCAAGTGAAGGTAGAGCTACCAGCAAGATCGGTTCAGAAAAAACACAGCAACCATGGCTGCATATCTGAAAAACGCAGAGGTAAAAGGGGCTGTAGAAAGGGCTGAATCTGGAAACGCAGAAGAAAGAGGTACACCCAAGCCTCAGATCAGCAAATCAGCATCAGAAACCTGTAGAAGAAGAAAACGCAGCAAATATGCTGCTATTGGCCTGTACAAAACAAGCAACCAGCACTACAGGGGGGTATGAATGCTGAGAACTGCTGAAAAACGCTGTAGACAGCCACCTGAAGAAAAACGCAGCAAACTATGTGCTGCTGTCCTTGCTGAAAACGCAAAAACGCAGGTCTGTCCAGGGGCAGAAAAAACGCAGATATGAAGAGGTATAGGAGGGAGCATCCAACGCTGAAAATCACCGGCGCTCTGATACCATGATAGAATGTGCAGCGGAAGAAGGGAAAGTGGAAACACAGGAGGGGGAGAGAGAGAGAAAGATGGAGAGGAAACACAAGTGAGAACCTGCTCTCAATATCATCATCAAAAGGAATACATGTCCCGAGCAAGAGGGGAGAACCTCGTAAGTGAGGGACTGCAGCTAGACAAGCTAGGCAAGCAATGCAAGCAGTAAAATATGAGGGAGGCATGCCGGCTATATATACCTCTACATGAAGGCAGCCGACTAGGGATAAAAGACCTCCACGACTGGGAAAAATCCCAAGACCATAAAATGGGGAATAAATATGGGTAAAATATGAGTGAGGGGTGACCAGCCCCTCTGACTAACATGGTCAGCCCTAGAGGCTAAAATAGGACACCAAAGAGGAAGCCAGCAAGTAGGGGATGATGTCTAACAGCTGCTGATGATGAGGATGCTGCTGTAGGTTATGATACTTATGCTACTGCTGTCCTAAATGGTGACTTAATTGGTCAGGGATTAGTGATGTTCATGCATAGGATTAGCCATGGCACGGGCGTGCACGTGACACTCTACTTCTTCGTGTTCTTTGGATAGTCCTCCCCAATATGCTTGGCGGAGTCACAATAAAAGCACTACTTGGGAGCCATCTTAGTGCGAGACGAGGCGAGACACCAAGGCTCCCCTACTTGCCTTGTTCTTACCATCCTTAACCTTGGATTGGCCAGCTGCCCTTGCTGTTAAGTCCCATCTTGGAACTCTCGCGCCTCGAGGGTAGTAGCCCTACATACCGTGTTTGAGAGATCGTGGGTGTTACATATATAGGTTAACCCAGGAGATAACCTCACTTGGGTTAGGGCTTATAAGGGAAAGCTATGGTTACAATCAATAATAGGGTAAAGTTAAAGTTATTGGCCAGGGGTCTATATAGGCAAGCCCTACGCTTAGCTATGAGATATGATCGTCAAATTTGACTCGTAGTGCATGGTCCATTGGGATTGCTTGGTGCGAGGACACCCTCATGGTGTGGCTAGGTGGTATGAGTCGCCTAGTCTTATGGCGTCTAGAATAGGGCCTAGGGTGTAGCTGTGGCATCTAGCTTGGGGGTGAGTCCGGATGGACTCCATGGCTCGGAGGTGAGCCTTGATCCTCATGGGTTCTATGTCAGAAGGTCCTTGGTTTGTGAGACCTTATAGTGTAGAGCGGGTCGGAAAAGTTTAAGAACCCTATGGATTCTGGAATTTGAGGGTATTCGTGCCAGGAAATATAAGGAGTGGTTCTATGTCCGAAGGTCCTAGGTTTTGGGTTTGTGAGACCTTATAATTGGGATGGAATACACATGCATCTGTGTGTAAGGAAAGTTTCAAACCATCTACAAAGCGCTCTGTCTGCATCGGCCTATGGATGGTCCTTGGGAGTATGAGCAAAAGCTTCCAGAAATGAGCGACATAGTCGGTTATCGATTATAGCCATGTTTGTGCATGAAATGCTCCCACTGTTTCTTCAAATCACGTTGATAATCCATGGGAACAAAGCGCCTTGCCAATCATCCCCACAAGTGACGGAGTGGCACCTGAGGTGGTCCTTTCACCACAACAAAGTGGCATTTCTCGATGCCATACACATTGAAAACTGTGCCTCCTAGTCTGGCAATGAAATCAAAATCTCATCAATGTAGAGCCCAAATAAGGTCGCGGAGAGAGGGCAGCCCTGTTTCATGCCAATTGTGTTAGACATCTCCCGTGGCCAGTAACTGACTTATAAAGTGTTGTGATGCCCCAAATCAGCTCTGATAGTATGCCCGAATCCTGCAGAGGCTTGAGGAGACATGCTTGGGGGACATTGTCAAAAGCTTTGTGGAAGTCCACAAAGCAACGGTAAACCTGGCATCTGTGTGATCCAATGTGGAGTATGTCCTCAGGAAACCTGCATGCCTTGTGGCCCTGTATCCATGCAGCTGCGCCATGGAGCTAAGCTCCAACTCTAGCATCGATCCACAAAGCTTGGCCTGTGTGTGACCAATCGTGATAGTCTTGTAATTGGCAGAATTTATGTTCCTCAGTTTTTAAGGATGATAGTCTTGTACTTGGTGGAATTTATGGTCTGCAGCTTTTAAGGATAGTTTGGTGGACCAGGAGGACGGGAAACTGTGACAGAAAGCTTTGCTGAATATCTGTGCCAACAGAGGGGCAAGGGTTTCACATGCATGTGCAATGTGCCGGCTAGTAGTCCCTCATGATCCTGGACATGCCCATTTCGGAGTTTGTGTATGGCTGTAGTGACATTAGAGACAGTGAAAAGGGGTGATGAGATGTTGTGAGGGTTGGGTGGTGGGGAAAGGGGTTGTTGGTTGGGTACATGGTAGAGCTTTTGTGCATGTGTGCGAGATGAGAGGGTCAGTGATGGGTGTGGATGGTTGATGTTCTAAAAGGCTGCCTTACTTTCCACGCCAAAAAAGAGTTGGTATAGTTCATTCTCGCATTTGACTAGAAATGCTTGTTTCTTCAGTGGTGCTGCTCTGAAGTGTGCAAAAATGATGGGTGGTGGTATTGATGGTTTGCTCCAGATCTTGCTGGGGATTACAACGTGAAGCCTCTCAATCCTCCTTCCCAAGGTCTGGTCTCCAAAAAGGGGCCCCATACATCGCTGCTGAAGTTACTAAGGTGTCAAAAAGGCATCCCTTAGTACTGGGTTCCTGGAAGTGTCCGGAAGCAGTCTCTTGAGGAGGGCTAGAGCTATAGCTCCTGGCCGACCTGGCATGGGCTGTCAGATGCATGATAAAAATCCGGCTGGAGAATAACTCCTAGGTATACATAGGATGTGATTATATCGACTCGATCTCTCATGTAGGTAAAGTGGTGTCTTGATGTCACTACTTGAGTGAGAGGTTAAAAATCGTCGCCTTGGTCTTGCCAAGGTTCACTGTGAGGTCCACATGCTCACAAAACATGTGTAATGCATCCAAATGTCTCTATAGCCTTTCCACTGAGTGTGAAACAAGCACTATGTAATTTGCACAGTAAAATGGGGATCGAGGTGCCTGCCAAAGGGGAACCTGTGCGACCTAGTCTGTCAATGAAATGAGATATCTCATCATTTTTAATAGAGTCTGGGAGAGGGCAGCCTCATGCTAGAGATATGCCTCTTGGAACTCTGACCTGACAAGTGACTGACTCTTAGAATGCTATGATGCCCCAAATCAACTTTCAAGGTATACCTAGATCCTGTAAGCCTCTGACTAGGCGTGCCCAAGGTATAGTATCAAGAACTTTGGGAAGTCGCCTTCCTGATACTTGTCATGGCCTCATATAAGCCATCACCCCCCATATCATGTCTGCTAGAAACTGAAGCTCTTGTAGGCAGTCTAGAAGTTGGGACCGGGAGACCGAGTCAAAAGCCTTCCGGGAATTATACCTGTTGCTTCTGTGCCTTCGCCTCCAAATGGCTCGGAGAGTAAAGATATGGTCTAGAGTAGAATAATTCCTCCTGAATCCTGCCTGACCTGTGGCTTTCGGACACTACGCCTATACCATAGAGAGAAAAACACCTTGCATCATGGCTTCATATCCACTCGGCATCCACAAACAAGTCCAGCCATTGTTCACATCAAAAGACTCTCACACATTGAGTCCTGCATACAGAAGCTTTCTCCCATGATCAAGGCTGCCACAACCATCCATAGCCTCTCACCCTATGAATATCACACCTTGACACATCCAGTGCTTCTGCATCACAAAGACTCCCAAAAGAGAACTCGCATCACAGCACAGCATACCATACAGTCGACACACCTGTACCAACCCTCTATAACTTCCAAGGGTACTATCCATCTCTGTCATGGATTCCCTGTCCCTTGTCCAATCAGTAGCAAGGTTGTACCAAACATGTGTCCATTCTTGTACCTTCTGCCTGCATGTGACCTATCTCTTGGAGAACCATAAACATGTTTCCTCGAGAAACCTACGACCTGTTTCCACGTGAAACCCTTAGGCCTGTTTCCCTTTGAAACCTTTGTCTTGTTTCCATACAGAACCATTCACAGCACCATTCCACAACAGTGCCAACAACGGCATACATCTAGTTACCTGTTCCCTCATGAAACATCTGGAAACATAGAGATGCCCATAACTGTAGGTCCCTATGTTCCTTTCCAGTAGGAAGAAAACAATCTGCTCCATGAGCATGTAGCCATGCGAGCTTGCATCACTCCCATGCCAAGAACACATTCAATTGACCTGTACTTGCAGCCGGAAACCCAAGCACATAGCTGAATTTGCTGCCAACCAAAAACAGCCCATAAAAAGTCCTCGTCCCGGAATTGCTCATGTTTGTAGCCACATGCACTGCCACGAAACAGTCCATAAACCCTTTCCAAAACAGTCCCGAACCAAAGCAAAGAGAAGCTGAAAGTTCCATCAGTTGAACGCCATCAACATGATGTCCGTGTTCATGTGTTCGGAACCACCAAACACCAAGCTGATGCCCCACAAATGTGTAGGACAGAGAGAGAAACCCACACGGCTGTGCACTTCCTGCAGCCGCCTATAGCCCAGCCTTCCGACAAGCAAAAGCTCCTGTTGGCTGTGCGTGTACTGCAGCCGGCTTTTCCCAGAGAGAGAAAGCACACGCTTCAGGCTCCAGCCTTGCTTGCCTTGCTTTTCACCAAGAGAGAAGAGTATGCAGCCGTGTGCGCCTGCAGTGCAGCCCTCCGTGTGCCAAGCGAGAGAGAGGGGGAGAGCATGTGCCACAGCTCCAGCCCGCCTCCTTCTGTTCAGCCCTCCGCTTTTGCACAAAAAGAGAAGCGCCTAAAAGCAGCCCGCCAGCCCCTTGTTTTCTCCCAAAAAGCAAGAGAGAGATAGAGAGAGGCGCATCCTCCAAAAGTGGAGTAGCCTCCCAAATTAGCTTTTGAGGCCACCAAAGGTTATAAAACCTTTTAAATTAAAATCTCTTTGTCCCCTTCACACTCGGGGTTGTCCACACATGGGTTTCTTTTTTTTAACTCCAAACTCATGCCATTCACACTGTCCACCATGTCCCGCACACTTGCATACTGTCCAGAGAAAAACACAGGGTCGTGACAGTGGGTGGTTCTTTTCTCCAAGCGTGCACTATGTATCCCTAGTGTCCTCACTCAAGAAGAGTTGGCACGTGCTTTTCAGAAGGGTTGGCAGTGCTTTCCGATGGGTAATGACAAATGTAGTGGGAGGATCTCTGCATTTCAAATGGAGAGATCCACCTGCACGCTCATTCCTGCAGGAGGTAAAGCCATGCGCTCTTGCATTTCTCAACTCACGTGGGGCTTGGCGGTAGAGAGAGTGATGTGAGGGAAAGTGGCTTGGACTGATTCATGAATGATGGGCAAAGTGAGGGCCAGGTCAGAAATGCAACCCTCATAAGCAGAGTCTAGGGCGTGATGGAAATGAACATGGGTGAAAGTGGAGAGGAGAGAGAGAGAAAGAAAGAAAGATATATTAAGCATCTACTAAAGACCCAATGGGCCTATGAGACCAAAGTGATACAATAATGTCCATTGCATATCTCATCATGGAATGGAAAATAAAACAGAAAGAAAACATAAACATAGCTATGTCACTGAGAGAGAGAGAGAGAGAGAGAGAGAGAGAGAGAGATTCTTTATTGCCTCACATTTCATTCTTCATCAGAAAAAGTATGGCCGCAAGAAATCAGCTTTGAATAGTTTGTCTACTCTTGCGGAGGTGTTGCCTTCATTAAACGAGAAAAGTATGACAGCAAAGCCACATAATTTACCCAAAAGAAACCAGGCCAGATCTCGCCAGCGACTTGTGTAAGTGCATTTTATAAATTTTATTAACAAAGTAATGGTACGAGAGAGGCTTTTAAATTGAGTAGAATGCAGGTGTTAATATAGAGTTATTTCTGCTTGAATGTGTTAGGTTTAGTGAAGCCAAGCAACTCTCAAAGGTACTAGCTCATCCGTGTTTCAAGTCAAACCCCTTCTCAGCTATTCATCAACACCTTGTGAATACCTTAAGTCCACTTTTGGAAGACACAATGAAGCCATTGGATAAGAAAAGGTTCAATAAGAAAAGAATTCAAAGGCGGAAGAAGAAGCATCATGATATGGAGGAATAGCAGGACTCGGTTTATTTTGGTTTTGTATGTTTCTCAAATGTGTGCTGTGGTTCTAAGTTCCAAAATGTGACCTTGTACAAGCATGGAGATAACTTTTGGACTGCTTTTGATGTAGGCTGTTGCGAAATGTGATTTTTGTTCCATCCTCCCTCCCTCTTTCCTCCCTCTCTCCCCTCCACCTCTGCACGGGGCGTACGGCTCCAATCGATGCTATATATATAAATTGGGAATTGCATTGGTGCCTGTAGAATAAAGGAGTCGGTCTGTACAATATGAAGGCATTGTGATGTGCTGGTCTGTACAACATGAAGGCTTTGTGATGCTGGTAACTATTCAAGAACATGATGCTCAAAGGAACCTGGCCAATGACATGTTTTATAATGCATTCCTTGTGGGGTGACCGCACAACAAGAGCAAAAGAATATGGTGGGCTTGTAAGCATGATGCTAAAAGAGCTATGGTGGAAGGTCTTGGAAATCAAAGAAGGTTGGGCCTCCTAAGTGTTGCATTTGGCTCAAAGTCACCATATGTCGAAAGCCACTCCTCTGTGAGAGACGGGAAGACTGCAATTGTGCACAAGCATCATAAGCTGCTAACTGTTGTTTCCATGGATCATGACCCATTCTATGGAAGATATTGAAGAACCGACGGTTGTCCTAGCAATTTTTTATGTACATGGTGTGCTGATAGTTAATGTGTTGAGAACCAAGTGATGCTATCAAAAACTTTTTAAGGTTATTTTGAAAACTTCAAATCGTTTTGAATAGATATGCCTTCTATGTATACACACGGGCATAGTATGCTTTGAGAACACATGCAACCCAATTGACATCAAAAGATGGCTCCTCAAAAAGTACCCCAACACCTTGGTAATATGTCATACATTGTAGTTTGGTAGTGGGGGTGGTAGCATCTCAGCTAAAAGCACAATTGAAAATTGTGAGGATTTGAAAAGAAATCCGTCAACAAAATGTTCAAAAAGAACAAACACCTTAAGAGTTTCTTCTCCTTGAGTTAGGAAGCTTGCCTATCAAGTTATTCAAATATAAACTTAAAATTTGACAAAGCGATGCAACTAAAGTAGTTGAAGCGTGCCAAAAAAAAAAAACAGCTCCTAGGTGTATTTATTTATAAGAAACATTGGTTTGTTAAATAAGGTGCCTTGCACCTCAAGGATTATGTGACGATTCCCAAGTCAATGAAGCATTCCTTCAAAGACAATGTTAGATGACTTGGGGAAGTGTTATGTTGCAGCATGCATTTTATTGCCACCATTTAACTAGGTTTTCCACTACTTGCAACAAGGCATGCGACAAGACGAAGATGATACAACATAAGATGTATGCAAGATAACCACTCTTGTAAATAAGAAGTAGGATCTTTGGTAGAATGAACCCTACACTCAAATTTCACAATAACAAAGATGCACACCTTGGAGAAAGGAACTTTGATGGCTGATTTGAAAGTGATAAGATGAAGATTGTATGTTAGAGAAAGCTTGGGTACAATAGACAAGAAAGGTGGACAAGTAATGTGGGATTCTTCTCTTCAAAACACCTTTTTTGTGTCCCACATCCCGAAAACACAGTCTTTGGAGAAAAGCCATTTGATACTAGAACCCATTGCATATATAACAATCCATAGAAACATGTGGCCTATGTAATATTGTGTCATGCCTTCATAAGCCTCTACAAACCAACTTGCCTCCACAAGTACATAGGGAAGTGTCAGGCATTTGAGTTGCTCAATCATGGCTACACAAGCATGTAGGCTAGTTGGTAGTGTGCCAAACCTTTATAAGTCATTTACAAGCCACTTGACTTTCATATCCAATGTGTACACACGAGGTTCCATGCAGTGGATTGCTCGGCTATTCCTCATAATGTGTGCATTACACATATGAGCTAGCTAGTGCTTGAGCATTAAAATATAGTAGATTAGAGTTCAATTTTACTTACAAGCTATGCACCCTATTACATATACAAGCTAGGTGGTGTGCTCGAGCCTTATAATGCAAGGGTAAGGCATTAATATGTCAAATGAGCCAAAGTTGACATGCAAGTTATGCCCCATTTAAGATGAACAATATACCAAACTTTAATCGTTTTTGAAGCCCAACATTAGCCACTATCCACACATGCTTCTCTTGCATAAATTCCTTACATTCATTTTGTTTAAAAAAAATTTGATTAACATAGCCGCCTATGTTAAGTGACTGCTCAATCATTTAGCATTGTTGCGTAGTACTTTGTGGACTAGCCACTTTTACACTTACTTATACCTAATGTTTTGTATAAACATTTACTTGCTCTTAAGGCCTCATTGATTGTATTTATCCTTTATAGATGATAATAAATAATGTGTGGTGAGCTTGTACACTTGTTTGTGTAACTCCATGTGTGCTTCTTATTCCTTTTAATGAAGTTCCATTGGAAGCTAGTGCTTGTTATATAAAACTTGCTTGAAGTGTTTGTTTTTAGTTGTTGGATATTTTGTGTGTGTGTGTGTGTGAGAGAGAGAGAGAGAGAGAGAGAGAGAGAGAGAGAGATGTCCTTCATTATGGGCCATACCCTTCTCAATATGGTTTTGTGCCTAGATGACAAATCATGGATAACATTGCAAATGCCTATATTGGCATTGAATATGCTAAATATGCGAATCAAGATGTATTCATCATGAAAATAGATATTGAAAAGGCTTGATACTGTTCAATGGCAATTCATAGCTCAAGTGATGGGGACAAACTGGGTTTTGGTCCAAAAATGAGGAATATCATATACTGGCTATACGAGGAAGGGACATGCTAATGTATTATTGGAAATAAACTCTTTGATCCATGGAAGCTTGGACGATCCGTGAGACATGGATGTCCACTGAGTGCCTTGCTTTATGCAATAGCTACTCACCCATTGCTCTTGTACATGGACAATTTACAATTGGCATATATAAATGGGTGACAATATAAAAGATAATGACTATATAACGATTACACTACTCGAATCGAATTGTAATGAAGTGAGTGTTGTAATTACCTTGCAAAAGGCTTGCTACACTCAACAACATCTCGGATGGGACTCCCGTCTGCATCCAATTGGTATGGCGAGGTTCCCTCTTGCGGTTTCAGCTCCAAGAAGACATCGTTGTCCACCTCAAAACCTGAACAATCTACAGCTACCTTGCCTCCCCACATGTCATACTTTGGACAAGTGGACATACTCTCACTAGGGTCTGTGAACTATGTATTGTCCAATCCATCATCATGGTTCAGTTCCACTTGCCTCTTATGCCTTGGTCAAATAAGGATACAGCTTCATGTCTAAATGTTTAGAATGCTTATGGTAGACAAAAACAAATAAAAAGGCTGCTAGATTGCTCCAAAAAGAACTTGTATGAACTCCCAAAATGCATGGAGGCCTGAATATCAATATTCGCTCCATGTCATTGCAAGAAAGGCACTTTACTTCTTGAATTCCTTCACCAAAAGAAACCTTGGACTTTCATGCTGGCACATTCGATTGCGACAATGAAAACAAAAGCTTTGGGGATTGGATAGTTTCCCACCAAGATGTCATATTTGAAAGATTTGAAGGCTGGATTGTGAGTTGCCCTTATTCCACTAAGCTTATACATGACCGACAAATGCTTTTTTGTCATCTTTCTTAGTCAATCAGACCTCTAGACAGAGGTAGGACCTACCTCTAGATAGAGGTAGGTCCTTGCGAAAAGAAAGTATTAATTGGAGTAGGGCTTTTCAACATTCATTCGCTGAACTAAAGCATACTTCCTCTCCAATTTTGGTGTTTTATTAGTTGATGATGATGTTGATGTGATTAAGACAATGTATTCTCCTCTCCATAGGCTGTCAGAAGATATAATCTAGGTATACATAACAGGAATGTATGAAATGAATTAATTTCTATATTGTAAGATTTATAGCTAGTGCCTCCACTTGACGATGAGGAAAGATTAAGAGACTGGAAATTTGATAGGCAACTTCTAGGTTAATCTCTTTTCTCTTTCTAGCACCTCACCACAGCTAGAGCTTATAAATTTTTTCTCCCTCCACCTTGGATACAAAAACATGCAAATCGGTTATGGCATGAAAACAAACCTCTTCGCTAGTGGAAGACCTCTTTGACTACAATTTGGAAGAGCAAATTGCCTCTCAAACAACGACTTTTCTTGTGGAGATGCATTGTGGGTGTATTTGCAGTTGGCACCTTCTTAGCTGAGAGAAACATTGCACTTGCCTCTTGTAAGAGGTGTTCTTCTCATCACCGAGAGACAATTATTCATTTGTTATGGGGATGCCCCTTCTTCTTGCGCTCTCTTGGATAGAATATTAGGGCACTTAAATTGCAATTTCCCAAAAACAAATTTGGGAAATTCTTCTAGGATGTTCGGTCGCCTTTCTTTGCCCTTGCCTGATTACACGCTTTTCCTTTCCTAGACTAGATAATTGGGCTTTGTGGATGATCTATCATGCATAAAATCATCTGATTTTCTAGTGGTTTCATAAAAAAGTGAGAGAGAGAGAGAGAGAGAGAGAGAGAGAGAGAGAGAGAGAGAGAGAGAGAGGGAGGGAGGGAGGGAGGGAGGGAGGGAGGGAGGGAGTGATGATAACATCTTTCAAAGATAGGTCTATGAGATTAGAAGTATTATAAAACAAGTCTATGGAAATCTAAGCCATAGGTCCATGAGACTAGAAGTAGTAGAAAACAATTCTATGAAAATGTAAGCCATGAAAAAGATAAATAAAAATAAAAAATAGACTAGCTTGTGTCTACCTCCAATCATGTGGTTACATCATAGTCATGATGTGGATACATGTGAAGAGTACAAACAAGGTAGAGCTCATATGTAAGCATAAGTGTAGCACATACATTCTCCTCATCCATTCAAAATATCTAAAATAGGGGAGTCTATGACTAGTGTGAGAGGCTCGTGTGTACGTGAGAGTCTATGACTAATGTGAGAGGCTTGTGTGTACGTGTAACACATACATTCTCCTCGTCCATTCATAATATCTAAAATAGGGGTGTGGATCATCATACCAATACTCAATCATTCCCTTGCAATAGTTTACTTGTAAGCTCTCATCTTTCCTCTTCTTGCTTGCTTGTATGCCATTGAATGTTACTTGCTTGGATGCATGCTAGATAGGTTTAATTACAAATTTTCTTCGTGCTCCTTTATGGGAGAGAACCACTGATGACAGATCTCGTGTTGCCTCCATCAAGGTATAGAGAGCTCTCCCTTCACCCCATTAGCAAGGAGTACTCTGGTAGTATGACAATGAGGTGAGGATGTGATGGGTAAGCTAGCGAACCCACAATGCGAAGTTGTATTTACAGCTCAAAGGCAAGACCTAACAACACATGCTTTGGCAAGGCTAAGGTAAGCTCTTGATTTGAACATATTTGGCACCATTTTTGGGGACTAGCCTAGGTATTAGCTTAGTTTTTCCATCCATTTTAAGTTATTGGGGATACCCAATATTATCCAGTGTTGATTAGGAGGTCACACTCTGAAAAACATATAGTTTTAGAGCCTTGGATGTGTTTGCTTGTTGTTTTTTATTTTGATTTGAAGGTTGTTTGTATTAGGGCATTCTAATTTAATGTATTGGTAGGGAAAACCCTAGTTCTTTGGTGATTTGCATGAAATTGGAGCCCAAGAGGCTTAGATTTCATTGCTTTGATCCAAAGATTAACTTAGCAATTGTGATGTGAGGAGTGGAATAAATCTTCTCCTAATCACAATTTTTGGATTCCACTCCTCATGTTTTCTAAATGGAATCCACTTCGAAAACAATTGTGATGTGATGTGAGGAGTGGAATAAATCCTCTCCTAATCACAATTTTTGGATTCCACTCCTCATGTTTTCTAAATGGAATCCACTTCGAAAACATGAGCACTGAGCTCCATTAGGGTGACTTAGAGTGGGGTTTTTTATTCATGTATTTCATAATTTTTTAGAAGTTGTTTATGCATTGTTGGATTGGTAGATTAGAAGGATGTAAACCATCAAAAAAAAATTGATTACTTGCATGATAACCATTAATTAAGATTAGGATCATTAATCACATCCCAACAAGTCCAAAAAGTCTCAAAAACCATAAAAAAACCAGGTGAAACTAGCTCTCAGGTAGGGGATGTGAGCTCACAATCCCATGCAAAAAGACATGAGTCTAGATATGTGCCCCTAGACACATGAGCTGTGAGTCCAGACACTAAGCCAAGTTTGGATACATGAGTCAACAAACATAAGTCTAGAGGCAGGTATATCTAATATTGTACCAACCAATTATTACTTCCTCAAAGACATACCTTCTCATGTTCTTTGAGGATTTTCTTGTCATACAATCTATAATAGGTACGGTTTTAAGGAAAATACTTATCCTTTGTAATTCTTAGAACATTAAACTGCAATTATAATCCAATAATCACAGACCAACCTTGTCATAGGTCTAGTACATAAAATTATGTGTCCTAAGTAGACTTGTTTCATAAAAACAAACTACTTGAGACTAATTCATACAAAAAAGGCATAAGCCTAAAGATGTGAGCATGTAGGCATGAGCCTAAATATGTGAGCCTAGGGACGTGAATATGGACACATGAGCTTAGAGACATAATTCTGGAGGCATGCGTCAACACACGTGAACCAAAAAATAAAATAAAATCTTTAAACTTATAAAAAAATAGTTAAAAAACATATTTTGTATGTTGAGCAGAACACACATGTCTGAAATCACTTTCAGACCTACTTGAGGAAGCACTAGAGATTGTTTCACCAAAGTGAAATATTTGATGCAAACTTTATTTGGACTAATGTTTAAAATGACAATACAGTCGACTATAGTGCATCAAACCACACTTCCTCAAACCACACTTCCTCAAACCCACCTAACCTTTGGTCCCCAAAAAACAAACAATACTCAACAAAACGCTCTCCTATTAAGAGGGTAAAACTCCTTCATATCAACCTCAAGCAAGGATCTTTGGGATAAATAAGCCAATTAAACACAAATGTGAGTGGAGAAACATCAAAACACCTGGAAACAAGAGCGCGCGGTCCTCCAAGCCCTAGATTCACTAACTAGATTTGTAAACACTGCCATAAACTTCATAAAAGGGCATTAAACTACCTTATTTTTGGGCGAAGCTTTAGTAAAGAAGTGGAAGCAAGGTAAGGAACCTCAAGGTTCACTCCCTTAGGAATTGGTAAAACCATGTCGTCGAATGCCATAATGTTTTTCGAGCTGGGATTATTCTAAGCTGACCACCAACCATGACCAACAAGCAGCCCAACAACCACACTTACAACATCAAGACTGTTGAAACTATGGATCGAGCTCTCCTAATATCCTAATAACAAGACATTTACCTAATCATAAACTAATCTTACACTAATCACAATGCTAAACTAAGGTGGATGGAAATGAAAAAAGCTCATCATGAGTGTGCAAATTAAGGTTTAGACTCAAGTTTAGTTAGGTTACAAGATGGAAACTTGTACTCATAAAAAGACTTGAGATGTTGTGCTTGTATTCCATTGTTTGAAATGTCCTCCTTTTATACGAGGAGAGTACAACATGGCCTTTCTCTTGCATGTGGGATAATTCTCACTTGGTGATGTGGCTTCTCACACTCACTCCATATTATCCTTGTGCTCTTTGGCACCACATTTCTCAACACCCCCTCTTGGTGCCAAATCTTTGGGCTACTCAAGGTGGTTGGATGTCGGTTACAAAATGTTGTTTTGAATTTTTACTTTCTACATTCCCCTATGTGCTACGAGGAACTTTGGCCCATGTGCTACTTTGGCACTTTCCCCCCTTAATGGTAGATTGGGTACAATTTTTAGGCTTTCACTCTTCCTCTCTCCCCCTTTGTGTTAGGGTACTTTGGCCTTTATGCTACTTTGGCATTATAGCTACTTTGGCTATGAATTTCAGCTTGAGTGCATCATATGGCCTTAGAGACTGATTACATCACACTTTTGGTAGAGACAAGAGGGGTGAATTTCTAGCTTGGGTACACATTGGTCCCCGAGGCTAGTTACAGACAGTTTTTGTAGGAAGTAGGATTTTTTTAATACAACAAATGTTTGTTTAAGACATTGGTAGTGAGAGGTTTTTCGATTGCATGCTCATTTGGCTGCTTACACATGCTTGACATGTTTTTTTTTCAAATCCACTTACTCGCATACTCATGTGGTTGCGATGTTTTTACCAAGGTTACAAATGCTTGAAGATTTCTTGATGTTGATTTTCTTGATGTCGATGTTGTTACTACAGAGGCCCATGTGAACTACCTCTAAGCAAACTCTTTTTACACTAATGTTTTTCTTAAAAGAACATTAGAGTTCTTAAATAATCCTTAAAAAAAAGAAGAAGCCTTATCTTCTACGTGGCATGCGGCTGTGCTAGCACAGATTCCTCTTTGCAGATCTATGCACCTCTGCTATGGGCTCTTTCTTACGTTTCCCTTGTTGCTCTGTGCAGCGTAGTTACTTCTCATGTATTTTACTATTGTGCTCCTCTTGGGGAGATGCGTTGCAGTTCGAGCTCAGCTCCCGTTTGCTAGAGGAAGGTTAAGCAACACTTGCGTTTGGTTATGATGTGCCTTTGTTCAGGTCTGCTATTGCTGCAAGACATCTCTTCGGCACGCTACTATTATACTGCCTCAAGAGCCGCTTTCTTCTTTGTTGGCTTGCAAGGACTTCCTGCTATTTTGATGCCTCTCCTAGCCCCGTTCTTTCCTTCTCTTTTTCTTGGCGACTCTCTGTCGTGTGCTTCTCTGGCTTAGTGGCGAGACTGGCTGCCACTATCCTATTCGACGACCTGGCTTCCTTGTGTCTCTGACTGTGTTTCTCTACTTGCCTTTGTTGCTCAATGTAGACGCGCTTCTCTCTTCTGGCCTATAATGCAGTGGGTACCGATTTTGAATGGGATGTTGATTGTGAAGCCTCTGTCACTCTCTATTCTCTTTCTAACAACCTCTTTGAGAATGCTTTGCTAATCATGAGTTCATACCACCACTTGTTTCTAATTTGAGATAAAAGGAATGGAAGGAAGAGACCTAAGGCTAATGCAAAGCTAAAAATAAATATTTATGTCTAATCACTTCCCAATGCATTTGCTAAGAGTCACCCCAATACAAATAGGAACCCTAATCAACAAGATAACTGAAACTAGTCTTGATGTAATCTCTAATCAAACACTTTTACTAATGAAGTACTTAATCTCTTCCTAATGAATCGAACACAAACTAAGAGAGCTAGACCTAAGCTTTGATACCATGTTGAAACTATGGATCGAGCTCTCCTAACTACACATCCTAATAACAAGACATTTACCTAATCATAAACTAATCCTACACTAATCACAATGCTAAACAAAGGTGGATAGAAATGAAAAAAACTCATCATGAGTGTGTGCAAAATAAGGTTTAGACTCAAGTTCAGTTAGGTTACACGATGGAAACTTGTACTCGTAAAAAGACTTGAGATGTGCTTGTATTCCATTGTTTGAAATGTCCTCCTTTTATATGAGGAAAGTACAACATGGCCTTTCTCTTGCATGTGGGATAATTCTCACTTGGTGATGTGGCTTCTCACACTCACTCCATATTTTCCTTGTGCTCTTTGGCACCACATTTCTCAACACCCCCCCTTGGTGCCAAATCTTTGGGCTACTCAAGGTGGTTGGATGTCGGTTACAAAATGTTATTTTGAATTTTTACTTTCTACATTCCCCTATGTGCTATGAGCAACTTTGGCACTTTTCTCCTTTAATGGTAGATTGGGTACAATTTTTAGGCTTTCACTCTTCCTCTCTCTCCCTTTGTGCTAGGCTACTTGGCCTTTATGCTACTTTGGCATTATAGCTACTTTGGCCATTAATTTCAACTTGAGTGTAGAGGCTGATTACATCACACTTTTGGTAGAGACAAGAGGGGTGAATTTCTAGCTTGGGTATATCATTGGTCCCAGAGGCTAGTTATAGACACTTTTTGTAGGAATTAGGAATTTTTTTAATACAACAAATGTTTGTTTAAGAGATTGGTAGTGAGAGTTTTTTCGATTGCATTCTCATTTGGCTGCTTACACATGCTTCACATGTTTTTTTTTCAAACCCACTTACTCGCATACTCATGTGGTTTGCGATGTTTTTACCAAGGTTACAAATGCTTGAAGATTTCTTGATGTTAATTTTGTTGATGTCAATGTTGTTACTGTCGAGGCCCATGTGAACTACCTCTAAGCAAAGTCTTTTTACACCAACGTTTTTCTTAAAAGAACATTAGAGTTCTTAAATAATCCTTAAAAAAAAGAAGAGGCCTTATCTTCTACGTGGCATGCGGCTGTGCTAGCACAGATTCCTCTCTGCAGATCTATGCACCTCTTCTACGGGCTCTTTCTTACGTTTCCCTTGTTGCTCTGTCCAGCGTAGTTACTTCTCATGTATTTTACTATTGTGCTCCTCTTGGGGAGATGCGTTGCAGTTCTAGCTTAGCTCCCGTTTGTTGCTAGAGGAAGGTTAATCAACACTTGCGTTTGGTTATGATGTGCCTTTGTTCAGGCCTGCTATTGCTGCAAGACATCTCTTCAAAATATGTTGCACTCTACTATTATATTACCTCAAGAGCTGCTTTCTTCTTTGCTGGCTTGCAAGGACTTCCTGCTATTTTGGTGCCTCTCCTAGCCCCGTTCTTTCCTTCTCTTTTTCTTGGCGGCTCTCTGGCGTGTGCTTCTTTGGCTTAGTGGCCGATTGGCTGCCACTATCCTATGTTGTTGCTTTCGACCTGGCTTCCTTGCGTCTCTGACTGCATTTCTCTACTTGCCTTTGTCGCTCAATGTAGACGCGCTTCTCTCTTCTGGCCTATGTTGCAGTGGGTACCGATTTTGAATGGGATGTTGATTGTGAAGCCTCTGTCACTCTCTATTCTCTTTCTAACAACCTCCTAATGCTTGATTATCATGTGAATGCTTGCTTATCATGAGTTCATACCACCACTTGTTTCTAATTTGAGATAAAAGGAATGGAAGGAAGAGACCTAAGGCTAATGCAAAGCTAAAAATAAATTTTTATGTCTAATCACTCCCCAATGCATTTGCTAAGAGTCACCCCAATACAAATAGGAACCCTAATCAACAAGATAACTAAAACTAGTCCTGATGTAATCTCTGATCAAACACTTTTACTAATGAAGTACTTAATCTCTTCCTAATGAATCAAATATAAACTAAGAGAGCTAGACCTAAGCTTTGATACCATGTTGAAACTATGGATCGAGCTCTCCTAACTACACATTCTAATAACAAGACATTTACATAATCATAAACTAATCCTACAATAATCACAATGCTAAACTAAGGTGGATAGAAATGAAAAAAACTCATCATGAGTGAGTGCAAATTAAGGTTTAGACTCAAGTTCAGTTAGGTTACAAGATAGAAACTTGTACTCATAAAAAGACTTAAGATGTTGTGCTTGTATTCCATTGTTTGAAATGTCCTCCTTTTATATAAGGAGAGTACAACATGGCCTTTCTCTTGCATGTGGGATAATTCTCACTTGGTGATGTGGCTTCTCACAGTCACTCCATATTTTCTTTGTGCTCTTTGGCACCACATTTCTCAACACCCCCCCCTTGGTGCCAAATCTTTGGGCTATTCAAGGTGGTTGGATGTCGGTTACAAAGTGTTGTACTTTCTACATTCCTCTATGTGCTATGAGCAACTTTGGTCCATGTGCTACTTTGGCACTTCCCCCCCTTAATGGTTGGATGTCGGTTACAAAGTGTTGTTTTGAATTTTTACTTTCTACATTCCTCTATGTGCTATGAGCAACTTTGGTCCATGTGCTACTTTGGCACTTCCCCCCCTTAATGGTAGATTGGGTACAATTTTTAGGCTTTCACTCTTCCTCTCTCTCTCTTTGTGCTAGGCTACTTTGGCCTTTATGCTACTTTGACATTATAGCTACTTTGGCTATGAATTTTAGCGAGTGCATCATGTGGCCTTAGAGGCTGATTACATCACACTTTTGGTAGAGACAAGAGGGGTGAATTTCTATCTTGGGCACATCATTGGTCCCAAAGGCTAGTTACAGACACTTTTTGTAGGAATTAGGAATTTTTTTAATACAACAAATGTTTGTTTAAGAGATTGGTAGTAGTGAGAGGTTTTTCAATTGCATGCTCATTTGGCTGCTTACACATGCTTGACATGTTTTTTTTTCAAACCCACTTACTCGCATACTCATGTGGTTGTGACGTTTTTACCAAGGTTACAAATGCTTGAAGATTTCTTGATGTTGATTTTGTTGATGTTGATGTTCTTACTGTGCTGAGGCCCCATGTGAACTACCTCTAAGCAAAGTCTTTTTACACCAACGTTTTTCTTAAAAGAACATTAGAGTTCTTAAATAATCCTTAAAAAAAAGAAGAAGCCTTATCTTCTACGTGGCATGCTGCTGTGCTAGCACAGATTCCTCTTTGTAGATCTATGCACCTCTTCTACAGGCTCTTTCTTACATTTCCCTTAAGTGTCTTGTTGCAAATGAAAGCATTCTACTTGGTGCACAGACATGGATGGGTGGAAGAGAGAGAGAGAGAGAGAGAGAGAGAGAGAGAGAGAGAGAGAGAGAGATGATAACACACACATGAGAGAGAGAGTTATTGCATAACACAAGAATGATTGTATTATGATAATACTTGCACCATGTACAATGTTTTATATAGGCATCAAGGCCCTAACTTATGTTCTTTTAATAAGGGGTTGTTCACACCTAAAGTGTTCACACACACTAGACACTTACTAGACTTTGAAATATCCAATATCTTACTTTCCCCCACTGGAGCTCATTACAGAAGCGTCTTCACCATAGAACCAAGTTCCAATTCTTCTTTGCTCAAACAAGAAACAAGATACATGGGTAAGGGTTACCCCAAACCAAAGGGATCCACAAGGGCATTCACATAATATGTCCTTGGCCCAACAAGCCTACAACCTTAAAGCTACGCTGACATCATAGTACAAGTGCCATTGAAAACTGCATAGCTCAACCCCATGGGTCAAGAAATCCCAAATCTTGAAATAGAGGGTTTTGTGCAACCACTCCCTTACATTCCATTGCCATGTGAATATGCAAAAGACATGCTAAGGATGGTGTTTGAAATGGGAAGAGAGGTTGCCACAAACATTAAACATAGAGATTCAGAGTGCAATCTTAAGACAAATAGGCTTCAACCAGCTTTACAAGTCTAGGTTGCTAAGTGCTATTGCCCACGAGGCAATAGACAGTGGATAATCTGTAACAATAGACTCCTCCCTAGAAGGATCAACCTTTTCATTGCTCATAGTTACCCGGTTAAGGAGGAGGAAAGCACATAGAAAACCTAAGAAGTATCTCCTCCCCATGGAGACGGATCTTCACTAGCTTACTATCTTGAGGTTATGGATTGAAATGAAACCTACACTCGACCTGCATAAGACTTTGGGAAGCTAACCTAAACAAGGTCACTATTCAAACCAAGACGATACACAAGCTTCGAGCAAGCCAAGCTTTGTTGAGCTACCAGATGCAAGCTCAATAAGGTTAAGCCCAAATCATAGAAGGTAGCGAAACTCAAAGAGCTTGTCTCGCTCAACCTCGAGAGGAAGATCTATTGAGGAACGTTCCCAAGTACTTTAAGTCTCATCGGCACAAGATTTGTGCATGAAATTGAGCACACCGAGTGGGTGTCATTGATAGTGATTCTCAAAAAGAAAAGAAAGCTTAGAATGTGTATTAACCTCAAAAAAGGTTAATGCCACCACATTTCACAATCACCACCCCTTACCCTACACACACCACAAGTTTCAAAGAGTTATCGAAGTAAAAGCTTACAACTTCTTGGGCGGCTTCTCTGGATATAATCAAGTGATGATCAACCTAACTGGCCAATGCATATCACGTTATGCCATTCGACTTGAACAATGCCCCCACTACCTTCCAATGCTTGGTGTGCCGCCTTCAAGAATCTTCTTTGGAAGATCTTAAATATACTCGATGACCTATGCATGCACTCCAACTGGAAGGAGCATCTTACTCATTTTTGGCTAATCTTTATAGGATAGATAGGTATATCTAGCCATCTCACATGACAAATTTAATGAGATAACCCCTATCAAGTAAGGAGATCACTTTAGACTAGGTGGATTCGTGAGCATGCAGAGTATCCTAGAGTAAGTGACACTAGTAGAGGTACCAAAGATTGTAGTATAGGAGGCATCCTAGAAGACAATATCACTTGGTGACATATCAAGCAATCACTACTGGTCTTAAATGTTATATTCAATCATATATATCACGTTTTACCTACGTTCATTAGATATTGGGTCAAACGAAAGGTAATTTCTGATAAATCACTACGACGCGAAGAATGAATACGATTTTTTTTTATTAAGCTATATCGCGTTATAGTGTTTTGGACATACTTTCTTGTCCTATACATTGTTTTGTGTTGTGTATGTTATTTATGACTTATTTTCATGAATTACTTTGTGAAATGAAACGCTATGTGCAAGAAATCACTGTAGTGCGAGGAGGGTATGATGATTAGGTCTGATGTGTCTATATCGCGTTGTAGTGATTTGAACCTATTTTATCGTTATAGGTATTGTTAGGTGTATTGTTCATGTGTTATTGTCAAATGAAAGGGTCTGTTTGAGAAATCACTACAACGCGAGGAGTTGATGTAGATTTTGTTTGATGTATCCATATCGCGTTGTAGTGATTTGAAGCTATTTCGTTATCGAAGTTAACTTTTTCAGTAGTTTTTGTACGTGCTGACATTAGATAGATGCGGATTATTTACGGATAATTAATGCGAGTATGCCTTATATTTATAGTTATTTCCGTTTGGTTAATTCTAGACGGTGTTTTCATGATTTTTTACCATTGTTTAGCCACCAAATGATAAATAAGGTATTTTTTCTTATGTGTAGCGAGTTCTAGTGAATTGATTTACTAGATCATTTTGGTCAAAAGAGGGTAAGTGAATCTGAATTCTAGTGAATCGTGATTTTTGAAGAATTTTATTACCATGGCTCATATTGACTTCTCAGTTAATGATAATGTCGCGATGAGATGAGTGATCATCCCAGATTGGGTGGGAAAGATCTAAAATTTCAAGTTGCGATGAGATGAGTGATCATCCCAGCTTGGGTGGGAAAGATCTAAAATTTCAAGTTGAAGAAGAGGAGGCTCTTGGAAAGAGTGAATTTTTGGAAGTGACAGAGCGTCTTGAGGCAATTATTGCTAAATGTCATGAGGAGATGGACTCACGAAAGATGCAGATTTTGAAAGCTCTTTTGGGGCAACACCTCCTGCTCCTACCAAAGCGGTTGCTCCGTCGTTTGGACCAAAAGTGTACGATAGTGATGAGAAAAAGGAGAAGACTTAGGAATGTGTAGATACCTAGCTTAATAGGTGGACTATACATTTTGCCTTTCATCCATTTACAGATGCGCAAAAGTTACAGATGGCGTAGGGTTTATTGAAAGGAAAGGCATTAACTTGGTGGAAGGATCTCAAAGATGATTCCATTCCCACCACTTGGCAAAGTTTTGAGGAAGCTTTTAAAAAAACGTTTGTCCAATCAGAGGATGAATTCGAAATATTTACCCAAAAAATTAGTGAATTCATTAAAATTGTAAATTTTAATTAGATTTGAGAATTGTCGGGCATAATTGAAAAATTTCGTGTTTGATGGGATTCTCGGGGTAAATTTTTTAATAATTACCAAAAAATTAGAAAAATTCTAGAAATTATTTTAAAAATTCTAAAAATTGGTATTTTTGAAATCTCAATTATATTTTGGTAAATTTTATTACTAAATTTTTTTAGAAGAATTTATATTTCGAGTGCCATAAGATAGAATTTGGTGGATATCGAAATAATAAATTTTGAGGCCCTAGAAAAATAAGAAAAAATCATGATAATTCTTTTTTCTCGAGAATTTAATATTTTCGAGAATATCTAGTATTGAAGTACATTTTTTTACGTGCTAACATTATATAGATGCGGATTATTCACGGATAATTAATACGAGTATGCCTCATATTTATAGTTATTTTCGTTTGGTTAATTCTAGATGATTTTTTCATGATTTTTTACTATTGTTTAGCCACCAAATGCTAATTAAGACATTTTATCTTATGTGTAGCCAGTTCTAGTGAATTGATTTGCTAGATCATTTTGGTCAAAAGAGGGCAAGTGAAGTTGAATTCGAGTGAATCGTGATTTTTGAAGAATTTTATTACCATGGCTCATATTGACTTCTTAGTCAATGATAATGTCGATGAGATGAGTGATCATCCCAACTTGGGTGGGGAAGATTTAAAATTTCAAGTTGAAGAAGAGGAGGCTATTGGAAAAAGTGAATTTTTGGAAGTGACAGAGCGTCTTGAGGCAACTATTGCTAAATATCATGACGAGATAGAGTCACTAAAGATGCAAATTTTGACTTTGTAAAAACCTATTTTTGGGGCGGCACCTCCTACTCCTATACCAAAGTGGTTACTCCGTCGTTTGGACCAAAAGTGTACGGCAGTGAGAAAAATGAGAAGACTCAAGAATGTGTAGATGCCTAGCTCAATAGGTGGACTACACATTTTGCCTTTCATCCATTTATAGATGCGTAAAAGTTACAGATGGCGTAGGGTTTATTGAAAGGAAAGGCATTAACTTGGTGGAAGGATCTCAAATATGATTCCATTCCCACCACTCCCACTATGGCACACCTTTTGTCGGTGCAAGCTTACCTGTTGGTCACACTTTTACCACTACCACACTCGCTCTTGGTTTGACCTCTCCACCACTTTCAAATGTGGACACCTTGCAGCTCTGGCCCGAAATCTGCAACTCAATATCTTCACCATCCTCGTCGCCTCTTCGAACTGGGCCAACCTAGTGCCATCCACTGCAACCTCACCTAGAATTGGAACACGTCTACCTCGTCCGCTCCACATGGTCGAGGGCAGAGAACTTCATTGCCATTCTCAGATGATGATGTTCGAGTGGATAACATTGATTTGTCCTCTTCTTCCACCACCACCCCTGACGGCTCACCCTACTCCACCCCCTCACCAAGGTCTGATATGAACGACCCAACCTACGTGCCATTGGATGCTGAACCTGAACCGTCAAACCACTTGCCACATGCAACCCCACTTCCTTCCAATATTCTCATCACCCCTTTTTAAATCGCCCCCTATTGCAACTCTAATCAGCACAATTTTTATATTAACTTCCATGAGTCTAACCCAGTCCCCAGCCCTCCTCTCCATTCCCTCTCCACCACACTTAGCTTGATAGGCTTGGCTACCATCCAACTTCCTACTGCCGATCTCGTCTTGTGCACCTCCCTCATCCGCAATTTCCCTCACTTTGGTCTTGCCAATAACCTCACCTATCGTCACTCTGTGCCATAGCTATTTTTGACATGGTTGGCCCCTCTAATGCTTTTGTTCATCACCGGTCCAACATCCTCATCACACCGGCATTCCCACCACTGAATTTAGCACCTCTACTCTTTCTCTTATTACAGGTGATAGAGCTTCTCCTCGCCACTTGTGTCTCTTCGCCCTTTTTCATTACTTCTTTCTATTCTGCGACTTACCCAACCACCCTCGCCCACTTCTTCCTTTTTTGCCCGTAGACTACATGGGAGGACGATACCCCTTTGGCTACTTCATCTATGAGACAATTCGCAATAAATGCCATAGATTTCGTGCCCAACACCAGTCTCCATACACATCCAACTTTGCTTGGCCTAGTGTCTGCTTCCTAACTTATATTGTACACCAAATATTGAGAACTCCTCTTGATTATGTGTCCCTTCCACCTCCACCTGCTCGGCACAAGGCGAGTTCTTGCGCGTGTCCGCAGAGATCAGCCCCAACGTCCTTGCCAATGTCGTTTGACATGCACCTTCTTCCCCACAAATATCCTGGTAACCTTTTCCCCCTTTAGTTTATCCACAGCTTCATCCACCATCTATGCATCTTGGGTGACCACACCCATGGTTTCAACTCAGGAGAGGAATGTGGCTCATCCCTGCCAATCTCACCACACTGACTTCTGTGGGTTTCACTACCTCACCTCTCCCCGCCTACTGGTCCTGCACCCTTCATTTCAATAGAGGACTCTTTTCCTCTTCTATTCCCTCTCGACTTGGAGCACACCCCTCTGTTGAGCCCACAGGTCACTAATGCTTCCCCTGCCACCATCAGGGTGAATACCTCTCTTAGCCTTGCTTCACACCCACCGGAGTGGCAGTGTGCCATGACTCCTGGACCTAGGTGAGGAGGCAAAGGCTCATTTGCAGAGCAAGAGTGTCAGTGTCTTTCACCAAACTGGCCAGATTGACAACAAGGGAAGAAAAAAAGCAGAAGGTGGAAAGTATCCCACAAACAACAGCAAGCAAGAGATAGGAAAACCACCTTATGGATGGGAATGGAGTGGCACAGGTCGAAGAGTGTCAGCAGGAAAACCACCTTATGGATGGGCATGGAGTGGCACAGATCGAAGAGGGAGGATTGAAAAGCAAGAACAACATGATTATGAGGATTATGCCATTCAACCATAGCTTACTGAGCCACATGCCTTCGTATAACCAGGGTGGCATCATATTCTTAAACATAGCAAGTGTAAGGTTTTCACACACCAAGCCCATTGTCATGGAGCATAGAGGGCTAGAGAAAAGAATGGGGCTCTAAAAGCTAAAATTAGGTGAACCCCCTCAGACTTATTCTCATCCATCTTTTTAAATTAGTTTCCTAAAAGTTCTAAAAGTGTATTTTGTAAAATGATTTTGGATTTTTTAAATAAAAAATGATTTGTTTTGTTTTGTGTTTTATATATATATATATATATATATATATATATATATATATATATATATATATATATAGAGAGAGAGAGAGAGAGAGAGAGAGAGAGAGAGAGAGAGAGAGAGAAAGTGTAGAATAATTTGGGTTTTTTAATTAAAAAAATGATTGAGAAAAAGCGGTTGCATTTTGCCTAGCCTTCAAATTTAAAGATTTAGATTTTTGAAAATTTTGGTTATTCTATGTATCCCAGGCACCTCAGCAAACAACTCTGAGCTCCACCTGGCCGTGCCTTCACCTCCTCAAGCTCCTCAACTGCCTTCGCCTCCTCCAACTGCTTCATTGCTCAAGGTCTTTTATTTTGCTCAAGGTCATTTTCTAAATATATAATATATTTGTATTCCAAAAGACTCCAAACAAAATGTATTTTATATATATATATATATATATATATATATATATATATATATATATATATATATATATACAAAATGTATTATATAAACAAAGTGTATACAAGATAAAGGGAGAGTGTAGAA